>NW_017670243.1:363778-400614 GCF_001879085.1 Nicotiana attenuata
TATATATATATATATATATTTTGGAAGTTTCCTCAGTGGCCGTCCCTAATTTCCTCTGTTATTTGGGTTTGAAATCCAACATTGTTGACATATAAATTGGAAATGGCTAGAAGTCAAGCCAAATTGTAGTTCTAGTGCCACGATGATAGTTTTGCAAGCAAAATGTGACACGGCTTCTGTTATTTGGGTTTGAAATCCAACATTGTTGACATATGGAAATGGCTAGAAGTCAAGCCAAATGGTAGTTCTAGTGCCACGATGATAGTTTTGCAAGCAAAACGTGACACGGCTTCTGAAGTCTGTTTCGCACTATAACATGCAATGCATCCCCTTCCTCTGTATGTATGTCATAGGCTCTTTCATTTGATTTTGTCAGTAACATGCTTGAATGTTATCGAAACCAGAAACACAGCGAAAAAGGAACACATTCATGCATGAGACACAAAATTGCTTGATGTTCCAGAATAATAGTAAGAACAAGATACTAGAGTAGTTGTCATTTCAGAAAGGAGTGATGAGAAAAACTTAAGCATATATATTCTCATTCTGGAGTCCTAATGGAAAAACGATCGTCATCTAGAGTTCTTTATTCATGTAACTGCTGGTGTAACTAGTTCTATTGTCAGAAAGCAGCACCAGAAAATAGTATCATCTGCATTGAGCTACCAGACTTCGTAATACATGCCTTTGTCACCCTTGTAGCAGAGTTCTAATATCATCTGTATTTCTGCTGGTTTCCACTTTTCATTGTTCCTCCTATATTTTCTTGTTCAATATATTCAGACTCGTCTCCGACCGTTAAATTATATGATTAAATGAGGAATCTACCATGATTATAAGTTGAGCTATAAGGTGTGAATGCTATTCAGATAGTGTTCCAGTCAAGTTCTCATAATAATTTTGTGGTTAAAGATTTTTTTGGGTAATTAAACATTTATTAATAACCAAGGAAGATCTGTACAAAGCCATAGTTAATTAAACTTGACTAACTATCTAAAAACAAGAAATTATCAATTCTTCTATCTACCATCTTAGGAAAGTTAAAATGAACAAGATTGAAAATAACTCCTAGTTCTAACAGGTGATCTAGCACAACACATATAAGCTATCACTTTTGCAATGGTGACCCAATCTTTACTCTTCTGTTCAAAGATCCTTCGGTTCCTTTCTATCCATATAGCTTGCACTATTTCTGTATATAGCAACTTGAAAATCTAGGCAGCTGGTGATTTTCCTTTGGCGTTCTCAATAGTCCACTGTTGATATTGCATCCGTGCAGTTGGAAAAGTTGTATTCTTCTTCCCCCATAGCAGTACCCTGTCCCATATCTTCCTTGAGAGTCTACATTGGACTAAGAGATGTCCATTTGTCTTAATGTGTTCTTGGCATAGGCTACACTTTAGTTTCACATTGAGTCCCTATTTTACTAGCCTATCCGCAGTGAGTACTATTTCATGCAAGTGAAGCCACATGGTAAATCGTGCTCTAGGTCTTAGCATCATTGGAGAACATTAGGCATTTCTATGGTATTCTTGGTAGGTCTCCTAGGAGCTGCAAATAAGTCTGCTTAATCAAGCTTTTCCCTGGTGCAGGTTGGTCCAGTAGTTGCATCATGGTAGCTCTTGCATCAAAGATCTTCCAAACCATCCATCATGCACATTGTGGCAACTTCACGTTAGCAAACTGCTGCCCCTTGATGTAATAACTATGAATCCATCGGATCCATAACTTGTCAGTTTTATGTACCAAGTCCCTACAAGTTTTTACTACTGCCACTCTATTCCATAACCTTAAGTTATGTGGTTGAGTCCACCTGCATATTTAGGGGAGCAAACCTTTTCCCATGCAACCAAAGCCTTCTTACTTATTGTGTTGACTCCTGACCAAACATAACTACGACAGTATGCATCTATGATGTCCAATACCTTGGCATGGATCATGAAGAGTAGAGACCAATAGGCTTGGATGCCAAATATGATCAATTTGACTAATTGTATCCTCCCATTTAACTATATTCCGAACAAAATGCTGCCATTGTTCTGTGGTCAACTTCTTAATTGACAGAGGTATGCCCAGGTATCTGAATAGTAGATCCCCATAGGTGTATTGCAGCAGCTATAATATTTTATCCTTTTCTTCCTGTATCACTCGTCCACAGTATAATGAACTTTTACCTAGGTTAGCTTGTAAGCCTGAGGCAGAGCAAAATTGATGAAAGCACTGATGAAGGTGATATACAGACCACACATCTCCATGAGCAAAGAGTAAGAGGTCATCTGCAAAGGACATATGTGTAATCCCCAGCTTAGCACATTTGGGGTGAAATTTGAAGGCCTTCTCATCTTTCAAATTGTTAAATTGCCTGCTAAGATATTCTATTGCTATGGTAAAAAGGAAAGAGGATATTGGGATATTGGATCCCCTTGTCTCAAGCTCCTTTCAACATCAAATGGTTCAGTTGGCTCATCATTGATCAAGATAAAGTAGTTGACTGTTCTAAGGCATTCCATAATCCATTCAATGAATTTCTTGGGAAAAGCCAATTCCTCCAATACATGTGCCAGATAACCCTCATCCAACTGTGTCATAAACTTTTTGGAGATCAATCTTGATTATACACCTAGGAGATATATGCTTCCTAATGAAAGCCTAGACTAGCTCATGAGCCAAGATGATGTTATCTGCTATTTTCCTTCCTAGTATGAAGCCTGCTTGTGCTTCACAGATAATGTCAGGCATCACCATTTGTAATATTGATGCTAAGACTTTTTAGATAATTTTATATAGAACAGTGCAGCAGGAAATTGGTCTATATTCTTTCACTGTGAGAAGATTCTTAGACTTAGGGATCAATGTGAGTGTAGTGCAATTAAGAGCTCTGTATAGCTTTCCTGTTGTGAAGAATGCTAAAATAGCATGGTTCACTTCTTCCTTAATTATACGCCAGGTCTTTTTAAAAAATACTGCATTGTACACATCAACCCAGGTGCCTTGCCATCTCCAATCGAGCATAGGCTATCATAAATCTCAGCAGTGTTAACAACCTCACACAATGCCAATTGTTGTTGATGATTTAAGTTTGGTCCTTTATGCATAATCAACCTGTTTATAGCAGGTAGTTCCTTGGCTGAGGTCCCCATGAGGCTTTGTAAAAAGTGATGATTTCCTCTCTTATAGCCTTTGGATTAGTAATCTTATTTCCTGCTATTGTATTGAGTTCCATTGTTTGTTTCCTGACTGTTCTCTCCTTGATTACTGCTGTGAAGTACTTGGTGTTTGAATCACCCAATTTGATCCATTTAATTCTAGATTTCTGTCTTTACACTCTCCTCTATTAAAGACCACTTTTTCAATGCTTGAGTTGTCGTTTTCTCTTGTATCACCAGCTCATCTGTATACTGCTGAGCTATTTGCTCCTGTACAAGCTTAAGCTATTGTCTAGTGATGCCAATATTCTGTGAGATGTAGCTAAATTCTTCTTTATTGAGCTTTTTGCACAAAGGTTTCAAAGCCTTCAGCAGTTCATCTTAATCCATATATTCTTCATGGGGTTGTTATCCAACTGTTTTTGCCACACCTCCTTGACAACTGATTCAAACTGACTATGTTCAATCCAAATGTTAAAGAACCTAAAAGGAGTCTTGGGTGATTTGGATGCAGATTTCAGGTGTAGTAATATTGGAGAATGATCAGAAACTAGGAATATCATATTCCACTTTGATATGGCCCCAACACATCATCCAATCTCCATTACCCAAGGCTGTATCAATTTTACTACACACCTTATCGTTACCATGTTGCTTGTTTGACCATGATAGTATTGTCCACTCCAGTGTAGCTCATTAAGGCCTAAGTTGAGTATACAATCTTCACAGTCTTTGATCTCAGAGGCACTGATAGGGCTATGGGATACAATACAACATTAAAGTCCCCACCTACCCACCAATGGAGGTTGATTGAAGGGCCCAATGTAGTCAATGCAGCCCATAAGGATAACCTGGATAACCTCTGCTCCACAGTGTTAAAACCATAGATAATTGTCATCATCTGTTCAGTTGCAGTAGTTCTATCTATAACTTTATAGTGGATCACTTGGGCTGCTACAACTAACATGTCTACAAAAAACCTGTTATCATCCCAGATTAGCCATATTCTTCCATTGTCTGCTTCTTGATGGTTATTGTGAAATCCCCCGCTAGGGGCAATGTTGTTAAGTATCTCCATAAGGTTGGGTTGCTTGACTCTTGTCTAATCCTGCTAAGTTGATTTTGCCAGTTCTGAGGTAGTTCCTTAGTTCTTTTGCTTATACCTTAATGCCCCTCACATTCCATATACACTAGGTCATTGAGAGAGGTACTTGGACCCTCCCCTTTATTATGAGGCATTATGTTTTCACTTCTCTGTTCCTCAACTCTGAGTATCTCAAAGGTGTTTATGAGCGGAGTAGTCCCTAGTAAGAAAAGTTATTGTAGTCCAGTGGAGGGCTTTGTGGCATTGGGGCATTTCCTTCACTCTTTGTAGTTACAGTCACTTGATCTTCTTTTGTTGTTTGAGCACTTTCATCTTGCACGATAACATGCTGCTGAGTATGCACCATTTGATCAGCCTGTGGTTGCACACTGTTGCCTTGTATTCCTTGGGCTTGCTTCTGTTGCATCTGCACATTTCCTTCAGTCGGTTTATCACTTGGATTCTTAGATCTCCATACTTGTTCCACTCTTTTTGGACCTCTCTTCTTTCTCTGAACTTCTGGTGGTTGCTGGCCAGTTCGTAATTGGGTTTTACATGAGTGACCTACTTGGAGACATTGATTACAGAACTCAAGTTTCCAGTCATAAGTAACTCTCTGTTGGATAACCTCCCCATTTGGCTCCATCACAGCCACCTCTTTAGGGAGTCCCTTTGTGGCATTCACCTCTATCAGCGTCCTAACAAATGAAATTCGTGTTTGTTTGGAGGTGCACTCATTGGCATATATTGGAGTACCAATGAGACTTGCAATTCTGCTGAGAGAATCACTGCTCCAACATCTCATAGGAAGCTTTGGAAATTTGACCCATAAAGGAATCAAGTACTTTTATCAACTTCAAGAGGTATTAACAATAAATTGAGATAAATTTCAATTTACTATGATTCAATCAAGGACAACATAGACTATATCAATTGAAATCAACACCCAAAAGATATCACCTGAAGCCGTCACCTGCTGGATAGCCCGTGATCTCTAGGAAATTCTTAAAGTTTCTCATATAAAGGTGCACAAAAAATATTTTATCGAAAATATGGACCTTTTGTCATTTTCCCTTGGAAATATCGTAGTGGAAGCCTGGAAGAGTTTAACAAAATTAAAAAGTTTAATAGAACTTTAAGTAGTTTACAAATCTTTATTAAAATCAAATTTCTGTGTCCAAACTTTCAGGATCAAGGATCTACTCTTAATGGTAAAAGGCCCTGCATAGATTATTTCCTTCATGTCCTCTACACTGTGGAATCTCACCACATAGTAGCCCTCCTCATGCAGAAACAGGTCAGGTGTAGAAACACTCGACCAATTTTTTCCTATGTATGTATCGATTCATCACATTGAAACACTCTTCGACTTCTCAGCTTCCTTATCAACTTCAGATTTAACTAGTTGAGCCAAGGGTTGTCCATTCACTTTCTGAGTGTAATATAAGAAAGAGATATACCATTAGTAGCCCATCTATTTTTAGCAAATAGGCTTGTTTATAGTGCCTTCGCTGGAGCATTCTCTTCAGGATTTGTACTTGTTCTTTCTAGATCCTGGGCTTCTCGTTGTGATTGCCCGGAATTGGTCTCCTCTGAGTTGTTTCCTCCATCAAAGTCCCCACCGGAGAACTCACTCCCACTGGGGTTACTGTTCCATTGGATGTCTCCATTAGGGTTACAACGCTCGTGGTCAATTCCTTTGGTTTTGTTGCTGCATTTTCCCTTAGATCTAATTGCGCGTTGATTCCGTTTGTTAACATGTCAATCACATCTCGTCTGGTGCTTCCATGGTCAAAATGGTCCCCCTCTATTATTTTGTGCTTTTGCTTGGGAGGTCTCAGGTTGCATCCTTGCACCAACTGCGCTTCGAAACGAAACAATTGGCAGTTTTTTTTGGTCGTCCCCTTCCCCGTCCTTTGCCTCGTCCAGGCCCCGTGGTATTCACGCAGGTTAACAACCGTGCGCCGGGAGCATGGTGAGACAGAAGAGAAGGCTAAAGATGTTTTTACGCCATACCAAATTCAGTCCATTGCAAAAGTGGTTGTGATCAATGATATTCTATGCAAGTTCGCAAAAATCACTATTCTAACAAGGCTCTCCATATATATATCTATACTGAAGAAGATATAAATTTTAATTCGAAATAAAAGGGAATTTGATCCTATCCAATTGAAGTGTCCTCTTGCTTCCCTTGTTAGCTCTAGTTTTACATTTTCACATATTCCTCAACTTTCCCAACTTCCTGCGATTGAACTACAGTGATCTACTCTTCCCAAATTACATAGTCTTCAATCAATCACCAAAGTTGAAAGGGAGAGAAATACTTTCTCCTGTTGAAATCAGACCAATTTTGAATATCAAACATCGTTTAGCAAGGTAACTGACATTTACCCATCGTCCTTGGACAAAATTCACCGAAGTAAATTAAACTTATTGTTATGAAGTACATTATCAGTAGGCAATATCGCCCTTCATGCCCTTGGTAATTGGCATAAATTAACTTTATCCATGACACAAACTTCTACATTATTCTAACATTATTCATGATTGCAGGTAAGGGTGTACAAAGACAACCGACAAATCGCACCAAATCGATAATCCGAATCAAACCGAGAAAAAAACCCGACTATGGTTTGGTACTGGAGAAAAAAACTGACAATAATTGGTTTGGTTTGGTTTTAAATAAAAAAAAATCAAATCGAACCAAACCAACCCGACATTACATGTATAGATATTTACTACATAATAGTATTCATTGTAGTGTAGTTTATCAGTATTTCTTAAACTATTTCATAATTTTATCTTTAAACGTATTATTTCAAACACGGGCTTATAATTTCTGAATGCTCCAATAATTTTATAGTCCATAAATGTTAGTAACTCAAATAAATCCCAAACCAAAATCAAATCGATATTAATGCTAACAAAAGACATTCATTTTTTTGAGTTTTCATGATTTAGATAAAATGCATAACTTATTATTTTAGTAATTAGTCATGTCAATAATAGTACTTATTAGTCGTACTTATTTTAGCAACTTAGTAATTTTAGATTATATTTATTTTCACTATGCCTTATTAATAATATTTATTTTATGCGATTTTATTTTCTTTATTGTTGAATATTTTAATACAATGCCATGATTCATCTCATATTTTATGTTATTTTCTTAAAAAATACCTTATATACTTATGTCTTACTGGGATTAAAGAAATATTTGGAGCACAGATTATGGGAAAAAAATCCGAAAACCCGAGAATAATCAAGATAAAAAAAACCTGACTTGTATTGGTTTGGTTTGGTGTTTAGATTTAATAAGCTGACATAATTAGTTTGGTTTGATAATTAGAATACCCGAAACAACCCGACCTATGTACACCCTTAATTGCATGTAAGCTCGACCAGCTAGCGAGAACCTTTGATGAATACAATATAAGGAACAAAACAAGGTGGCGGATCAACTAACAAAGTGTTGATAAACTCAGCCATTTTTAGCAAATTTAATTTTGTTATATTGTGTATTTGTTCTTTTCATTTATTCATTTAGAATATATGTTTAGCTGTTTTATTGTTCTATCTTACGTTCGGTATGTTATATATAAATTTTATACACTTTTTCGGTAGCTGAGGAAGACGGCAACACACTTCATTGTGTTGGGTTAAATCCAACGACACTGTATAACTTGTGTAAACAATTAGGAGTTTTATCTAATTTACGTTGCAGCTGGCAAAATACTGACCCCAAGAAGAAAAAAAGGAGAAGTAAAAAGGAAAGAAGAACTAAGACAGAAATACACAAGAAAGATCATAGGTAAATCACACGAGTCGTGCCACCTCCCTAAATATGATCGGCTGCCTATTTAAGTCAAGAATGCGCTCGTGCAAACAATGAGAGCATCCGCTTAAACTTACGGTTGACTTGGATGCTCCTCAATCACTATTTTATATGCTTGCTCTGAGTTGCTGGCTGCTGTGAGCATATGAATTGTATTGTAGAGGACAGAAAGGAATTTGGCATTTGTTAAGTTACATTGATGATTCCAAGAGGAGTTGACTTTCTTTAATAGGTTTCTTTAATATGTATATTGGTGTGAATATACATATTATGGATTTTAGAGTGTTGAAAAGTCGTCATACAACATGAATAGTTGAGTACAATACTATCATGCCTTCATTATGTGCGAGAATTTGTTGGTCCTGGTAAGAATTTAACAATCTCACGACAAATTATACACATGCAAAATCATGCTAAAAATAGATAGATTTCTAGAAGAAAACGCTATCAGTAAAAGCTAGTCATACTATGATCACAAGAATTTGAGTAGGTAAGTCAAAGTAAAAATAAAGGAATCTTTGCTTATTTTTCTTTAAAAGAAAATTATATTGGCAACTTTAGTAAAAGCTAGTCATACTATGATCACAACACGATATGGTTGGTCAAGCAAGCCCCGTCATCTAAAGTAATTCTGGGTGGAGATATTATCACACCAAAATTACACATGAGTTCGGACTAGGCCTATCTCTTACAAGTTGCTATGTAGGTCACCCCATTCCTACCACTTTTATACTACATCTCTTATGAAAAAAGCTAGAGTTACAATATACACTTGCCCAGTAACCCCCTAATCATGCTATATTACAATTTATTAACTTGCAAAAATAGTTTTTGATTTGTCATATTAAGGCCTCATTTGGTTACACTTAATGAAGGTCTGAATCTTAATCATTTAGATCTTAATCTTAATGATTAAGTCTGTTTGTTTTTTTAAAATTTTACAACCACTTATTTAACGATTAAGATATATAGCAGAGTCTTAGTATCATTAAGGTGTTATACATTCAAGAATTTATATAAAAATAGTATTTTATTATTACTCCTAACACTTTTACCATTGGTCACCATTATCACTGTTATCGTTGCCCCACCATTATAAACTACCGCCACCCACTAGCCACCACTCATTACCACCATCTCGGCCACAACCACCGGCGCTGCCAAGCCGAATGTTAGTTGTCACTATCACTATCCATCATTTACAACCATCACTACCAACCATCATTACCGCAACAATCACCTATTATCATTATCAACCACCACTATATATCACCCATCTCTATTATTAGTCATCGGCACCATCAACTAGCACCATTAACTACTAGTGTCATCCACCATCTACTACCCATAATCACCACTATCAACCAACACCACCACCAACCACTATCCAGTCGACACCCACAACCACCACTGTTAGTCATCATCACCACCAACTACCATATAAATTTTTATAAATATTTTATTAATATAGTATTAGATTAATTAGTATTATTTGATTTATACTTATTTATTTTTAAATAAAGACAAGTTTTACACATTCAGATGTAGATAAAACAAATAATCTTAATTATTTAGTATTCAGATCTTAATACAACATCTTAATATTCAAATGTACTTTCAAATGTTTTACTCTTAATACACAAATTAATATTAAGATGTGTATTCAGATTCAAACGACTTAATCTTAATAAAAAGAAATGAGACCTAAATCCTGAACGTTAACTTGGTAAATGCCATCTGTCCATCTGACGAGGCCCCTTAGGGGTTGCTGGTAGATCGTAGTTGTAATTGTGCCAAACTTGTTGCATACTTAGCTAACCATAAGCTACTTGATTAGCTTCCATGTAACAATGAAGAACCTCCACATTAGCTTGGCATATAATATAGTGTCTTCCACACTAGCCTTCATCGTCTTATTATTTGTTCTTTTTTCTCAAGTAATTAGTAACAACATATGAGTGAGTCCAATCCAGTACAATATCCTTTATTATAGTTGGATGCACCATAATAATTCAAACTTAACTGCAGAAATCTCAGCTGTATAATTATTGTTACACTATATAGGAACTAAGAAAGCAAAAGTAAATCTCTCTACGCATTCATCACTACTCCATTAATCCCTGCCTTTCTATTAGTATGCAAAAAACTACCATCCGTGTTCAGTTTAATCCACCCAGGGGAAGGTTTGATCCACTACACTTGCCTTGGGACTAGCCTCAACTTTTTCACTACCTCACTGGTTCTTTTCCAGGTTAAATCCATCTCACAGCTAGGAAGGACATCCTCAAAATTGCTTTCAGGAACCAAAAAATATGAAATCCATTATATTATAAGTAAAAAAAATTTGCTCCAATATTTACATAAACATCTGCACCTTCAAAACATCAATAGGTTACTTGTTGATGACATTACTTTAATTTTGGTTCTAACAGTACTTCTAGATGTGTTTGTTGTAGGGCCCCTACAGAGGAATTTTTAGATCACCTATTTGCTTCAAGTGAAACAACAAAAAAGGATTGGAGGAATATTTCAGCTCCGCTTGGCATCAAACCAGGAGGAATGAACATCCTCTATAACCTTAACAGGTGGTGGAATACTCAAGCAAAGAATGTGGCTTACAAGTTTCTCCTCCATAATACTCCTATAATAGTATGCTAGGCAACATGGAACTCCAGATGTGGAAAAAATATGGTAATAAACCTATTCCTATCTTTAATATTTGTCAACAAGCGTTGTTTCGGGTAAAAGTAGCCTTGAGCCAGAAATACAACTCTGTGGATTGTGAATGGTCTTGGAACAAGTTATGCCGAGTGGTGGAGAACTACAAAACTCAATTGACAAGCATCATGGTTAATTGGGAATTCCCACAAGATAGTGCCCGGAAGCTTAATAATGATGGGAGCTACCAAGCAAACCAAGGAAAAGCGAGGCGTTGCTAGAAGTAGAAATGGACAAATGGTCATGGCCTTAGCCTCACCTATCTAGTTTTTGACTAACAATTATTCAGAAGCTCAAGCGGTTATTCAAGGGATAATATGGTGATGTCATAATCAATATCAAAATCTCATGTAAGAAAGTAATATTAAAAATAGTAATAAACTTGCTTCCATTTGTCCACATTTGTTTACATTAATTTAATATTTTCATACATATAGTTAGAAAAGAGTGAGGTGTGGACATGTGTGAATTTGTGTGAACTAGTGTAGGCATGTACGGACTAGTGTGTACATGTGTGGACCTAATTAATATGTACACATGAAGTTTAGGCTAGATACATGTAGGAGTTCTACTATAAATGCCTATGTATGCTAGCCATTTGGTGCAAGTGAAGTTGAATAGAAATCATCTTTTCCTCTACTTCTCTAATAGTGAGTTTTGAGTGTTTGTTTAGTTGTCTTGCTCTCCCAAAAATTTCTAACACTTGGTATTAGAGCAGATGTGTTGAGAGACAACCAAACTTGGAGAAAAGATGACAAACACTAATGGAACACTATTCCAAGTTCCTATGCTCACAGAAGAGAACTACGAGAATTGGTGTATTCGAATGAAGGCCTTGCTTGGTGCCTATGATGTTTGGGAACCGGTAGAGTCTGGAGTTGATGAAGCGTAAGATGCCGCATCCACAAATAAGAAAGATCAAAAGGCCCTCACTCTCATCCATCAAGGTTTGGATGACAAGATGTTCGAGAAGGTTGCAAATGCGACAACCTCCAAGTAAGCATGGGACATTCTTCAAACTTCCTTTAAAGGTTTGGACAAAGTGAAAAAGATTCGTCTCCAGACCTTAAGAGGAGAGTTTGAATCATTGCATATGAAAGAAAATGAATCTGTTTCAGATTACATTTCAAGAGTTTTGGCTATTGTCAATCAAATGAAAAGATATGGTGAAGAGTTGAAGGATGATAGGGTCGTTGCAAAAATACTACGATCCCTAGATTCAAAATTTGATTATATTGTTGTTGCTATTGAAGAGTCCAAAGACTTGGACACCATGACCATAGATGAACTTTCGAAAGAAGAATCGGTTGAAAAGGCGTTGCAAGCAAAACTTTCCTTCAAGGAGAAAGATGAAAGGCGTGGTGCGCAACAAAGAGGTCGTGGAAATGGAAGAGGTCATGGTAGAGGAGGAAGAGGTGGTAGTCAACCACCAAATAGAGACAATAAAAGCCAAGACTATAGTCAAAGAAGAGATCGCGGAAGAGGCAAAGGATGGAGACAAAATCAAGGAAGGTATGACAAATCGAATGTTGTATGTTATACTTGTCATAAATTTGGACATTATTCTTGGGAATGTAAAGATAATTCGGAGGATAAAAACAACTTTGTGGAGAGCAAAAATGAAGATGAAGATGCCACTCTACTTCTTGCATGCAAAGGAGAAGAAAGTGTGGAAAAGAACAAATGGTACCTTGACTCCGGTGCAAGTAGTCATATTTGTGGAAAGAAAAATTTATTTGTGGAGCATAACGAGCTGAATGGTGGCCCAATCACTTTTGGAGACTCTTCGCGAGTTCAAATCAAAGGAAAAGGTACGATTTTAATTCGCTTAAAAGATGGAAGTCATCAATTAATCTCCAATATTTTGTATGTACCGGAGACGAAAAGTAATATTTTAAGTTTGGGACAACTTTTGGAGAAAAATTATGACATTCATTTGAAAGACAAAAAGTTGTATATGAGAGATAAAAAGGGAAGATTGTTAGCCAAAGTACCTATGGCTAATAATAAAATGTTCATCTTATATCTTTAAAATGATGTTCCGAGGTGCTTGCTTTCATGTGCCAAAGATTCATCTTGGCTTTGGCATATGAGATTTGGTCACTTGTATTTTGATAGCCTAAGGTTGATGAAGAAGGAAAGCATGGTGAATGGATTGCCAACAATTGATCATCCCAACCAACTTCGTGAAGGATGTCTCTTTGGAAAGCAAGCAAGAAAAAGATTTCCTAAAGAGTCTTTAACAAGAGCAAGATGCCCTCTCGAGTTAATTCACATGGATGTGTGCGGACCTATCAAGCCATCTTCACTTGGTAAAAGTAATTATTTTTTACTTTTCATTGATGATTTTGCTTGCTTTGTGTTTCTCAAACATGATGCAAGTTTCTATTGTTTTTGTAGCACTTCTGGAGGCTTTTTGGTTTATGTCCCCCTTCTCTTATAATTTTTGATCTATTAATACACAGGGTAGGGGTCAAGCCAACCCCCCCCCCCCCCAACAATCCATGATATGCTAGCCTGGGTGATTGGAATAAATAAATAAAAACATATGACGGTGGTACAATTTGAAGTAACAGCTTGTGGACCTAGTTGTTTATTTTTACCCTACCATGTCATGAAGATCCTTCTTATGGACAAGAACTAGTGTTGAATGATCAGTGATCCTCCGTAATAATTTCATATATAATGTGGTGCCTCACTTTTAACAAAGACTTGCTGAACGGCTTCACACTTGAAGACTTACAATAGTTACACTTGGGCACAAGTTGATTACCAAATGTTGAAACGATTTCATCAAAAGGCAGATTTGTTGTAATGGTCTCCAATTAAGAAACGAGATCTTGAAAAGGATGTCTTTATGCCATACCTTGTTGATAGTCACCTCTCCGACGAAATACTCAACTTTCTGCCATGCTGAACTATTAGAATAATGACCATCACTGGGGGTATCCAAATAGCATAGCAAGGAAGGTTTTGGGTCACAAATGTCAATTTTCGGTATGTATTGCACCAAGTGGTAAGGGAGAACTTCATTCAGCTTCCGGACATCCCATGTCTTCCCCTCCATATATCGTCCTACTAACATATTTGATGACGGGCAACATTCTGCCAAAGCACACCTGTCCAATTATCCCGCCAAAACTGCTATTACCTTTCCTTATATGCCATACTATATTGACATCTGCTTTTTGTTTGACCTCCATAAGTTTTCTCTATGAATGTGATTGGCCTATGCACTTTTCCTTTGCCACAGGTTGTACCCTTGTGCAATACTTAGCTCTTAGGAAACCTGCCCAATGAGAGTGTTTATTCTAAAGTTCCATAATCTCTTTATGGAAAAAGTACCCTCAGTATCCTCCATTTTCCTAATGCCAATCCCACCCTCTTATCCTAGAACTTAACTTGTTCCAAGAACTCCAATGATATTTAGATTTCTCTGAATCAGCCCCCTAGAAAAACCTAGCAAAATATTTTTCCCTTAGGCTAAAGGTGCTCTTTTGCGGGTTCATAGCAGCTAATGTATATTTTGGTATGGCATGGGGCACATGTTTGATAAGAATATATCTTCCTCCATATGAGAGCGGCGTCCCTTAATTTCCATCTATTTAACCTCTCAATAATCTTGGTAATTAAGCATATCATCAAAGTGTGACAACCTTTTCCTTCCAACATTCACATAGCACCCCAAATATATGAATGTAAATTCCTTATTCTTTAAATCAAATGCATTCCTCATTCCGTTGGTAATGAATTAGAGGTTTTAGGATTTATGAGGAAGAAGCTCTTCTTCATGTTTACAGTTTGGCTTGATGATCTTTCATATCTTCTCACTTGTTTCATAACAAGCTTTATAGACTTGTTATTTCCACCACTGAATATAACTAGTATATCATTAGCATACTCTAATGAGCTAATGATTCACCTTATGGCCATTACAGTTCGTGGAGAAAAAAGTGCACTTGTCTAATTGATTCAGCTTGTTGAGAAGTCTGGACAGAACTTCAGAGCCCAGTATGAATAGAGAAAAGGAAAGGAGATCCAGCTTGCCGGAGAAGAACCCTTGTTTGGATCCATTATATTAATGAAAATGGAGTACCAAACATTAGATACAGCTCTCTATACCAAGTCAACAAATCCCTCTGAAAAACCAAATCTCCTTAAACACAGAAGTAAGGAAAAGCAAAGAGATCCTGTGATAGGGTTTGGCCATATCCTCTTTAATAACCATGTTGCCACCTTTGTTTGAGTTCTAACATGTCTTGAACTATCACCTCTTGTGCCAATAGTACATTTTCTGTTATGGGTCTATGTTGCCACCTTTGATTGGTTGTGAAATGTCTTGAACTATCCTGTTGTGCGAATAGTATATTTTCTGTTATGGATCTGCCTTGAACAAATCCAATGTAATTCTCACATATCAACTTAATTAGGCACCATGGGTTTAAGCCTTTTAGGTAGTATTCTTGCTGATCACCTTACATGTGAAATTGCTGAGTCTGATGGATCGCATCTCAGCAAAAAAAACGAGTAGGACATCTACCCTTTATTTCTACTTTTACTTACAAATGATTTTGAAAATCAAGCCCATTATTTCAGAAGATCAACACCCTCACAATCTAATCTAAAATCATATTACAACCATCGAAATATCTCAAGTCCTATCACCTTTTGTTTTTAGCATCTGTCATAGAAGCCATAAACGTAAAACAACATACTTAATTCATCTATCAAAAGAGATCACAAAAGTACATGAACACAACGAGAGTAGAAAGTTGAAGTAGTAAATTCACAAGAAAAACACCTTTATGGCTTATGTATGTATCAGCACAACCAATTAATAATGCTTTACAGAAAAAGGAAACTATTAACTTAGAACTTTTATTATGAAAAGCGACGGATACTTTTGGTCACTTTTTTCCAAGGATAAAGTATTTAGTTCAATAAAGTTCTTCCTGTTTTTAGTTTTTGATGATGATCTTTTTACATAAAGATGGAGATAAGCAAGATCTACCTAATATTTCAAACACGAAGAAACACAATTTGAGGTATGTAATTAACGGATAAATAAATTAAGATGTCGAAAATGGAAGTATATAGGTGGTCTTGCTACTTGTAAAGATTCTTCCTTGGAGAAAGATGTTTTAATCAATGAGAAAGTACTACTGATATAATGCTATTATGTACTCGAGTCTTATTGTGCATATCACGTCTAACCGAATAATTTAAGGCAACCTTTAATTTTCACAAAATCCGGATCCTGTTAAATCCAATGCATCACTTCTTTAATTTCAACTGTGCATCAAAATCAAGCAAGAAGAGTGCACATTTTGCATTATCCAGTTACTCACTTTGTTACAGTTTATGACTTTTTTTTTGCTTTTTAGAGTCAATTTGACTTTGTTCATGTTCGTTATTTCATGAATACTTGTAGCAATAACATATTTAGTAGGTGTGGCTATATTACTAGTAGAAGTTTTACAAGTCCAGTTAACCTCAAATCATATATTATTAAGGAAGTCAATAAAACTAAGCTCCTCAATAGTAAGCTAATAAACATTAAAAGGAAGGTTCAAGTAGCAATAGCATACTCTCTCAAAGCATTACTGACATAACTACTTCCATTATCCACATTAAACAACCACAATCTCTTAATTACACAAGCTATAGCCTCATTCTGTACAATCACTTAGCTTAAGCTAGCTCTTCACTCACTATCCGCACTTTTCCTACAGATTGAGATCCTACAAGACAGTCATTAAACAAACTAACCGACATTATAACAAACAGAAAGCGTGCAATAAAGGAATTAAGCATCATATCTAAACAAAGCATTTTGAACCATAAACTCTCGGATTATGAGCTCATCCTACTAATTAGATTTGAACTTCACTCGCTATTTGAATTTAATAGTAACTGTATAAGTATTAAACTGTCAATTATGTATGCCACATTATCCAGGTCAAACACATTAGTAAGATGCAAAATTGGAAGGTGAAAACTATTTAGCACGCAGATCTTGTTAATCTACATACATTAAAAATGAAACTAAAAAATCTGAAAATTTAATAAATTAAATTAGTAAATTTGATAAAAAAAGGAGATAGGGAAAAGCACCTGGTGCTAGAATATTCGTAGAGCCTGCCAGTGCTGGAGAAGACCATGACTCCGACCTCCGTATCGCAAAGGATCGCTAACTCCTTCGCCTTCTTCAACAATCCATTCCTCCTCTTCGAGAACGCCACTTGCCTGCTCGTCGAATTGTCAATCCTTCTTATCACTATCTTTCCTCTCCCCATCGCCGATCTCACACACTCTCTCTGATTTCTCTCTCTACAAATACACACAGTACAATTACACACCTATACGTACACATTTATGAGCTGTATATTCAATTTTTTCACATAGGAGAAAAAAATATATATTTCCAATGAAGACTTACCAGAGAAATTGAATTCGCGAGAAGCAGCAAAAGAGACGGCGAAGACGAAATCAGTGTTTGGATATGAGGAAAACGGAGAAAATTATCCCAGGAAACAGGAAGAGAAAGTAAGGAAAAACTTACGGTTAATGGAGACAAAAGGAGGCTTCACAATCGTCGTTTTGGGTCAGTCTTCTGATTGAATTTGCCTATATAAGGAATGTGTTTCTATACATCAAAATGGCGAAACGCGGAGGGGTGGGTAGGTGAAAAGGGTGGTGGAGTGCATTAGGGCGTTTCCAAAAAACCGCTATTCATTGGTTTTTGTAAAACCGATAGTGCTTTTGTGTGCTTGGATGCCACGTGGAGTAATTCTTTTGGCCAATTGGTTTAATTATAGGTCAGACTCGTACGAAAGTTTCCTCATTCGAATAGATTGCTGACGCGTGGTGGTCTTGCAATTAAAAATTAACTTCCCGCTTTAGGAAATTGCCTTTTCGAACTAGTGGTTGCATACTGACGAATTTGCCCTTTCTGGATTTGGGTGACTAATTTATCGAGTCCGAAACCTAAATGCCAACTTTTTGGACTCAAAACACATTTTTACAGTATATAAAAAAAAGTAACTTTTCTATATAAAACGCGGCATTACTTTAACGGAATTTTAGCCGTTAAAGTAAAGCGTAGTATATACCGCGTTACATATAGCGCGGTATTATATCGCGTTTTACTTCTTTTTGGGCCCACCAATAATTGTTCTGCGGTTAACAGATATAACAATAATCAAATATATAAAGCGCGGTATTATACAACGTTTTACATACAAAAATTCTACCCCCCGGGCTAGAACTTGCCTTATTTAAAGGCGTTAGGATTTTATGAAAATCCATTCAAAAAATATTCTAACTTCCGTTCATACTTTTCTTCTTGTTATCAAGCATTTTTTTATAATGTCTGAAGAGCCAAAAATAAGGGTTTCATTATATTGGGGGGAGGGGGGTGAGGTTGTATACTTTATCTCCACAGTGTCATGTTAATTAAATTGCCGCTTACAATGGAGTACGATAAATTGGTAACATTGATATATAAAAGAATGAGTGTGAAGAAACGTTCGGTGAACCTTAAAGTAACCGGTAGATTTTCGTATTTTGTGACTCCGCGGGGGTTTGCATATTATTCTGCGTTTAACATCGAAGATGATGAAACTCTTAGAGATTTTTTGCGGATTTCGGATGAATACGAGGAATTTATTGTAATAAAATTGTTGGAAATGTACGTCAAGGTTGAAGACATTCCCAATAATGAGGTTGTGCATAGTAGAGATAACTCCCAGTCATCGGGTGGTTATTCCGGAGCAGTTTTTGCCGGACAGATTCCTGATGAAAGAGTTTGCCTTAATTTAAACTTATCACCATGGCGAATGAGCAGCGAGGAAATAATTTTTTTACTTTACATAATTCACAAGATGACTGGTAAACTTCAATTTTTTTACGCTTTAGCGATGTTTATTTTATGTTGAATTGGAATTGTATTAACACTCATATTCCACAGGGGGCACCGTCCAGATATGAATTTTACAAGTTATGACCCCACTCCTAGTTGGAATATGTGTAGTTCTGGCGTGTTGGATCACGGTGGTCCATCCGGGAGTCATCCCCAACAAGAAAATATCCATCATGGAATGTCAACACAGTACGACTTGTAAGTGAAGTGATATAGTTATATTTAAAGTATTTATCAATTTGAGTAGCTTATCATTTTGTTCTTTTTGTGCAGCGAAAACGAGCAACTTGATGTTCCTGACCTCACACAGTTGCCCGTAAACAACGTATTGACTCGTGATTCGGTAGATGCGCAGAGTCAGGAAGATGATAGTGATTATGAAAACAATGCCGATGAGTTTGGAGATGACACACCCTTCCCTGATGAGGGTGATGATGAAGAGGAAGTGAATGTGGAACCTGAGCTGACGAGGGAGCATGCTCCTCCACCTCCCGTTAAACCAAGAGTGTACGAGTCCCACGTACCGTTTCATGAGCGGCATATTCCCTACCTTGATAATTTGCCAAGTATGCTTGATGTGGAGGCCCTCACAAGGGATGCTGACGAATTTCGGTCAGCAATGTGGGATGGGTCTAGACCAGCGGTGCTGGCAAAAAGCATGTATTTTTCTGATAAAGCTCGCCTAATCAAGGCTGTAAAAATCTACAGCGTAAGAGAGTGCCGTGAGATGACGGTAAGGGAGTCAACTCCGGAGGTATACAAGGCTGTATGACGTATAGACTTTATTGGTTGTAACTGGATGTTGCGTGCCAGCAAGAAGAAATCAGGGTTGTGGAAAGTGGGTAAATATATTAGTACCCACATATGTGAAATGGACACATCATCACTTCAACTTTAATGTAGACTTGATTCCATACTTGGAAGTGTCCATTAGGTTCAAGATCAAAGAGTGTATTACAGTCGTCCACCAGGAGTATGGGTGTACTATAACCAAAAGAAAGGCATATCTCGGTCGCAAACGTGCTTTTAAAATTATTTATGGTGACTGTGATAAGTCATTTTCATCTCTACCCAGGTACATGGCCGCACTAAGACACTTTAACACCGGGACTTTTGTTGAATGGAGGCATGAGCGGAGTCCGGGAAGACCAGAATATATTTTCAACTATGTGTTGTGGTCATTTAAACCAGCAATTGATGGTTTTGTGCATTGTCGTCCGGTAATTTCCATAGACGATACTCATGTCTATGGAAAGTATGATATTAAGCTTTTGATTGCAGTTGCAGTAGATGGCAACGCACAAATATTTCCACTAGTTTTTGCCATTTGTGCCAATGAAAGCGAAGAGACGTGGACGTTTTTTTTGAACCACTTGAAGTAGCTCGTTGTCAAACACCGTTCAGGTATTTGTCTAATATCTGATCGGCATGGTGGTATTTTAAGTTCTGTACGGCATTTGCCTGAATGGCAGGAACCCTATGCATACCACCGTTACTGTGCGAGGCACCTGAAGGCTAATTTCCAGAAGAAATATCCCGATAAGGACTTGCATGATTTAATGTGGATGGCTGCAACTAAGCACCAGCAGTGCAAATTCACGAAGCGCATGGAAGCGATCCAGCAGTTGGATCCACGAGCCTATACTTGGCTGATGGGACATGAGCTTCACATGTGGACATTGAATGCTGATGGTGGCAGACGACCGGGAGCCTTGACTATAAATATGTCGGAGTCATTCAACGGCTTATTGAAGTCTGCACGTGGATTGCCTCTCACTGCCATGGTCTAGTTCACCAACCGTGAATATGTCATGACGGCACCTGGTCCCCCTGACCAGGTAAGCCTAATATTTGCGGAAGTATAATAATTGCGGAAAAATAGAGAAAAATCAAATCAAATATCTAAAGGAAACTGTACTGAATGTCGCTTGGCAGGTACAACTCAATATCACAAGTCTAAAACAATTCCCAAAACCCGGAAACTCACGGGCAACACAGGCTACATAAATGTATAGTAAAGGTTCCAAACTCCAGAATTTCTAACAACCGAAGAAGGAAAATCTAAGTACTAAAGATAGAGTAAGAGGGAGACTCGTCGGTCTGCGGACGCAGCAGATCTACCTCGAAGTCTCTGTAGTCCTCCTGCCTCACTGATAGTGCGCCTGAGTAGAGGTACCCGGATGATCTGCACATGAAAAACATGCGCAGGAATGGCATGAGTACACCACAGCGGTACTCATTAAGTGCCAAGCCTAACCTCGGTTGGGTAGTAACGAGGAAGGTCAGGGCAGTACCGAGACAAAATATAGTAATAACAATAATTAACAGTATGATAATCTGACAGAAATAATAAATACAACAGTGAAATAAGACAGGTTAAACAAGGCAATGGCAAATACACAAGAACAGAACAACCACAGAATAAGTACAGCTCAATACCAATGGTAAAAAGGAGGATCTCCCAGGATACCGTCCCGTAGTCCTTTTCTCAACTGCCCAGTGGATCTCCCGGGATACCGTCCCGTAGTCCATCATATGTGTATATCCGAAGGATCTCCTGGGATACCGTCCCGTAGTCCAACTATCAATGTGCAAGCGGATCTATCGGGAATCTAACCCGCAGTCCCAAAGTAAAAGTGCAGGGGGATCTACCGGGAATCGAACCCGTAGTCCCAAAGTAAACAAACAAGGGGGGGGGGGCTACCGGAATCCGATATCCGTAATCCCAATGTAAATGCGCAATCACAACCAGAAGGTACACGGAAACGAAGTACAAAAGAGAAGCAACAGGTAGTACTGGCCTAGCATGCTTCACGTAGTACAGTCAAGGCAACTTAAGCAATTAGACAAGTTAAATCAACTAAACATGCTTTCCTAATCTAGCACAGATTACAATTGCAAGTAGAATAAAGCAAATATGAAAGGAACTCAATCTCAATATCTTAAGAAAACTGGATTTTCAACAATTGGCTCAAGTACGCGCTCGTCACCTCGCGTACAAGGCATTCAAATCAACAAATAACAAATCCTAAGGGGAAAGGTCCCCCACACAAGGTTAGACAAGCCACTTACCTCGAACCGACTCAATATCACTAGAAACCGCGCCCTTGCCACGAGTATCCGACTCCAAATGGCCCAAATCTATTCAATTCAATTACACATCGTGAATAATATTGCAAACAACTGATTCCACTATTAAATTTAAAGTTAGGGCAAAATAGGTAAAATGACCAAAATGCCCTTCCAACCAACGTCTCGGAATCGAATAATTTTCACGTTTTCAGAACCCTTGTACTCTCACGAGTCCAACCATATAAAAATCTCCCAAATCGGAGGTCAAATGCCCCCTCAAAACCCAATAGTTTGGTCTATGAACTTTCACCCAATTTTCATTCAAAATCCGAAATTTAAAGATGAAATCGTGATTAGATTAGTGGGTATTAAGCATAAAAGAGTAGAGAATCGTTACCCAATCGTTGCTCTTGAAAAACCTTCGAAATTTCTCCCAAATCCGAGCTCTCTAGCTTGAGTTTTGTTAAAAATGGCTAAACCCTCGTTTTGAAATGTTTATATCTGCCCAGGGATTTTGTTCTACGCGATCGCAGAAGTAGGCATGCGATCGCATAGAGAAAAAAAATGGGAAGCCCAGAAAATGGTCTATGCGAACACATAAGGAGTAATGCGATCGCAGAAGAGTAAAATTGGAAGGTCTAGAAATTGTTCAATGCGAACGCAGCCAAGGTATTGCGATCGCAGAAGAGGTGAAAGCTGAACTGTGCGATCGCGGACAGCTTATGCGATCGCATAGAAGGGCTTGGTCCCCATCCAGAATTGCACTACACGATCGCATGGTTATTGATGCGATCGCAATGAAGAAAGGTTCTGCAACAGCTGAAGGGATTTTCTGCAACATTTTCCAATTCCAAAGTGCTCCGTTAAGCACCACAACACACCCGAGGACCCCGGGACCTCAACCAAACCTACGGACATATCCCATAACATCATTCAAACTTGTATCAATCCTTAAACCACCTAAAACAACGCCGGAAACACGAATTAATCAAGGATTCAAGCCTAAGAACTTCAAATTCCAACAAAACACGTTTTCGATCAAAAACCTAACCAAACCTCGTCCGATTGACCTGAAATTTTGCACGCACGTCCCAAATGACATGGCGGTGCTGCAGAAACTTTCGGAATTCCATTCCGACCCTCGGATCAAAAATTCACTATCGGACCGGAAACTTCAAAATTCAAGCTTTGGCATTTCAAGCCTAAATGAGCTACAAGCCTCCAAAATACATTCCGAACACGCTCCCAACCCCGAAATCACCTAACGGAGCTAATGGAACCATCGGATTTCCATTCCGAGGTCGTCTTCACACTGTTCCGATTACGGACCATTTTTCAACTCTTAAGCTCTCATTTAGGGACTAAGTGTCCCAAAACACTCCGAATCCTAACACCGAACGTCCCGGCATACCAAAATAGCAGAAATGAACTTAGGGAAAGCAGTAAATGGGGGATTGGGGCGTAAATTCCAAAAACGACCGGCCGGGTCGTTACACCGGATGACATTCAAATAGATTGCGGAGAGGTTTGTTGAAAGGCATAGAGCTGCATCGGAATTGATGGACAGGGGTGTTCAATTTATGCCAATACCGATGAGAAGATTTGAGAAATGCAGGAGGCGAGCACATTGGCATTCATATTTACAGTACGATCACGACCCGGGTGTTTTTGAAGTTCGCACCGCTATCCATAGACACCGGGGAATAATCTACACACCGTGAATGAAGCCAGCAGGTTGTGTTCATGTGGGAAATGGACCATCTACTACATGTCGTGCACACATGCCATGAAGTTGTGACGACCCAAAGGGTCATCACCTATTTTTAATTGAATTCTGTGTCTCCGGGGCCTTAAAAACCTCATTTATCATTATCTCGATTTGCATGCGCAGTCTGGGCGCGTAGCCGGAAAGCTTAAATATGAAAATCTGTGAAAAATGCTAAGTTTTGATTATAAAAATGAGTAAATTTGACTTCGGTCAACATTTTGGGTAAACGGACCTGGACCTGTGATCCGATGGTCCCGGAGGGTCCGTAGGAAAATATGGGACTTGGGCGTATGCCCGGAATCGAATTCCGAGGTCCCAAGCCCGAGAAATAAATTTTTAAGTAAAATTATTTTCTGAAATTGTTTAAGGAAATTTGAAATGAAAATTGATTAGAACGTGTTGGTATCGGGCCCGTATTTTGGTTCCGGCGCCCGGTACAGGTCTTATATATGGTTTAAGTCCTTCCTGTAAAATTTGGTTGAAAACGGACGTCGTTTGACGTGATTCGGACTTGAATTTCTAAATTTGAAACTTGATGAAGTTGAGAAAAAGGTTCTTGATTTTGAGGTTTGATTCATTGTTATTGAGGTTATTTTGGCGATTTTATCGCATGGATAAGTTCGTATGATGTTGTTGAGTTAGTACGTGTGTTTGGTTAGGTGCCTCGAGGGCTCGGGTGTGTTTCGGATGTGTTTCGGGAAGTTTTGAACTTAGAAAATGTTGCAGATTTTCTGCAGTCAGTGCACAGGGAAATTGTTCTTCGCGTTCGCGTAGTCCCACTCGCGAATGCGTAAGGCAAAATCCCCAAGTGCCAGTTTCTTCTTCGTGAACGCGAAGGATTGGACGCGAACGCGAAGCTGAAGGGGGGAGACCCTTCGCGAACGCGTCCGTCCACTCGCGAACGCGTAGGGTTCAGGGGATGGGTCATCAGCTTATTCATCGCGAACGCGACCGGTAGGACGCGAATGCGAGGGCTCGAGAAGATAAAGCTTCGCGAATGCGAGCCCCTTAACGCAAACGCGAAGGCCTAACAGCCTGACCCATCGCGAACGCGAGGGGTCTGTCGCGAACGCGTAGAATTAAATCGCCCAGTTATTTTAAGTTTCAAAAAACAGAATGCATTTCGGGATTTCTCAAAATTTCACAAAAACCTCTTCTTCTCCAAAGCTCCTAGGCGACCCTTGAAGCGATTCTTCACCATAATCTCTTGGGTTAGTAATCTTCAACTTATTTTCTTCCATTTCCATCAACATTTGTTGAATTTCTATGCCTAAAACATGTGATTAAGGGTAGAAAATTAGGGATTTGGGTAGAACTATGGCTTTTTGATTAATAGTGATTTAGACCTCGTTTTGGGGTCGAATTCTTGAAATAATTATATATTTGGGCTCGTGAGTGAATGTGGGGATTTAATTTTGGTGCGGACCTCGTGTTTTGACCAAGCGGGCCCGGGGTCGATTTTTGGGTTTTTGGGAAGAATGATTGGAAAGCTATAATTAGGCATTGGATTCGAATTGTTTAGCATTATTTGATGTTATGAAGTCATTTATGTATAGATATAATTGATTTGGAGCCGAATTCGAAAGGAAAGGCGGTTTTTGAGGATTGAGTTGGTCGTGGAAGTTCGAGGTAAGTGTTTGGTCTAACCTTAGCTTGAGTGATTAGGAGTTGAGTCATATTTGCTATGTGGTATTAGTCGTGTACGATGTATAGGCATTGTGACGAGTATCTATACGTTGGTGTCAAGCATGACCGTGAGTCTTTATATTGTGAGTATCTTGATTTCATTGTATTCTTCATGCTTTGGTGCTGATTTCTAGTTGTTGTGAAAAGTTTGTGGAAGGAATTGAGACCTTTGAACATCTTGGAGCGTTGGTTCGAGTTATATTATGAATTGTGAAAGTATATGAGATGATTTCACCCTTTGGAGCATTGGCTCAAGTGGTAAAGCGAGTTATGAAGTATAAGTGAAAGATAGAGAAAGAGTTATTGAAATGTTCCCTTGCGGGATTTAATTGTTTAATTGTTATTCCCTTGCCGGGATTTCATTGTTTAATTGTTGTTCCCTTGCCGGAATTTCTATATGTTCTTGTTTATTTCCCTTGCCCTTGTTTGTGATTGTTGTTTGGGTGAGGAAGAATGTTAAAGCACGAAGGGTGATGTCGTGCATTGTTGATATTGTGAGGAAATAGTGTAAAGCATGAAGGGTGATGCTGTGCCGCACGATGTACCATTCCGTGCCGATTCTATTGATTATATGTGAGGAAAGAGAGTAAAAGCACGAAGGGTGGTGCCGTGCACATTTTATCATATAATTGCTTTGGTGAGGAAAGAGAGTAAAAGCACGAAGGGTGATGCCGTGCACGTGTTTATTATATCATTGCTTGGTGAGTACGAGAGTAAAAGCACGAAGGGTGATGCCGTGCACTTATTGATTTCTGATTCTTTATTGATGTCTGAGTTATGTTGCTTCTTTCGTTACTTGATGACTTTTATTCGAAGTTGTTATCTTCCCCACAGCATGCTCCCCCTCCCATATTGATTGGTTGTCTCTGTATCTCCGTTCCGCTGTATATATAACTGCACAGGTTTATGTGGTAGTCTGGTCTAGCCTCGTCACTACTTCGCCGAGGTTAGGCTAGGCACTTACTAGCACATGGGGTCGGTTGTGCTGATACTATACTATGCACTGTGTGCAGATCCCGGAGTAGTATTTGGTCTTCAACAGTAGATCGGGAGCTATCCTTCAGTCCGAGACTCCGAGGTAGCCCTGCTGGCATCCACAGGCCCGGCGTCTCTTCTATCAGTTTTTATGTTCTGTTGTCATTTGTACTCGAGACAGACTATGTTCTTTTCTTTCAAACACTTATTTGTAGTAATCCTAGACAGTCCGTGAGTGTTGTGACACCAATTCTTGGGTAGAGGCATATGTTGATTTCCGTATTATTATTTAGCTTATTTAATTTAAGTCTTCCGCTTTAATTTCATATTCCGCTGTTATTTAAATATTTAAAGCTTGTAGTTATGATTTATAAAAGGATTAAAATAAAAGAGTTAGGAGTTTATGATTTCGTGGCTTGCCTAGCTTCTACGAGTAGGCGCCATCACGACCCCCGAGGGTGGGAGATCCGGGTCGTGACAGAAGTGCTTTCAACAAGTTGGTTTAGGGGCAACAAACTATGTTGATAGGCAATACAGTGTTGCTGCATACGCATAGAAGTTTTGAATATCACCAATGTTCTGTGAGTTTAATCTTATTTTATCTAGGTCTGGTTCATAATCCAAGCGACACCAGATTCGACACATTATGCTCATTTGTGAAAACCCAGCAAAACTTTTTATTTCACTTTATTACCTAATATTCTTTTTGGGTTATGTGGGGGATTGTTAGAAAAATAATTTGGTCAACTCAAAAAGAGATATTCAAATTGTTGTCTAGGTTCATTCTTGTTATATTATATTAATGGATCTTTATTATACTATTAATTTGAATATATATTAATGTGCGTAATAATAAATTTGAATAGTTTTAATATAATATTATATTAGCTTTAAATGGCTATTATTATTTATTATGGCTATCAAATCAATTAGTTTTTGAATCTGACCATTTGAAACGTTTCATGCTTAATGGCCTTAAATATGTAACGTTTCTCAGCTTTGATTTTATAACTATTCTTTCTTGATAATCATAGGTCCATTTTGGACTATATATATGTATATTGTGTTCATTATAAAGAAATGTGTGAAAGAGTTAAAAAAGCAAACACTTTTCTTCTCAATTTCTTTTTATTATGCTGGGTTGTCTTTGATTAATCTTTGTTGTTTCTACTCCTAATTATACTAGAAGAGCTTGTTGAATCTTGGGGGATACGCCTTATAATATTCATCCCGGTGTAAGCGAAATTTCCTTAAGGACATTATCTTTGACATGCCTCAAGCTAAATCTTTTGTTCTCCATAGTCATCCAATTTTTCCAACAAAAAAGACAAGAGCAAAAGAATCACCCTAAAAACATGTAGTGGATGCATAAAATATAAAGTCTAAATTATTCGTACAACTAGCAGAAGTTATCTATTAATTTAATTTAACACAGCTCGATAAATATGTCATATAAAAGTGAAGAATATTCGGTTAGAATTAAGATCCTTTTATCTATTAAAGTTTGATAGAAGAATATTCTGTTAGCAACAATGTCATTGTAGATAATTATAAGTTAAAAAAGCATAAAATTGTCACTAACATCATCATATCTTATTTTATTAATAGATCAGTTGCTCGATATAAAACAATAAAGAGTCTGTTATAAATACAATTATATTTATGGTGAATGTTTATATTTAGAGAGATTCTAAGGTTCATTGCTTGGTGGCTAAGCCACCCTCTCCCTATAAATAGAGGGTTCTATTCTATTATAATTCATCCCAAAATCAATAAGAATTCTCTACCTCTATTTTTCTCTGCAATATTGTTCTTGTTCTTTTATTGTTTCATAACACGTTATCAGCACGAGACTCTAACCAATTGTGTAGAAGCTTTGGGACTGAGCATAATGATTGTCAATTTTTCCATGAACTTCCTTCATGATTAAATTCTGGATTTAAGGTAAGTATTTTACCGTATTTTTCTCTTTTATTCTATAATACAAAGACAATAAATTTTGATAACAACTCTAATGGAGTTTGTAAGAAATTATAACCACCTGAAGTGGTAAAAGTTTCTATGTCTTGCCATGATCAAATTCATGTATGATTATGGGCACCCGTCCCATTGAATTTGCTCCATTCTCATTCCCTTAAGAGAATGTGATAGCAGTATGTGATAATTCTAAAAGAAGACAAAATTATCACTATGAATGTATCAATGGATGTGGACGTGGCAATAGGCGAAATTATAATCGTCATCATTGTGATAATGAGAATAATAAGGATTCTCAAAATAATCCCCCACTTGTGAAAATATTTGTCATCGATTTGACATGAGATTTTATAAAGCACATATAGATGATTATGGTCTATTCATGATGTGAATGTGACAACATCTGATTTAAGAATACATATTCATTTTTGGAAGAATATGAGCGTGCTAGTGGTATATACCACACTCACCTCTAGAAGGAGGTTTGAGATGATATAAGAAAATAATATCATTATTATGGCATGAATGGTCATTGGTCACGTACCTATTGTACGCCAAAATATTTTGGCATTGTGATTATTAAAAGTCAACGGTAATGTAAGAAACAGATCTTGCATATAATTTTGACCATAACCATAATGGTATAACTTTCTCTTTAAAAGAGATATTCACCATATGAGTGTTGATGAATATGTGGTACTACAAAATTAATTGAGAACTCTGCAAGAGCCAATTATACTATTTTGGAGAAACACAATTAATTACCAATAAGGTATTGTGTTGTAGTAAGTCTCAAAGAAACTTATTCAGTTTCCAAAGTATACGCGAAAGCGGTTGATTATATTGAGACTATAAATAAAGAAAAGATTTAATATCTTCTATTATTACATCTTGTAGCGAGGTAATATGTATGTGAAAAGCTACTCACTTTATTCTCCAATTTGTACTACATAAACAAAAGAATACCACAATGAAGTGGATATTTATTGATATAAAAACCCTTATCATAATAAACTTGGAATAATCATAATTGCACACATCATGGTGTAAACCTGAAGTTTATCAATATTGATAATTTATCCAGTTGGCATACTTGGTTTAGCCATGTTAATTCATGTATGATGTGCAAAAATAATAGAGAATTCACATGGGTAAATATTAAAGAACTAGAAAGTTATTTACGAATTCTCTTATATTGCTTGTTCTCATTAATTAATAGATCAACTAAAATTGGGATTGAATCCCATGAATGCTGGAAATATCAAAGGTGAATATGGGCCCATTCATCTGCCATGCATACCACATAAGATGCATCTATGATATGGTTACATGTGCGATTATTATTAACCCGCAACATGGTGTTTCGAGGTAATTTGCTCAATAATTTAATTTCGAGCATAATTTCCATTTTTTTTATTCAAGAAATTCATCTTGATAAGTTGGTTTAGCAAAATAATTTATTAAGTGCCTCTACTTAATAGCTAAACAATTGCTTATGAGAACAAAGTTATCTATATCAGTTTGATATACGTTATATACCAAAGTATATTATTTTCTCCCCTCACAAGTGGTTCATGGTCAGGAACCAAATAATTCCATCTTATTATCATTGATGTGCGGTGTATATTTTGATTAACACCATAACGCACAAAGATGGGTTCTCAAAGTTGAGAAAACAAGTTAGTTTTTCTAACATGAGGGGGAGACATGATAAACAATTGAAAAAAGGTTACGTGGAATGAATTATCACTTGTACATCTAGATCCTCGAATAAGATAATATGAACTTGAAGTTCATAAATGTCACGACCCAATTTCCAACCCGATCGTGATGGCGCCTCTCGTGAAGACAAGGCCAGCCAACTAACCCAAATCGTCTCTTTAACAATTATTAAACATAAATGAATAGATAAATACAGCTTAACGACAATACTAACCAGTATTTACAACCCAACACAACCCCACCGGGGTGTCACAATTCACGAACATCTAGAGAAGTCTAAATACAACTACAGGGCCAACAATATACAGAATAAAAATTTAGAACCAAAGGAAGTAATCCGGTGCCGCGAACGCTGGCGGTCACTCTGCTCAGCTACGATAGCAATACCTTCAACCAGCTCAAAACCCACTATCGGGTGAACAATACCTGCATCTGCACGCGAGATGCAGGGAGTAAAGTGAGTACTCCAACCCAGTGAGCAATAAAAATGAATAACGGCTGAGAATATAAAATCCCACACAGGCACAGATAATGCTATCTCAAACAGTAAAATCAAGTAAACAGTAGGGACCAGTGAAACATAGCAAGAAATTCTCTTTGAAAACAATTAATAAAACAAGTATGCTCAAGTATGGTCAGTCATTGTTACCTGACCGGTCAGCCATTGTTACCTGGCCCAACGCGTGTTTCAGTGCCATTGTTACCACTGGTCAGCCATTGTTACCTGACTGGTCAGTCATTTTTACCTGACCAAAACACGTGTGACAGTGTCATTGTTACCACTGTCCAATTCTAAATGGGTACCCGCGCTCACTGTGGGTGTGCAGACTCCGAAGGGGCTCCTACAGCCCAAGCGCTATATCATTAAAAGGCCTGAAAGCCTGTACATATCAACATGAGAACCTGAAAGCCTTCTCACAATACACTCGAGGCCTGAAAGCCTCCTCACATATCACTCGAGGCCTGAAAGCCTCCTCACATATCACTCGAGGCCTGAAAGCCTCCTCACATATCACTCGAGGCCTGAAAGCCTCCTCACATATCACTCGAGGCCTGAAAGCCTCCTCACATCACTCGACATATCCTCACATATGGCCCTGGGCCTCAATCAGTCCAAAAATAATCATAAGCCCCTCAGGCATCAATAAAGACAATAATGCTCAGCTCAAACAATAGTTCAAACATCCGTTAAAACTCAAGGTTGAGAAAAATATAGCTGAGTTCATGAAACAGTGTAATTCAAATGGACTGAGTTCAAATAATATTTCAAACAGTGAGGAAAACAGTGATGATAGTTCATAAAGAGTTCAAACAGTCGGCAATAAGCCCCAAATATGGCAATAAGCCCAAATCATAGTGAAAACAACAAGTCATTGCTAATACGCGGTAAAATATCATCCAGACTGGACCAAGTCATAGTCCCCAATAGTAAATGACCCCGCGATCGTCATGGAACGCGTGTCTCATCTCAACATAGCACCAAGTTGTGCAAATCCAGGGTTTCAAACCCTCAGGACGTCATTCAAAATCATTACTCACTTCGAACCAGTGAAATCTCTAGCTCGCGATGCTTTTGCCCCTCAAACCGACCTCCACGCGCGTCGAATCTAACCAAAACCACAAGGAATACGTCATAATAGGCTAATGAATCATAACCCAATCGAAAAGACTCGAAAAATATCAAAAATCACGAAGTTGGCAAAACCCGAGCCCCGGGCCCACTTCTCGAAAAATTATGAAATTCACATCACCGGATTCCTCGTCTCGCCAAAATCGGAATCCAATTGACCCCTCAAATCCCTATTTTAAACTCTCTTAAGTTCAAGCCCTAAACCACCATTTTTGACCTTTGATTCCTTGATTATTCAGTCTAAATCCATGTTTTTACATCATAAAATCGTATTCTAAGTCCAAGAATCCATACCTGATTAGAGCCCTCGAAACCCTCTTCAAAATCGCCTCAAAGCTCTCAAGGTTCGGAGTCCAAAATGTTGTTCTTTCAAATAAAATCGCGAAGAAGATAAATCTCACTTAATTGCCAGCCATTCCGCTTCTGCGGATATATTACCGCTTCTGCAACTTCCGCATATGCGGTCCACGTCCGCTTCTGCGGACTTTCACTTAAGGCACCCACCGCTTCTGCGGTCCCTAATTCGCTTCAGCGGGACCGCCTATGCGGTCAAATCTTCCGCTCCTGCGGACTCAGACAAGGTCCCATAATTCCGCTTCTACGAGGCCCAGCTCGCTTCTGCGAGACCGCACCTGCGGTTCAATAGCCGCAGGTGCGAAAACACCAGATACCAGCAATATGAAACATGCAACATCCAAAAACTCTCCGTTTAACCATCCGAACTCACCCCGAGGCCCCCGGGACCTCAACCGAAAGCACCAATACATCGTAAAACCTCATTCAAACTTGTTCCAATCATCAAAACACATCAAACAATGCCAAAACCACTAAATCACATCAGATTCAAGCCTAAGTTCTTCAAAAACTTCCGAAACACGCATTTGATAAAAAACCCGACCGAAACACCTTCGAATGACCTGAAATTTTGCACACACATATCACAAATCACATATCGAAGCTACAACAACTCTCGGAATTCCATTCCGACCCTCGGATCAAAATCTCACCTATCAACCGGAATTCGCCAAAATACTAACTTCGCCAATTCAAGCCTAATTCTACACCGGACCTCCAAAATCAAATCCGATCGCACTCCTAAGTCACAAATCATCCCCCGAAGCTAACCGAATCACCGGAAATCACATCCGATCCCTCTAACTCAATAGTCAACATTCGGTTGACTTTTCCAACTTAAGCTTTCCTTAAAGAGACTAAGTGTCTCATTTCTTATCAAAACCAATCCAAATCAACTCTAACACACCACATACCGATAACAAAACATGAAGAAGCATGAAATGGGGGAAACGGAGCAATAACACATGAGACGACGGGTCGGATCGTCACAATAAAAGGATAATTCAGTTGCAATATATTGCAAAGCATGCCGGATGCATTTGCCGACCCAAAGAAAGTAACTATATTCTCATTGCAAATGCTCCTATTAAGTCCTAGAAGGACAAAGTCTATGGTACGCTTGAAGCGTATAGACAAGTCGGTTTCAAATAAACTTCTTGATAAAGAAGATGAGCAAATGATCTAAACGATCATAATAAAGGAGGCAAGTGATCTAGAAGATCACATGACATAACACTTCATAAAATCTCATGAGAGATTCAGGTACCTGAATATATGAATGAAGAGATCTCTATGTTATGTCTTTATGAAAAATAAGGAGGTTGGAACCGATATAAAATGTTTGTCGACGACATCTATAATAGCGCTAAATATATATGAGGATCTTAAGTCTAGAGAAATAATTCAAATAGAATTGGTTTCATATGAAAGACATGTAGTTTTGGACATGTAGTTCAAACACTTGAAAGTATAAAGCAATGGTATGTGCAATCAGTTTTCGATATCTTATATGTCTAGCATGACATGAAAACTTGATATGCATCTAAAGTCTATTATATGGCTTATATGACTTAACAATCCCTGAAGGATTTAAATTGCTTAAAGCATATAGAATTCATGGTCATGAAGTACTACATCCTCAGTGCAATTTGTGCACAAATGTATCTTGCTATAACTATATGCATGATAATATGATAGCAAGAGTTTTCACCTCTATGTGAAGATATTGAACTGACGATTCCAACAAGATCATATGAAGACAATTCATCTCTATCAAGAATGATGATTTCAAGGTGCAATATATTTATTCAAGTTAATATGCCTGATTTGTTCATCAAATCTCTACCAAAGATCTTTTGAAGATGATGCACAAGATTAGAATGCAAATGCTCAAGGATGTGAATTGATGCTCTCATCAGGGGGAGTTAATACGCGTTGTACTCTTTTTCCCTTACAAGGTTTTGTCCCACTGGGTTTTCCTTGCAAGGTTTTTAACGAGGCAACCAAAAGGCGTATTGTTAGATATGTGTACTCTTTTTCCTTCTCTAGAATTTTTTTCCCACTGAGTTTTATTTTAGTTAAGATTTTAACGAGGCACATTATCTGTTGAATAGACATTCAAGGGGGAGTGTTATAAATACAATTATATTTATGGTGAATGTCTATATTTAGAGAGATTCTAGGGTTCATTGCTTGGTGGCTAAGCCACCCTCTCCCTATAAATAGAGGGTTCTATTCTATTGTAATTCATCCCAAAATCAATAAGAATTCTCTCCCTCTATTTTTCTATGCAATATTGTTCTTGTTCTTTTATTGTTTCATAACAGAGTCAGATTTCACGTAAAAATCATTATTTGATAGTCAAACCACTATAAATAACTTTATTGATTCGTCAAAATAAAACTCACTTTTGTTGTGATCAGACTATTGATAACCCTTTCAAAACTTGAAGAACAAGCTAGTGTATGCTCTAACATCGGCATTTTAATTTTGAAATTATTTCCATGTGTTTTTCTTTCTTCTTATGAACGAATAAGAAAAATGAAGTATATCTGAAAAAAAAATTAAGTAATTGGTTATATATCATTCCGTTCCCAGTTGTAAGCACATTTCTTCATGTTATTCATCGAAGAGAACAAATAGAGAAAGAAAAAGAGAAACAAAATGAAAACACTAAGCAAATGAACTTATTGCTACTAAAATTAGAATATAACAATATAGTCTAGTATTATCATATAGTATATCTTATATCTCCTCGCGACAAAATCTAGTGACTAAGAATATTTGATCTGGATATACTCTGCACAATTTATTAGTTCGCAGGAAGAGCATCTACCACTTTATTAATTCTTCAAAATTTTCTGATATCATAATTACCAAATACGTATAACCTAAGTTATATTTGAGTAAACATTTATGTGAAACAACTTCTTTTAGCATGAATTAATTGTTCAAATAATGCAAACAAAATTTCCTTAGGTACCCATATGTGTGAAAGTTGAAAATTTCGCTATTTTCCCCATTTAAGAGATTAACTAGCACTACAACATTATACAACTATAGCTAGAGAATACATCGTAGCTAAATATGAAAAATTTCGTGGCTAAACACTTTAGCTACAAAAAAATATTCCGTAGCATTCGTAGCAAGAAGTAGCGTAGCTAAAAGTTAGCTACAAATTTTAGATGATCTGTGGCTAATGACTAATACATATTGCTACGATTTTTTTTTTTTTTTGTGTTGTAGCTATATTGGTAAACTTTTTTGCCACGGAATATATACTTATAGCAAATAATTTTTTTCTTTTGTCACGACAAATAAAGTATGTAGCAATCTTTATATTGTAGCCACAAGATGTTCTACTGTGACAAAAGGTTTAATTTATCTGCCACGAAAATTTAACTTTTGTGGCTATTTTTATAGTTTAATCTCGTAGCAATAGCACTTATATTTAGCTTCGAGTTAAAAATGATTATAGATGTGAATCCCTTCTTTTGCCATGAAATGTATAGATTTATAGCTATTTTTTTTTTCATATGCTACGAAAAGTAAAAGTACATACCCATATTCTTGATAGGTGGCAATTATATATATTTAGCTACGCATCAGTAATTTTATCTCTACAAATTGAAGAATTTGCCATAAGTATTGTTAGGCACATGAATTTTTAAGCTAAGAATCCAAATCTTTTAGATTCCAAAATAGGTTCCAAGTTACACATAATTGTATATTCAAAATTTCAAAACATTTATAACACATAATTCTCTATGAATCGGATCGTTCTAGCAATATTTTGCTTGAGACCAAAAGCCCACAATCTTCTCCTTTCTCCCCCTGTCATTGCTTCAACTACACTTTAGTCCGATCAATATCGGTCTTAGCTTGAGATTCCACAATTTACCTGCCAGTTTTGATAATTTAAATTAATACTAGGAAACAAAAATTAATTGATCATATTAATAGGTTCAGAATGATCATTTCTTTAGAAAAGTTTAGAATTAGTACAAGCTTTACTAATATCTCCTGAATATGTTTATATGAGATAATGAAACTCTCAATAATCTTAAAACGGATAGTGAAGTTCCAAATACTTCAGAATACAATTCAATCTTGTAGGGTTTGTTATTAATAAATAATAACAAAAGAGGTGTGAATGGAAAATGGTGGGAAAAGAAATAGAGGGAAGTGAAATTTTGAATGAGTTCATTTTACTTATGCACTCTGTCCCTCATTGGTAGAAGGAAAGAAAATCTTTGTGTATATAAAGAGAAGCTCATCTTTTAGCTCTAAAGAGCTAAGAAGAAGGCAAGCCTCGCGCCGTCGTCGTCGTCGCTCGCTCGGTTCGGCTTCGGCTTCGGCTTCGGCTTTGGAAAAGATTGATTGATTAATCTTTTTGGACAAAATTCTTTTCAAATAATTAATTAATTAATTAAAGAAAATTCAATCCGAAATAACCCATGACCCGCGACTATTTCCCGCAATATTTTGAACAGCCATGGCTGCTCTGAAACAGTGTCACACCTGTTCAACAGCTATGGCTGTTCTGAAAGGTTGCAAACCTCTTCAGAAACAGCACCAAGTTGGCTATAAATATACCTTCAAATCCCAGAATATTTACTTACTAAATTTTCTGAATCTTCTTCTTCTTCTGCACAAAATATTCCAGTGTGTTTTACGACCATCGAGTGGCTCGCCGATCACCAGAGTTTTACGTACCGATACACTGGTGAGTTAAATTGTTCTATCCTGGGAGGATATATTCCAGAACCTCGGGTACTTGAGGGGAATAAATTCCTTAAGGACACACTGTGTATTCAGTGGGCTCGATTTGTTCCTACAACGTTTTCTGAATTTATTTTGAAGAAGTTTACTGTTTTTCGGAATTTAATTTCTATTAACTTTCCGTCTTTTATTTTCAGAAAGATTATTATTTAATTTATTTTCAGTC
>NW_017670243.1:401014-446498 GCF_001879085.1 Nicotiana attenuata
CAAACGGACCCGGACTCGTGATTCGACAGTCCCGGAGGGTCCCTAGGAAATTTTGGGATTGGGTGTGTGCTCGGAATCGAATTCCGAGGTCCCAAGTCCGAGAAACGAATTGTTGTGTGAAATTGTTTTCAAAAAATAATTAAAGAATTGGAAGGTGTTATTTGTTTAGAAGACTGTGCTGTTAGGCTCGTATTTTGGTTCCGACTCCCGGCACAAGTCTTAAATATGGTTTAAGCAATTGTTGTAAAGTTTGGTTAGATTTGGACGTCATTTGACGTGTTTTGAGCTAGAAAAGCTTAACTTAATATTTTATGGGAATTGGAGAGAAATTCATGGGTATTGAGACCCAAATTGATGATTCATGATGTTAATTGGGCGATTTGATCGCACGAATGAGTCCGGAGTATGTTTTTGAGATTTTATGTATGTTCGGTTTGGAGCCCCGAGGGCTCGGGTGAGTTTTGAGTAGGTCCCGTGGGGTCTTAGGCTTAAAAGTATCAGGTGTTGCAGGTCTAGGTGTTGCAGGCCCCCAGCGCGGCCGCGGTCATTTTCGCGCGGTCCGCGCTGGCAGCCGCGCGGCCGCGGTGCACTTTTGCGCGGTCCGCGTGGCTGGGTTCAGAGGGCCAATGACTCCCAATTCGACCAGCGCGACCGCGTGCCATATCAGCGCGGTCCGCACTGGAAGATTCAGAGAGGGGCCTTGGGATTTCATTCAACCAGCGCGGCCGGCCGCGCACCAAATCAGTGCGGTCCGCGCTGGGTAGGTTCAGAGAGTGGTTTCCCTACCCTTTCCTCGGCGCAACCGCGGGGCATTTTTGTGCGGTCCACGCTGGATCTTCAGTACAGTATATAAAGTCGGGGTTTTCAGTCATTTTTCACTTTTTCAAAACCCAAAACATAAGAGGCGATTTTCCAAACGATTCTACTTCTTCAAAACGATTGGTAAGTGATTTCTAACTGATTTTCTATACTCCTTAACATCCTTAATCATAATTTCAACTTCAAACCAAGGATTTTAATGGGGGAATTTGGGAATTTAGGGTAGAACTAGGGTTCCTTAAATTTGGGGGTTTTGGACCTCAATTTGAGGTCCGATTCCAAAATAACTTATATATCTGAATTCATGGGGGAATGGGTAATCAGGTTTTGGTTCGAACCTCGGGTTTTGACCACGTGGACCCGGGGCATTTTGGGAATTTTTGAACAAACTTTGGGAAATTCATTTTTCATGCAGTTAAATTGATTCAAGTAGCATTTGTTAATACATTCAAGTAATTTGTGATTAGATTCGAGCGGTTTGGTGGTGAATTCGAGGGGTAAAGCTATACTAGAGGATTAAGTTGAGTTTGGAGCATTCGAGGTAAGTATTTGATCTAACTTTGGCTTGAGGGAATATGATTAGAGTGTTGTTTGCTAATTGCTAAATGTGGAGTACGGTGTATAGGCATGGTGACGAGTATTTGTACACCGGTGTCTAGCATGACCGTGGGTCATTGTTTGTACTTATTCTGATGTTGTTACGACTCTTCCATGTTAATTGATGAATTCTATGCAATGTGAAGAGTATGAGGACTAAGTATGAATTGTAAATTCTTTGGACTGTTGGCTCGAACGATAAAAAAGACTAGTGAGTAAGAAATGAAAGAAATAGAAAGAGATATGATTAATCCCTTGCCGGGATGGCTTGAGTATATTGATTATCTCCCTTGCCGGGATATGGAAGTTATTTTTGTTGCTCCCTTGCCGGGATTTAGCTGTTTAATTGTGTATTTCCCTTGCCGGGACACTTCTTATTATTTGTTATCCCCTCGCCCCGTTCGGTTGTGACTACTGTTTGGGTGAGGAAGAGTGATAATGCACGAAGGGTCATTCCGTGCCATGTTTGATTATATTTGCACGAAGGGTCATTTCGTGCGATGTTTGATTATATTTGCACGAAGGGTCATTCCGTGCCATGTTTGATTATATTTGCACGAAGGGTCATTCCGTGCCATGTTTGATTATATTTGCACGAAGGGTCATTCCGTGCCATGTTTGATTATACTTGCACGAAGGGTCATTCCGTGCCATGTTTTTGATGATATTTGCACGAAGGGGAATTCCGTGCCATGATGTGAGAGTTATGTGAGGAAAAGCACGAAGGGTGATGCCGTGCACTTTATTTGGTTGCTCTTGGTGAGAATGAGGGTAAAAGCACGAAGGTTGATGCCGTGCAACTGTTGATTTTCCTGCTCTCATTAATTATTGTTATTGCCCTGTTTCTTACTTAAATTGTTGACTTTAAATCTGGACTGTACTCCCCCATAGTATGCTCTAGGGATGGGCATCGGTCGGTTCGGCTCGGTTTTGTAGAAGTTCGGTTCGGTTTATTCGGTTTTCGGTTTGTGATTTTAATAACCAAATCAAACTAAAGTATTTACGGTTCGGTGCGGTTTTTTCAAAATTCGGTTCGGTTATTTTCGGTTTATATTTTCGGTTTCAAACGGTTGTAGACTCGTAGGAAAGCGGTTTCAAGGAGACGTATAACTTTTATAATTACGCATAAGGCCATAAAAATTAACAAACGCACATCACGTCTGGTTGTATATGTTGAAAAGAATAAAGATGGCTGACATAGTGACATTCTGTGTTGTAGTAATAAAGAAAGATGGCTGACATTCAAAATGACAATTTTATTTACTCAAAAGTCATATTGATATTTGATAAGCCTTGTTTCAGTTTTCTTGTTATAGTTAGAATGTCTATATTTTAGATATCCTTAACAATTTGGTTTTTTAAAACGAAAAGCAGAATGCACGCAGAAGGCAGCAGTGAGCACTGAGCAGTCGCACAGTTGCAGCAAAAGTTCGGTTTTTCGGTTCAACCGAAAACCGAAACACAAAAACCGTAAACCGCACCGAAAAATCGAAAATTAATAATTTTAAAACCGTAAACCGACCGAAAAACCGATTAAACCGAAACCGAAAAACCGAAATTCACGGTTCGGCCGGTTTTTTCGGTTCGGTCGGTATTATGCTCACCCCTAGTATGCTCCCCTCCCTCTTAACTGTTTACTTTCTTTGTTCTTTCCTTTTATTGCATATATATATTGAACTGCACAGGTTGGTTTGGTAGTCCTGTTTAGCCTCGTCACTACTTCGCCGGGGTTAGGCCAGGCACTTACCAGCACATGGGGTCGGTTGTGCTAATGCTACACTTCTGTGCTCTTTTGCACAGATCACGGTACCGGAGCAACTTTTGGACCATAGCAGTAGGATATTGATCGGGAGCTGACTTCAGTCCAGGGACTTACGAGGTAGCCTAGCTGGCGTTCGCAGGCCGGAGTCCCTTTCTATGTTTTAGTTTGTGTTCATTGTACCGAGACAAACATTGATGTATTTCTATTCAGACTTGTTTTTAGCACTCCTTAGTAGTTCGTGAGTTAGCAACACCAGTCTTGGGTAGAGAACTGTTAAACTTCCGCATTTTTGGTTTTCATTTACCTATGTTTTTAAGACTTCCGCTTTTATTTATATGACTCGTAATATTTATATTGTTGAGGTATTATCAGGGAATACTGAAATGTTTGGCTTGCCTAGCTCCGTTAGTAGGCGCCATCACGACTCCCGATGGTGGGAAAAATCCGGGTCGTGACAGCCTCGTCAAGCTGCACTGCAGTTCCTCCGGCTGAGAAACTGGGGAAATTTTCCGGAACCAACTTTAAAGGATGGCAGCAAAGGGTGTTCTTCTGGCTTACAACACTTGGTATGTAGAAATTCACTAGTGAAGAGCCTCCAGTGCCTGCTGCGGACATGCCGGACAATGAAAAGTTCATGGTTGTTGAGGCGTGGAAGCAGGCAGATTTTCTTTGCAAAGGCTATATTTTAAGTGCTTTAGAAGATGACTTGTACAATGTGTACAGTGCAATGAATACTTCGAAATAATTATGGGATGCACTTGAGAAGAAGTACAATGCATGCTTGAAGAAGTTCGTGGTTGCCAAGTTTCTAGACTATAAAATGATAGACAGCAAAACTGTGGGAACCCAAGTTCAGGAGCTTCAACTTGTTTTTCACGACCTTATTGCTGAAGGTATGGTCGTAAATGAAGCATTTCAAGTGGCTGCTATGATTGAAAAATTGCCTCCTTCGTGGAGAGATTTCAAGAACTATCTTAAGCACAAGCGCAAAGAAATGAAGTTGGAAGATCTTGTGATACGTCTAAAGATCGAGTAAGACAACAAAACAGCCGAGAAAAAGTCTCGTGGAAATTCAACGATCATGGGAGCTAATATCGTTGAGGAGACTGCTCCAAAAAGTAAGAAGAGGAAGAGGTCTTCTGGACAAACTAAGGAGCAAAACAAAAAGAAATTCAAGGGCAGCTGCTAATATTGTGGAAAAGTTGGTCACAAGAGCCCTGATTGTCGTCTCCCGGAAAAGGATAATAAGAAAGGACAAGCCAACATAGTGGAGAAGAATAATGACATTGATGATCTTTGCGCAATGCTTTCGGAATGCAACCTAGTTGGAAATCCGAAAGAGTGGTGGATTGACTCTGGAGCCACTCGACATGTTTGTGCTGTCAAAGAAGCATTTGCGACTTACTCTACCGCTTGTCCCGAAGAAGAAATTTCCATGGGAAATAATGCAACAACCAAGATTGAAGGTTTGGGAAGATATTCCTGAAGATGAGTTCCGGCAAGGTGTTAATGCTCAACAACGTTCTTCATGTTCCTACTATTAGGATGTGACGAACCGGCCCGTCGTCACGTGAGTTACCACCCCGTTTTCCCCATTTTCTGCTTCCTTATGTTTTACTATAAGAGTCTTGAGTGAATGAGTCGATTTGGATTGGTTTTGGATGGAAATGAGACACATAGTCTCTTTAAGGAAGGTTTGCCTTGGAAAAGTCAACCGAATATTGACTTATGAGTTAGAGGGCTCGGATGTGATTTCCGGTGATTCGGTTAGCTTCGGGGGATGATTTGTGACTTAGGAGCGTGATCGGAATTGGTTTCGGAGCTCCGGTGTAGAATTAGGCTTGAATTGGCGAAGTTAGTATTTTGGCGAATTCCGGTTGTTAGGTGAGATTTTGATCCGAAGGTCGGAATGGGATTCCGAGAGTTGCTGTAGCTTCGTTAGGAGATTTTGGATATGTGTGCAAAATTTCAGATCATTCGAAGGTGTTTTGGTAGGGTTTTTGATCAAATGCGTAATTCGGAAGTTTTGGAAGAACTTAGGCTTGAATCCGATGTAATTTGAGGGTTTTGGTGTTAATTGTGGTATTTTGATGATTGGAGCAAGTTTGAATGATGTTTTAAGATGGATTGGCACTTTTGGTTGAGGTCCCAGGGGCCTCGGGGTGATTTCGGATAGCCATCGGGATGAAATTTGGACTTATGAGATTGCTGGTATGCCTGGTTTCTGGTATTTCTGCATCTGCGGAAAAGGAACCGCAGATGCGGTTGCGTAGGTGCGGAAGAAAGATCGCAGGTGCGATCATTGGCCTGGATGGAAGGATCCGCAGATGCGGTAGGGAAGCCGCATCTGCGAGGCCGCAGATGCGGTAAAATAGTCGCAGGTGCGTAAAGGTAAGGCCTTGGTGCTTCCGCAGAAGCGGACAAGTAACTGCAGAAGCGGGGTCCGCATATGCGGACAGGGGACCGCAGAAGCGGTCGTTGGTTTAATGAAGATCTGCAGAAGCGGAATTATAACCGCAGAAGCGGTAGCCCCAAATGCGGTAAAGGAACTGCAGATGCAAAAATCACTGTTCTCAGAAGGGTTTTGAAGCTTATTTTGTTCCGCGAGCTTAAGTCCATTTCCACCATTTTTGATAGACCTTGAGAGCTCTTGGACGGAATTTGAAGGGGATTTCGACTAGGTGTGATTGGAGGTGAGTTCCTTGGCCTAAATACATGAATTAATGGTAGAATTTGCATTGAAATTTGTGGAAATTCATCAAAAGAGGGTAAAGCTAGGGCTTGGGAATTTGATATTTCAAAGTGGAATTTGAGGGGTCAAATGGACTCCGATTTTGGTAATTTTGATATGTATAGACTCGTGGCGAGATAAGGAATCCGGTGATGTTAATTTTCTGATTTTTCGAGAAGTGGGCCCGGGGCTCGGGTTTTGCCAACTTTGTGAATTTCGATATTTTTCGAGTCTTTTCGATTGGGTTATATTCCCTTAGCCTATTGTAACATATTCGTTGTGGTTTTGGCCAGATTCGACGTGCGAGGAGGTTGATTTGCGAGGCAAGGGCATAACGAGCTAGGACTTTGGCCTGCTTGAGGTGAGTAATGGTTATAAACGATGTCCTGAGGATTTGAAACCCCGGATTTGCACAACGTAGTGCTATGTTGAGGTGAGACACACGCTGCATGTCGAACGTGGGGTCCATTACTGCTGAGGATTTGGACTTGGTCCATCCCGATTGATGATTCTACTGTATTTTTGACGGAGGCTTAATTAATATCATTATAGTTTGGGCTAGTAGCCATGTTTGGGGCCTTGTGCCGAACTGTAGAACCCGTAGGGGCATTTGTACTGATTGACCTCACTTTACTTGTTAAAAGTCACACCCTCAGTCATGTTTCTAACTGTTTAATAAAATATGAACTTACTTTGAAATGGCTAAACCAAAATGAGAGTAATATGAGGGCTGGAATCCCTATCTTTTCTTAGTATGCCGGAGGAGCGAAGTTTATATTGACTGAGAGGGGTTGAGAACCCAATAGTGAGGATGACTGATATATTATGTGGATCGGGCTGCACGCCGCAGCAGTATACTTATATGGATCGGGCTGCACGCCGCAACAGTATACTTATATGGATCGGGCTGCACGCCGCAACAGTATACTTATATGGATCGGGCTGCACGCCGCAGCAGTATATTATGTGGATCGGGCTGCACCCCGCAGCAGTATAGCGTTTGGGCTTAGGAGCCCCTCCGGAGTCTGCACACCCCCAGTGAGCGCAGTCGACTATTATTATTGGATCGGGCTGCATGCCGCAGCAGTATATATATTATGGATCGGGCTGCACGCCGCAGCAGTATATTTATACGGATCGGGCTGCACGCCGCAGCGGTATGCTATGATTTCGGTTATTGTGTGAAATAAATGAGTTGGGTACTGGCTTAAAAGATTTTTCCTGGCTTCTTCATTTAGTTGCTGTTTAAATGTTCTTACTGCTTGATATAGAACTGCTTAGTGCTCTTTACGAGATTTTTTTCCGTCAGTCATTATTTATTGCTATTACTCACTGAGTCGGAGTATTCACATTCTCATTGCACCATGTGTGCAGATACAGGTATTCCGGAGGCGTAGATTGAGCTGTCTCTGCTGTTCAGATCTCACCGGAGTCATCGAGGTAGCTGCATGGCGTCCGCAGACCCGATTTCTCCCTCTATCCTCTTTACTTTCAGTATTTTAGACTATCTTTTGTTTAGGCTGTTTCTCAGACTTGTATTAGAGGCTCTTGACTCGTGATACCGGATCGGTGGGCTTGTAGTGATGTTATTACGTTCTTTCCGCGCATTGTATCCACTGTTTCAGACTTGTGTTTTATGTTAATTTGGTATTTGAACCCTGTTAATTGGTAACGAAGTCTATGTGAGGGATTGAGAGTNTTGGGGAGAGGCCCTTTGCAGTTGAGGTCCAGGCTTTGGCCAATCGGATGGTGAGATTAGATATTTCGGAGCCTAGTCGGGGGTTGGCTTGTGTGGTTTCTCGGTCTTCCTTGTATGATCGCATCAGAGAGCGCCAGTATGATGATCCGCATTTGCTTGTCCTTAAGGACAGGGTTCAGCATGATGATGCCAGGGATGTGACCATTGATGATGATGGCGTGTTGAGGATGCAAGGCCGGATTTGTGTGCCCAATGTGGATGGGCTTCAGAAGTTGATATTGGAGGAGGCCCATAGCTCGCGGTATTCCATTCATCCGGGTGCCGCGAAGATGTATCAGGATTTGAGGAAACACTATTGGTGGAGGAGGATGAAAAATGATATAGTAGGGTATGTAGCTCGGTGTCTCAACTGTCAGCAGGTAAAGTACGAGCATCAGAGGCCGGGTGGTGTACTTCAGTGGATGATTATTCCAGAGTGGAAGTGGGAGAGGATTACTATGGATTTTTTTGAGTGGTCTCCCTCGGACTTTGAAGAAGTTTGATTCGATTTGGGTGATTGTGGATCGGCTGACCAAGTCCGCGCACTTCATTCCAGTATGTACTACCTATTCTTCGGAGCGGCTGGCAGGGATCTTTATCTGGGAGATTGTCCGATTGCATGGGGTTCCAGTGTCCATTATCTCAGATAGGGGTACTCAGTTCACTTCTCAGTTCTGGAGGACTTTTCAGCGGGAGTTGGGTACACAGGTGGAGTTGAGCACAGCGTTTCATCCTCAGACGGACGGGCAGTCCGAGCGTACTATTCAGATATTGGAGGACATGTTGCGTGCCTGTGTTATTGATTTTGGAGGTTCTTGGGATGAGTTTCTGACACTTGCAGAGTTTGCCTACAACAACAGTTATCAGTCGAGCATTCAGATGGCTCCGTATGAGGCGTTGTATAGGAGGCGGTGTAGGTCTCCGGTAGGATGGTTCGAGCCCGACGAGGCTAGGTTATTGGGGACAGAGATGGTTCAGGATGCCTTAGAGAAGGTGAGGCTGATTCATGAGAGGCTTCGTACAGCACAGTCGCATCAGAAGAGTTATGCGGACCGGCAGGTTCGGGATGTGTCATATATGGTGGGTGAGAAGGTCTTGCTGAAGGTTTCGCCCATGAAGGGTGTTATGCGGTTTGGGAAGAAAGGGAAGCTGAGTCCGCGGTTGATTGGACCTTTTGAGGTACTTAGGAGGATTGGGGAGGTGGCTTATGAGCTTGCCTTGCCACCCAGCTTGTCGGGCGTGCATCCGGTATTTCATGTTTCTATGCTCCGGAAGTATGTTGGGTACCCGTCTCATGTATTGGATTCCAGCACTGTTCAGTTGGATGATGATTTGACATATGATGTGGAGCCAGTGGCTATTTTGGGTCGTCAGGTTCGAAAGTTGAGATCAAAGGATATAGCTTCAGTAAAAGTGCAGTGGAGAGGTCGGCCCGTGGAGGAGGCTACTTGGGAGACCGAGCGAGAGATGCGGAGCAGATATCCTCAGCTATTTGAGACTTCAGGTATGTTTCTTGACTCGCTCGAGGACGAGCATTTGTTTTAGTTGGGGAGGATGTGACGACCCGGCCCGTTGTCACGTGAGTTACCGCCCCGTTTTCCCCATTTTCTGCTTCCTTATGTTTTACTATTACAGTCTTGAGTGAATGAGTCGATTTGGATTGGTTTTGGATGGAAATGAGACACATAATCTCTTTAAGGAAGGTTTGCCTTGGAAAAGCCAGTCGGATGTTGACTTATGAGTTAGAGGGCTCAGATGTGATTTCCGGTGATTCGGTTAGCTTCAGGGGATGATTTGTGACTTAGCAACGTGATAGGAATTGGTTTCGGAGCTCCGGTGTAGAATTAGGCTTGAATTGGCGAAGTTAGTATTTTGGCGAATTCCGGTTGTTAGGTGAGATTTTGATCCGAGGGTTGGATTGGGATTCCAAGAGTTGCTATAGCTTCGTTAGGAGATTTTGGATATGTGTGCAAAATTTCAGATCTTTCGGAGGTGTTTTGGTAGGGTTTTTGATCAAATGTGTAATTCGGAAGTTTTGGAGGAACTTAGGCTTGAATCCGATGTAATTTGAGGGTTTTGGTGTTAATTGTGGTATTTTGATGATTGGAGCAAGTTTGAATGATGTATTAAGATGGATTGGCACTTTTGGTTGAGGTCCCGGGGGCCTCGGGGTGATTTCGGATAGCCATCGGGATGAAATTTGGACTTATGAGATTGTTGGTATGCCTGGTTTCTCGTATTTCCCATCTGCGGAAAAGGAACCGCAGATGCGGTTGCGCAGGTGCGGAAGAAAGATCGCAGGTGCGATCGTTTGCCTGGATGGAAGGATCCGCAGATGCAGTAGGGAAGCCGCATCTGCGAGGCCGCAAATGCGGTAGAATAGTCGCAGGTGCGTAAAGGTGAGGCCTTGGTGCTTTCGCAGAAGCGGACAAGTCACCGTAGAAGCGGGGTCCGCATATGCGGACAGGGGACCGCAGAAGCGGTCGTTGGTTTAATGAAGATCCGCAGAAGCGGAATTATAACCGCAAATGCGGTAAAGGAACCGCAGATGCCAAAATCACTGTTCTCAGAAGGGTTTTAAAGATTATTTTGTTCCGCGAGCTTAAGTCCATTTCCACCATTTTTGATCGACCTTGAGAGCTCTTGGACGGAATTTGAAGGGGATTTCGACTAGGTGTGATTGGAGGTGAGTTCCTTGGCCTAAATACATGAATTAATGGTAGAATTTGCATTGAAATTTGTGGAAATTCATCAAAAGAGGGTAAAGCTAGGGCTTGAGAATTTGATATTTCAAAGTGGAATTTGAGGGGTCAAATGGACTCCGATTTTGATAATTTTGATATGTATAGACTCGTCGCGAGATAAAGGAATCCGGTGATGTTAATTTTCTGATTTTTCAAGAAGTGGGCCAGGGGCTCGGGTTTTGTCAACTTCGTGAATTTCGATGTTTTTCGAGTCTTTTCGATTGGGTTATATTTCCTTAGCCTATTGTAACGTATTCGTTGTGGTTTTGGCCAGATTCGACGCGCGTGGAGGTTGATTTGCGAGGCAAGGGCATAGCGAGCTAGGACTTTGGCCGGCTTGAGGTGAGTAATGGTTATAAACGATGTCCTGAGGGTTTGAAACCCCGGATTTGCACAACGTAGTGTTATGTTGAGGTGAGACACACGCTGCATGTCGAACGTGGGGTCCATTACTGCTGGGGATTTGGACTTGGTCCATCTCGATTGATGATTCTACTGTATTTTTGACGGAGGCTTAATTAATATCATTATAGTTTGGGCTAGTATCCATGTTTGGGGCCTTGTGCCGACCTGTAGAACCCGTAGGGGCATTTGTACTGATTGACCTCACTTTACTTGTTAAAAATCACACCCTCAGTCATGTTTCTAACTGTTTAATAAATTATGAACTGGCTTTGAAATGGCTAAACCAAAATGAGAGTAATATGAGGGGCTGGAATCCCTATCGTATCTTAGTATGCCCGAGGGGCGAAGTTTATATTGACTGAGAGGGGTTGAGAACCCAATAGTGAGGATGACTAATATATTATGTGGATCGGGCTGCGCGCCGCAGCAGTATATACTTATATGGATCGGGCTGCACGTCGCAGCAGTATACTTATATGGATCGGGCTGCACGTCGCAGCAGTATATTATGTGGATCGGGCTGCACGCCGCAGCAGTATAGCGCTTGGGCTGTGGGAGCCCCTCCGGAGTCTGCACACCCCCAGTGAGCGCAGTCGACTATTATTATTGGATCGGGCTGCGCGCCGCAGCAGTATACTTATATGGATCGGGCTGCACGTCGCAGCAGTATACTTATATGGATCGGGCTGCACGTCGCAGCAGTATATTATGTGGATCGGGCTGCACGCCGCAGCAGTATAGCGCTTGGGCTGTGGGAGCCCCTCCGGAGTCTGCACACCCCTAGTGAGCGCAGTCGACTATTATTATTGGATCGGGCTGCACGCCGCAGCAGTATATTTATACGGATCCGGCTGCACGCCGCAGCGGTATGCTATGATTTCGGTTATTGTGAGAAATAAATGAGTTGGGTACTGGCTTAAAGGATTTTTCCTGGCTTCTTTATTTAGTTGATGTTTAAATGTTCTTACTGCTTGATATAGAACTGCTTAGTACTCTTTACGAGATTTCTTTCCGTCAGTCATTATTTATTGCTACTCACTGAGTCGGAGTACTCACATTACTCCCTGCACCATGTGTGCAGATACAGGTATTCCGGAGGCGTAGATTGAGCTGTCTCTGCTGTTCAGATCTCACCGGAGTCATCGAGGTAGCTGCATGGCGTCCGCAGACCCGATTTCTCCCTCTATCCTCTTTACTTTCAGTATTTTAGACTATCTTTTGTTTAGGCTGTTTCTCAGACTTGTATTAGAGGCTCTTGACTCGTGATACCGGATCGGTGGGCTTGTAGTGATGTTATTACGTTCTTTCCGCGCATTGTATCCACTGTTTCAGACTTGTGTTTTATGTTAATTTGGTATTTGAACCCTGTTAATTGGTAACGAAGTCTATGTGAGGGATTGAGAGTGCTGAAATGGTCGGGCTTGCCTAGCATTGTGTTGGGCGCCATCACGATCGGGGTTGGGGTTGTGTCATAGGAAGAATTTAGTTTCTACTTCTTTACTTGTAAAGAATGGATTCAAATGTGCATTTGTTTCTGATAAAGTTGTTGTAAGCAAGAACGAAATCTATGTTGGAAAAGGCTACCTCACGGAGGGCCTTTTCAAACTCAATGTAATGGTTGTTGACAGTATGAATAAAATTTCAGCTTCTTCTTATTTATTGGAGTCAAATGATTTATGGCATATTCGTTTAGGACATGTCAATTATAAAACCTTGCGAAAATTAATTAATTTAGAAGTATTGCCTAAATTCGAGTGTAATAAATTGAAATGTCAAATATGTGTTGAATCTAAGTTTGTAAAACATCCTTATAAGTTTGTTGAAAGGAATTCAAATCCTTTAGACTTAATTCATACTGACATTTGCGATATGAAGTCGACACCATCTCGAGGTGGGAAAAAGTATTTTATTACTTTTATTGACGATTGCACTAGATATTGTTATGTTTATTTGCTTAATAGTAAGGATGAAACAATTGAAGTATTTAAGCAATACAAGAATGAGGTAGAAAAATCAATTGAATAAAAAGATTAAAATGATTAGAAGCGATCGAGGTGGAGAATATGAATCTCCGTTTGCAGAAATATGTTCGGAATATGGAATTATCCATCAAACTACTGCACCTTACACACCTCAATCCAACGGAATTGCGGAAAGGAAAAATCGGACATTAAAGGAAATGATGAATTTTTTATTAATAAGTTCCGTATTACCGCAGAGTTTGTGGGGGGAAGCTCTCCTTACAGCTAACCGAATACTCAACAGAGTATCCCACAGCAAAACGCATTCTATTCCATATGAAAAATGGAAAGGAAGAAAACCTAACTTGAAATCTTTCAAAGTGTGTGGGTGTCTAGCAAAGGTACAAGTTCTTTTACCTAAAAGGGTTAAAATCGAACCAAAAACAGTAGATTGCGTTTTCATTGGATATGCTATAAACAGTAAAGCATGTCGGTTTTTGGTTCATAAATTCGATAATCTCGAGATTCATGTTAATACGGTAATGGAATCAGATAATGCTGAATTCTTTGAAAGCATTTATCCGTATAAAACTGAAAGCGAGTCGTTAAGTGAAAAACCTAAACGACCTCGGGAAGAACCAAAGGAAAATACTCCAAGTGTAGAAGATCCAAGGCGTAGCAAACGTCAAAGAACATCTACTTCCTTTGGACCAGATTTTGTGACATTCTTGCTTGAAAATGAGCCTCAAACTTTTAAAGCAGTTATGTCGTCTTCTGATTCAGCATTTTGGAAAGAGGCAGTCAATAGTGAGATTCAATCAATTTTGGATAATCATACATGGGAATTGGTTGATCTTCCTCCAGGAAATAAGCCTTTAGGTTCGAAATGGATCTTTAAACGGAAAATTAAAGCTGATGGCACTATTGACAAATATAAGGCAAGACTTGTTGTCAAAGGTTATAGACAAAAGGAAGGCCTTGATTACTTTGACACTTACTCGCCAGTAACAAGGATAACATCTATTAGGGTGTTAGTGGCACTAGCGGCCGTGTATGGTCTTGAAATCCATCAAATGGATGTTAAAACAACTTTCCTAAATGGAGAATTGGAGGAAGAAATTTACATGGAACAACCTGAGAGTTTTGTGGTTCTTGGTAAAGAAAAGAAAGTGTGCAAACTTGTTAAGTCACTTTATGGACTTAAACAAGCACCCAAACAATGGCATGCAAAATTTGACCAAACAATGTTGGCAAATGGATTTAAAATCAACGAGTATGACAAATGTGTTTACATTAAAAATACTCCAGGTCATGAAGTCATTGTTTGTTTATATGTTGATGACATGTTGATAATAAGCAAAAGTATGGCAGATATAAATGCTACAAAGCGCATGTTGGCTAGCAAATTCGACATAAAAGACTTAGGAGTTGCTGATGTGATCTTAGGAATCAGAATTCGCAAGACTCCACAAGACAGTCTCACTACATTGAAAAGGTAGTTGACAAGTTCAAGTATTTGGATTTCAAAATTGCCAAGACTCCAATTGACGTGAGTTATGCACTTCAAAAGAATGAAGGTGAAAGTGACTCACAACTGGACTATGCAAGAGTATTGGGAAGTTTGATGTATATCATGAATTGTACGCGACCAGATATAGCATGTGCTATTAGCAAAATGAGTCGGTTTACAAGTAATCCCAATCAAATACATTGGATGGCAGTGAAACGAGTTTTGGGATATCTGAAACATACCCAAAATTATGCTTTGCATTATAACAAATATCCTTCCGTGATCGAGGGATATAATGATGCAAATTGGATCACCGGATCATCTAAAGTTAAATCCACGAGTGGATATGTTTTCACAATGGGGGGTGGAGCAGTGTCTTGGAAATCATCCAAACAAACGTGCATCGCCCATTCTACAATGGAATCTGAATTCATAGCTTTAGATAAGGCCGGTGAGGAAGCTGAATGGCTCCGGAATTTCTTGGAAGATATTCCATTTTGGCCCAAACCTTTGGCACCTATATGTATACATTGTGATAGTCAAGCGGCAATAGGTAGGGCAGGGAGCGTTATGTATAACGAAAAATCTCGTCATATCCGACGGAGACACAATACCGTTAGACAACTACTCTCTAGTGGTGTTATCACAATTGATTACGTAAAGTCAAGAGATAACGTGTCGGATCAACTTACAAAAGGCCTATCTAGAGAGGCAGTTAAAAGATCATCAAAGGGAATAGGGTTAAAGGCCTAGGACAAGTCATCATGGAGGTAACTCTACCTAGCAGTCTGGAGATCCCAAGAGCTAGGTTCAAAGAGATCAAACAAAGTTAGGAATGACGGTTTAACATTGTCAACTAACTCAACCCATTCTCGTGATGAAGACAATGTTCAAAAACGAGGTAAAGCATTAAGGCTTTTTTGATGAGTCAATAAAGCTTAAAGCTTTTTAATGATTTGCTAAGTCTGGCAGGATATGACCAGATAGTGTGTCTTTAGGATTACACGTTTAGGAATCACCTATGTGAGTGTGATGTGTAAGTCGCTTCAAGGAGAATGAAAGTAAAGGCCCATTCTCTAAGCACTCATGAAACCAGGCGGTGTTCATGGCTGAAACGAACACAACCGTGAGAACCATAGATGGTTAAGGATTGATTGTGTGACTTATGTTGTCTAGGTATACAACAAAGCTTGACGGTTCAAAGATATCAAATCTACCGATTGACCGAGTATATCCGATATAAGTTCACTACGGAAAGTTCAAAGGCAAACCTACTTATCCAGATGCAATCAATTCTTGCTTGTAAAATACACACATGTCCGTGTATTCCATTGAGTTTATAGCCATTCCCCATTCATGTGGGGGATTGTTGGGTTTGTTATTAATAAATAATAACAAAAGAGGTGTGAATGGAAAATGGTGGAAAAAGAAATGGAGGGAAGTGAAATTTTGAATGAGTTCATTTCACTTATGCACTTTGTCCATCATTGGTAGAAGGAAAGAAAATCTTTGTGTATATAAAGAGAAGCTCATCTTTTAGCTCTTAAAGAGCTAAGAAGAAGGCAAGCCTCGCGCCGTCATCGTCATCGCTTGCTCGGTTCGGCTTCGGCTTCGGCTTCGGATTTGGATTTGGATTTGTCAAAGATCGATTGATTGATTAATCTTTTTGGACAAAATTCTTTTTAATTAATTAATTAATTAATTAATTAATTAAATTAATTAAAGAAAAATTCAATCCGAAATAACCCATGACCCGCGACCCGCTCCGGTTCGGCCCGTTTTTCTTTCCCGAATTATTGTAAATCCGTTTTATATTTCCCGCAATATTTTGAACAGCCATGGCTGTTCTGAAACAGTGTCACACCTGTTCCAACAGCTATGGCTGTTCTGAAAGGTTGCAAACCTCTTCAGAAACAGCACCAAGTTGGCTATAAATATACCTTCAAATCCCAGAATATTTGCTTACTAAATTTTCTGAATCTTCTTCTTCTTCTGCACAAAATATTCCAGTGTGTTTTATGACCATCGAGTGGCTCGCCGATCACCAGAGTTTTAGGTACCGATACACTGGTGAGTTAAATCGTTCTATCCTGGGAGGATATATTCCAGAACCTCGGGTACTTGAGGGGAATAATTTCCTTAAGGACACACTGTGTATTCAGTGGGCTCGATTTGTTCCTACAACGTTTTCTGAATTTATTTTGAAGAAGTTTACTATTTTTCGGAATTTAATTTCTATTAACTTTAAGTCTTTTATTTTCAGAAAGATTATTATTTAATTTATTTTCAGCAATGCAGATATCTAACAAATCTTTTGCCGTAGAAGTTCCTTTTAACAAAGGCTTAGCTCATCAAGGAACAATCATGTAGTCCTACATTATCATTTCATGGAAGAATTATAGGAAAGGTACCCATAGATATATTAGCATGAGCAACAATAGGGCAACAATAGGCGTAGGAAATACCAATAGGACTCACGTTAATTAAAGCGGAATACCGATAAAAATTTGTAATCACCTGAAACTACCTAGGAAAAGGATCAAAATTAATTTCATAAAAAAGGATTAAAAGCATTTCCGGAATCATATTTCAGAAGCTTCAACCATAAATGATAAATTGTTACTGATATACCAATCTGATAATGAATATAAAGATTAAAAAATTTTTCCTTCCAATTTTTTCTTTTCCCAATTAACTAAGAAGAAGAATAAAGATGCTCTAGCATAAGTGACAAACAAAGTTTGCTGTACACATTGTAAATAATAAAAAGGAAGAAATAAAGTAACAAAATATATATAGGTTAGTGGTTAGTGACAAAAAGTGAGATTTAAAGAAGATAGAAACATACCTCTTCTCTAGATGGATGACGAATTGGGAGTTGGGAAATGGGAGAGGGTGTTGCGCTGGAGAGATGAAACAAAGGTGAGGCGGTTAGGTTTTGGGGATCTCATTCTTTTATGGGTAAATTATGCTCCTGGTCACTTAATCCAACAGTCCATCAAAAAATGGCCCACGTTTGAAGCTCTTACCTGATATGGCCCAGGTTGTTCATAGAGGGTGTTTGGCTAAGCTTATAAGCTGGTCAAACTAGGATTTGCATCTGTACCCGCTTTTTATGTCACTTTTTAACTTGTGTCCGCTTTGCAAAAAAAATTGCAAATGTACCCGCTTTTTCGCATAACTTCAGCATACGAGGCTGAAGTAGCAAAGGCAATCACGCAAAACTTCAGCATTTTAGTAGCCGGGCCTGAAGTTCAGCTCTAGAACTGAAGTTTTTGTTTTGTAACTGGCGAACTTCAGCTCTAGAGCTGAAGTTTTTATTTTATAACTGGCGAACTTTAGCTTTAGAGCTGAAGTTTTTGTTTTGTAACCGGGAAACTTTAGCTCTAGAGCTGAAGTTTTTGTTTTATAACCGGGAAATTTCAGCTCTAGAGCTGAAGTTTTTGCTAGCGTTTGCCATAGATCACAAATTTATTTTAAAAAATCTGATTTGGGTGAAGTTTGGTTTGAAGATGCAATGTGTTTGGACCTACGTTTTCAAAACATATTTTCCAACTTTATTTTGGAAAAATATGTATATAATTCCCAAATTTTGAGATTTTGGCCCAAAATCAGCTCAATAGCTGATTTTGGGATTTGAGATTTGAGATTTGGAATTTGGCCAAAATATGAGCAAAATTTATGGCCAAACATGAGTTTTGAAAATAAATTTCAAATATATTTTGGCAAAACTTATGGCCAAACGGGGCCATAGCTGAAGTTATTTAGTTCATTGTATGTTTACTACCACAAATGACACTCTTTTTACATAATTTTTACCTGGATTCTTTTACTGCAATTGTTATGGCCCAGTTCTCAGTTCTTTTTTTTTTCAATGGAACGATGACATAATATACAAACCTGAAGTTCATCATCCAGGAGTAAATAGCATAGACAGAAATTGTCTGTTTCATTGTCATGATTTGCAGCAATCACTACATCCAGAAAGCCAGAAATGAGGAAAAATGGGAAAATATATTTGGCATAAAGACAGAAAACTGACTTCATCTTTGCGACGTCTTAGATAAATGGCGTAGGAATTTGTTATTAGGACCTTATTATAGCGTGACAAGAGCTGGACTACCAAATTGACTTGCTGACTGACCATTGATATGTAGGAAAACAAAGTAAATTCGTACATATCTGGTAGCAATTAATGTTAAAGAATTTACCAGTATCTTGACCTGAGAATCACTGTAAGATGATTTTCTATCTAAACTAAACTAGTAGACTAGATAGAAAATAGCAGCAGAAAGAAGAAGAAGAAGAAAATGAAGGAGGAGAAGAGGAGGAGAAAGGGGCTGAAGTTATTTAAAAAGTGGGTACAAGTTAAAAGTTTAAGAAAAAATGGGTATAGTTTAAATGGGGGCGACCAAATAGGGCGCCCCGTACAATTTTTACAACTGGCTTATAAGCTCTTTTTGGCTTATCTACGCGTTTGGTAAAATTAAAAGTGCTTATAAGTTAAGTGCTTATAATCCAAAAGTAAGCCAAAAGTCATAAGTTGTTCTCCCCCAACTTATCAAATTTTAGTTTATAAGCACCTTAAGTTTGACCAAAATATTTACTATTCTACCCCTAAAATACTTCTTTTTAAAACAAAACTCTTTGTATACCCAGTTCTTCAGCTGCTTATTATGAATTTCAGCACTTTTATCCAAACACGTAACTGCTTATTTTTTAAATCAGCTTCAGCACTTAAAAGTGCTTTTCAGCACCTAATGCTTCTCAGCTATTCTAAATCAGCTAAGCCAAACGGGCTCATAATCTGAAAGTTATTTTTCACCAGTTAGCCCACCCTATTTTTTTTTTCTTTTCTTCGTTCTCTTCTTCTTCTTCTTCCCGTTTCACGACTTTGCACCCCAAAATTTCTCTACCATTACATATATTCTTCAATTTTTCTTCCAGATTCAAAGTTTACAGTCACTATTAAGATGAGAAGAAAAATACCACTTAAGAGAATTATTATTTTTGGAGTCACCATTAAATGTTATTTGAAGCTTCAATTTCAGAAACTGGATTTTTCAATTTTGTTAGTTGTTTGGATTGAGCGTTGGAACAATTGATTGGGATCGTCAAGGGGAGTTCAAAACTCAAATTTGAAGTTATTTGGAGCAGATTTAAGCTAGATTTGAGTTGAATTTCAGAAGATGCCCAAAGAAGAAGAAGAACCCGTGAAGCTCCATTAACAAGATTCATTTGTAGAATAGTATGTTGTCTGCTATTTTTAGGACAATCGCATCGATTTTTTTGGAGTTTTTTGTTTGAAATATTATTACATGCTTAATGTTAAAGTTAGTGGCTTTGATTGTTTCAACATTCTGACTTTTACCATCTCTTTAGGATTCCTTTGAAATGCTATTGATTGTTTAATCTGCAGAGCTGGTCAACGATTTATACTTTTGATCTGTTCATTTGGTTGTATCATGGTAGAACTTGGTGATTTTTTTTTGTAGTTCTCTGCTTTTCCCTACATTTCCCTACTACTGTCAGGACTACACTAGTGGTAGCGGTGACAGCCCCTTTTTGGTTTTTGGGTCGTGGTATTTTTTTGTGTTTTCAGGGAAATTCTCGAAGTTGTTGGAGACAAGTTGGGCGCACGAGCACTAGAAAAGGAGAGCAACCTGGACGAGCGTTAGCAAGGGGAGGTGGGAAGCGGTGCGTGAACGTACAACTACATCGAGTACAGCAAATCAACACAGGTTTGCTTCTCGGGAGTTGGTACCTCCCCTTCTACTGTTTCCCTTTTGGTGTTAGCTAAATTGATGTTACTCTAGTTCACAATAGTTCAATAATTCAACTAGTGTACTAGTAGTCACTTGTTTCCTTCTAGTTTGATTCGTTGTCCGTTGTGCACTAGCGAGTGTTCTTTAGATTGTCGTAGGTGTAGTGGCTGCAGTTTGGGATGATAGATTAGGGGCATGTCCTCGGGTGGGGCAGAGTGTAGGGCCGGGGTCAGGGGGTGGGACGGGAGGCAGGGGAGGTAGAGGGGGCAAGGGAGCCTATAGGTTGAGAATCGGGTCATGGAACATAGGTTCACTAACTAGTAAGTCTATAGAGTTGGCGAAGATCCTTCAGAAGAGGAAGATTAATATAGCTTGTGTCCAGGAGACTAGGTGGGTTGGATCGAGGGCGAAAAATGCGGATGGGTATAAGTTGTGGTACTCTGGAGTCCGGAGGGGTAAGAACGGAGTGGGTATCCTGGTAGATAGCCATCTTAGAGAGTCGGTGGTAGAGGTCAGGCGGGTGAATGATAGACTAATGACTATTAAATTGGTGGTGGGTGAGTGTACTTTAAATGTCGTTAGCGCGTACGCGCCGCAAGCAGGCTTGGACGAGGAGACTAAAAGGCACTTTGGGAGGGGTTGGATGACATCGTTCGTAGTATTCCGCCTTCCGAGAGGTTATTCATAGGAGGAGATTTCAATGGTCATATTGGGTCGTCTGCAGGTGGTTATACTGAGGTGCATGGCGGCTTTGGTTTCGGGGAGCGGAATGGAGGGGGCACTTCGTTGTTGGACTTTGCCAAGGCATTCGATCTAGTGATTGCGAACTCAAGTTTTCCAAAGCGAGAGGAGCATTTGGTTACTTACCAAAGTTCGGTGGCAAAAACTCAGATTGACTATCTCTTCCTCAGGAGATGCGATAGAAGGTTGTGCAAGGACTGCAAGGTTATCCCAGGTGAGACCCTTGCGACCCAGCATAGGCTTTTGGTGATGGACATTGGTATTATGATAAGGAGGAAGAAGAGGTCAGTACGAGGCCGCCCGAGGATTAGGTGGGGCGCCTTGACTAAGGATAAGGCTCAGGAGCTGGAAGGAAGGTTATCGACAATGGGAGCTTGGAAAAGTAATGGGGACGCAAACACTATGTGGTCTACGACGGCGGACTGTATAAGGAAGGCGGCGAGAGAGCTGTTAGGGATATCTTCGGGCTGCACCGGTGGCCACAAAGGAGACTGGTGGTGGAATGTAGTTGTCCAAGGTAAAGTGGAAGCAGAGAAGGCGGCTTACCTACGGTTAATATGGAGCACTGGTGAGGAGGACAAGAGAGAGAACAAGGAGAGGTATAAGGTAGCTAGGAAGGAGGCGAAGATGGCAGTAACGGAGGCTAAGACGACAGCTTTTGCTCGTCTGTATGAGGAACTAGGTAACAAAGGCGGGGAGAAGAAGTTATTCCGACTCGCTAAGGTGAGAGAGAGGACGACTCGGGATCTGGACCAAGTGAGGTGCATAAAAGATGATGACAGCAAAATTTTGATGGGGGATGACCGGATTAAGAGGAGATGGCAGACCTACTTTCATAAACTTCTAAATGAAGAAGGGGATCAGGATATTGTACTAGATGAATTGAGGAATGCCGAAAGTCCCCATGAATTAAGTTATTGTAGGGACATTGAGGTCGATGAGGTCATGGAGGCAATGCGTAAGATGAGAAGGGGCAGAGCTACCGGGCCAGACGAAATTCCAATTGAACTTTGGAGGTGTGTGGGTAGAGCAGGCGTGGAATGGCTCACTGGGTTGTTTAATGTTATATTCAAGACTAATAGGATGCCTGAAGAGTGGAGGTGGAGTACAATGGTTCCGTTGTATAAGAACAAAGGCGATATCCAGAGCTGTAACAACTATAGGGGTATCAAATTACTGAGTCATACCATGAAAGTCTGGGAGAAAGTGGTGGAAATGAGAGTGCGGAGGACGGTGTCTATTTCAGACAACCAGTTCGGGTTCATGCCGGGGCGATCTACCACAGAAGCTATCCACGTTATTAGGAGGATGGTGGAACAATACAGGGATAAGAAGAAGGATCTCCACATAGTGTTTATTGATATAGAGAAAGCGTACGACAGGGTTCCTAGGGAGGTCTTATGGAGCTGCTTAGAGGTTAAAGGGGTCCCGGTTGCCTACATTAGGGTGATTAAAGACATGTATGATGGAGCTAAGACTCGGGTTAGGACAGTAGGAGGCGACTCCGAGCATTTTCCGGTTGTTACGGGGTTGCACCAAGGGTCTGCGTTCAGCCCTTTCCTATTTGCCCTGGTGATGGATGCACTAACTCATCATATTCAATGGGAGGTGCCATGGTGCATGTTATTTGCTGATGACATAGTTCTAATTGACGAGACACGAGGCGGCGTCAACGATAGGCTAGAGGTTTGGAGACAAACACTTGAGTCTAAAAGCTTCAGGTTGAGCAGGACGAAGACGGAATACCTCAAGTGCAAATTTGGGGCCGAGCCGACGGAAGCGGGAGGGGAAGTGAGGCTTGACTCTCAAGTCATTCCTAAGAGGAGTAGTTTCAAGTACCTTGGGTCAGTTATTCAGGGAATCGGGGAGATCGACGAGGATGTCACACACCGTATAGGGATGTGGTGGATGAAATGGAGGTTAGCGTCGGGAGTCCTGTGTGACAAGAAAGTGCCACTGTTACTAAAAGGTAAGTTTTATAGAGCAGTGGTTAGGCCTGCCATGTTGTATGGGACCGAATGTTGGTCGGTTAAGAACTCACACATCCAGAAGATGAAAGTAGCAGAGATGAGGATGTTGAGATGGATGTGCAGGCATACAAGGATAGATAAGATTAGGAATGAAGATATTCGAGAGAAGGTAGGCGTGGCCCCCATGGAGGACAAGATGCGGGAAGCAAGACTCAGATGATTTGGGCACATTCAGAGGAGGAGCACTGATGCACCAGTGAGGAGGTGTGAACGACTGGCTGTGTTGGGCACGAGGAGAGGTAGAGGGAGACCTAAGAATTATTGGGGCGAGGTGATCAGGCAGGACATGGCGCGACTTAGGATTACTGAGGACATGGCCCTTGACAGGGAATTGTGGAGGTCGAGCATTAAGGTTGTAGGTTAGGGGGAAGTTGTGAATATTTCTACAGCGCACTAGAGTGAGACTAGCCAGTTAGGAGTTAGTCTTAGGATGCTACTGGTCAGCTACTGATGCAGGGCTTTATCTGCTGGATATTGTTATACCTTCCATCTTCTTCGTATTTCCTATATTTCTTATATTGCTGTTATTTTGTTATTTTATGTTATGTTATGTTATTTTGATGTTATTTTATTATGAGTCTATTGATAGTACTGATATATCGTCTCTTGCTGCTTTCATGAGCCGAGGGTCTCCTGGAAACAGCCTCTCTGCCCCTCGGGGTAGGAGTAAGGTCTGCGTACATATTACCCTCCGCAGGCCCCACTTGTGGGATTATACTGGCCGTTGTTGTTGTTGTTGTTGTATTTGTAGAATAGTGTATAAGTAATGTATAATGATGTATAAACACCTCTAATACATTATTTTATACAAGGTTGATACATTATTTACAGGTATTTTGGTGGATTTCTCACATTTCTTCTTCTTCTTCTTCTTCTTCTTCTTCTTCAACTACTACACCTATATACATGGTGTATCACTAACATTTTTATTACTGTGCTTATACATCTTTATACATTTTTATACAACTATATATATATATATATATATATATATATAGTTTTAATCAAGAATTGTATATATATAGTTTTAATCAAGAATTGTATATATATAGTTGATTTTTTATACAATTCTTGATTAAAACTATTCCAAATCTCCATTAAATGACTCCAAACTTCGTATACAATCTACTTACATTAATTATAATAAGTTCAAACAATACCCACTCCAATTTTTTCACAAAATCATATTCAAAACCTAACAAGATTAGCATTAAGGAAGATGAGATTTTAGATTTCTCGCGTCTGTTTTTGATTTTCGTAGTTGTGATAGGTGTGCAGAAATTTGAGAAAAAAAGAGAATGGAAATATTTCACGCTTGAAGATAAAGAGCATAAAAAAAACTGGAAAAAAAAATTCAGATCTAAGCTTATTGATATTTGGCTACACATTTGCAAACTTGTAAGTGGGCTAAAATAATGCAAGGTCAACTTGTGAAGTGCATTATTATGTAATTTTGTCTTCTTTTATATCCCTATCTTTTACTCCTATATTTAACTTTTTTGTGTACAAATATTATAAATATAGATAAATATTTAATTTACATTATACACAGTAGAATAAATTAAATATTTTCATGAATAAAGTTTTATATTATTCAAAGAGAATATAATTGGTAATCATTATAACTAGATACAGATCATAGTTGTTTAAATATGATATATTAGATAAAAGAAATTGAATTCAATAAAATACCTCGTGATTTACTAATCTCGTTGAACGCAATGTGATAATTACTTTGACATAGCCAAAAAGATGGTAATAATTTATTTAATAAAGGACCAAACCATTTTTATATATATATATATATATATATATATATATATATATATATATATAGTTAAATATATATAATTAGTTATACAATGAGCTTATAGTTATTTAAATTCTATATAATTAATTATTTACACATTAATTAGACATAATTAAATTGTTGCTTTAATTATAATTGGAACTTATAGTTATAGGTAATACTTATTTAATAACACTTATAATATAATTATTTTTGTTATGGACTTCAATATCAACCATATTAAATTCTTATTCTTAGAGTAACTAGAAATTAGAATTATTTTCTTAAATTACATAACTAAAAAAACTTATTTTAAAAAAACTAATATGATTAGTTTCTATATTGCTAGCAAAAAGATTTTGGTTAAATGTCAGCGTGGAAAGTAGCGACCGATTTTATTTTTGTCAAAATTTCATAATATATTTAATATTTTTTGGTTTTATTTTAGTGATCCTTTGTCTATCATTATTCTGCGGTTACAGAATTTCATCTGTCACTAAAATTAGGTTTTCTTTTTCTGTTTATAGTGTTAGTATGTTCTTATGTGTATTTGGGACCTTTGGCCATTTGTCAAAATTAAATGCACTAAAATTACCACAAAGCTCCTAATATACAAGTAATTATATCAAAAATGAGTGAAAGTATATAAAATTACTCCAAATATTTATTTTAAATAATTAAGGACCGCACATATATAAATATCTCTTCAAACTATCAAAGTCTTCATATATGAGTACTTATTTTTTTAAGAAGTGCTTAGGCATACAAAGTTATTCTAAAAGCTTATTTAAAAATAATAAAGGATCAAACAAATATAATGTGTCACGACCCTAAACCCGGACCCGGTCGTGATGGCGCCTCTTGTGAAGACAAGGCTTGCCGACACACTTCAAATTCATCTCAAGCAATTAAAATAATAAATATTAAGTCATTAACAGAATATAATCCCAAAAATAAGGTAGACAATACTGTTTGCGGAATAAAACACAGCCCGACATCGGGGTGTCACCAGTCATGAGCACCTAAAATAATACTAAAAGTCTGAAAGTCTACTCTTGTAACGACCCGACCGATCGTTTTGAGCTCTAGCGCGTCGCTCAGCAGTTTGGGGCCATGAGCAGCTTCACTTCAGGTATGTCTCTAAGCTCGTTCGAGGACGAATGAATGTTTACGTGTAGGAGGATGTGACGACCCGGCCGGTCGCCTTAAGAATTAACGCCCCGATCTCCTATTAACTGCTTTCCCCAAGTTTATTTCTGCTAATTTGATTTGCCGGGATGTTCGGCTTTGAGTTTCGGAGAGTTTTGGGACACTTAGTCCCTAAATGAGAGCTTAAGAGTTGGAAAGTTGACCATAGTTGGAACAGTGTGAAGACGACCTCGGAATGGAAATCCGTTGGTTCCATTAGCTCCGTTAGGTGATTTCGGTGTTAGGAGCGTGATGGGAATGTATTTTGGAGGTCCGTAACTAATTTAGGCTTGAAATGCCGAAAGTTGAATTTTTAAAGTTTCCGGTCCGATAGTGAGATTTTGATCCGAGGGTCGAAATGAAATTTCGGAAGTTGGAGTAGCTTCGTAGTGTTTAATGTGATGTGTGTGCAAAATTTCAGGTCATTCGGACGAGGTTTGGTAGACTTTTTGATCGAAAGTGTATTTTTAGAGTTTTTGAAATTCTTAAGGTTGAATCCGATGAAAAATAGGTGTTTTGATGTTGTTTTGAGCGTTCCGAAGGTTGAAACAAGTTTGAATGATGTTATGGGATATGTTCGTAGGTTTGGTTGAGGTCCCAGGGGCCTCGGGTGTGTTTCGGATGCTCAACGGATCATTTTTGGAACTTGTTGAACTGCTGGTATCTCGTTTCCTTCTCTGCGATCGCAGCCTTCCCTCAGCGATCGCGTAGTACATTCTCTGTGGGGGCCTAAGTTGTTCTTCGCGATCGCATTACTTTACTCGCGATCGCGGAAGTCAGCCTCTTCCTCCTTCGCGTTCGCAATTGCTCTTCCGCGTTCGCATTGTAGAAATGGGAGCTGGTGGTTCATTGCCCTTTTACTCTTCGCGTTCGCGTGGCTTCGACCACGAATGGATAAGCTGGCCTTGTCCTCTTCTGCGATCGCAAACCTTCTATCGCGTTTGCATAGGCCAGTTCGAGGACCCTTCACTTTTCCTCTTCTGCGATCGCATTCTTCATGTCGCGATCGCGTAGGCCATTTCTGGAGCCTTTCACTTTTACTCTTCGCGATCGCAAATGATTTCTTGCGATCACAGTGAACAACATTTGGGCGGAGAATTTAAAACCCAAAATCGAGGGTTTAGACCATAACTCATAATTTGAACTTGGGAGCTCGGGAGATCACGATTTTTGAGGGGATTTTCACCAGGGCGACTTGGGTAAGTGATTCTACTCGGTTTAGACTAATTTCCATGAATCTTCACTTAAATTCATCCTTTAATTTCGGAATTTTGGTAGAAATTGGGGGAAAAGTTCTTAGACCTAGAGATTGAGTTTTGATTGGGTTTTTGTCATCCGATTTAAGAGATTTTTATATGAATAGACTCGTGTGGATGTGAGGATTCTAAAAATATAAATTTCACCCGATGCCGAGATGTGGGCCCAAGGGGCGTTTTGGTCATTTTACATAATTTCGTGTATTAGCTTAGAATTTAATTGTAGAATCAGCTTCTTGAAGTATTATTTACATTATGAAATGGAATTGAATAGATTTGGGCCATTTGGAGTCAGATAGTCGTGGCAAGAACGTGGTTTCTAGTTGATTTTGAGCCGGTTCGAGGTAAGTGGCTTGTCTAACCTTGTGTGGGGGACCTTTTTCCCCTTAGTATTGATATTATGGTAATTGAAATGCCTCGTACGTGAGGTGACGAGCGCGTACTTGTGCTAATTGTTGGAAATCCGGTTTTTCATTAATAATAGTCTTAAATTGTGTTCTTCCTTTTTCTTACTTACACTGTTTGGAAATTAAACCTACTGTAGTCTAGAGAAGCATGTCTACTTGTCTAAAATGCTCTATTTGCCTTAACTGCTTTTATTGTATTACGTGCACCATGTTAGGCTAGGATTACCTACTTCACTTTGATATGAAATTGATTGGATTGAATCCTTGTTGTTGTTGCATGTTTACTTTGGTACTACGGAACGGTATTCCGGGAGATCCCCCTGCACTTTTACTTTGGGACTACGGGACGGTATCCCGGGAGCTCCCCTGTATGTTTACTTTGGGACTACGGAACGGTATTCCGGGAGATCCCCCTGCACTTTTACTTTGGGACTACGGGACAGTATCCCCGGAGCTCCCCTGTATGTTTACTCTGGGCTACGGAATTGCATTCCGGGAGATCCCCCTGCACATTTATGAGTTAGACTACGGGACTGCACCCGGGAGATCCACTAGATATGGTATTCATATTTGGGGACTACAGGACGGTATCCTGGGAGATCCCCAGTTGTTATCTTGGAGCTGAGCTGTATTTTCTTACGGTGTTTTTTTTCTTGCCTCTGTGATAGTCGTTGTTGTCCTTTATATCTTGTGTTACTTATTTACACTGTTTATGTCACACTGTTAACCCTTATATTTCATTTACCCTCAGTAGGGCCCTGACCTTCCTCGTCACTACCCAACCGAGGTTAGGCTTGGCATTTACTGAGTACCGCTGTGGTGTACTCATGTTCTTCCTGCGCATGTTTTTCATGTGCAGATCCAGGTACCTTCACTCAATCTTATCATCTTTGAGGCAAGACGCTTCTGTAGAGACTTCGAGGTATATCTGTCGCGTCCGCAGACCGAGGAGTCCCTTTCTATTCTTGCTTTTGAGTATTAGCCCGTCTGTATTTTCTGTGTTTTCGTTAGACATTCTGGAGTTAGAGCTATGTAGTATCCTTAGCTTGTGATTCATGGGTTTTCGGGTTTTGGGAAGTGTTGTTAGTTCGAGAAGTTGTATTGTATTGTATATGCCAGATGGCATTATTAAATGAAGAGACTAGGTGCCATCACGATAGTTCACGGAGGGCAAACTGGGATCGTGACAACTCCACTACTACATAACTGAAACAGAAGGAAACAAGATAAAGGGAGAAGCACTGGGCTGCGAATCGCCAGACAGCTACCTAGTGAATCTCCGAAATCTGCTGGACAGCTCTCAACCCTTGCTAGCAGGACCTGTAGCGCCTGAATCTGCACACAGGGGTGCAGGGAGTAAAGTGAGTACTCCAACTCAGTGAGTAATAACAATAAATGAAGACTGAGCGATACAAAATCATGTTAAACACAACAATAAGCTATAAGAGGCAGAACAAAATCAGTAAAATGCAATTAAACAGTGAAATCTCATAAAACACCTTTTACGCAGTTAAACAAATAGAGGAAAAGCAGCTAAAAAAAGGTAAACACATAAGAACTGCCCCTCGGGCACAATAACAACAGAATCAGCCCCTCGGGCAATATCACAGAACAATACCAGCCCCTCGGGCTATATCTCATATCACAAGGGGTACTCGCGCTCACTGGGGTGTACAGACTCCGGGAGGGGCCCCTTACGGCCCAAGCGCAATATCAAGCCATCTCGTGGCATAATCACATAGGCTCTCGGCCTCATATCAATCACAAGCCACCTAGTGGCGTACAATCTCAGGCCCCCGGCCTCATTATCACAACAACAACAACAACAACCCAGTATAATCCCACTTAGTAGGGTCTGGGGCCTCGGCCTCATTATCATAATCAGTATATTACAGCTGCGTCGTGCATCCCGACACAAAAGTATCCTCACAACATAGGCCTTCGACCTTACTCAGTCAGAATCTCATAAGCCCGTCGGACAACAGTAAAACATGATGCTCAGCTTAAAATATCTTTTAAAATATTATTTAAAGTATTAAAACAGAGTAAACATGGCTGAGTTGTGAAAACAGTAAAATATAACATGACTGAGTACAAGTATAGAGTCAAAACAGTGAGAAAAATAGCAGTAAATATCCCCTAAGGGTCCAACAGTTGGCACGAAGCCCAAGTATGGCGTTTAGCCCAAAACATGATAATATCAGACAAGTTGCAGTCAAATATGCAGTAAAACAATCGTTCGGGATTGACTAAGTCACAATCCCCAAAGGTGCACGACCCCACACTCGTCATCTAGCGTGTGCGTCACATCAACATAGCCTAACGCTGCGTAATCCGTGGTTTCATACCCTCAGGACAACATTTAAAATCATTACTCACCTCAATCCGACCCAAAATCTAGCTTGCAATGCCTTTACCCCTCGAATCGGCCCCCGGATGCTCCGAATTGACCAAAATTAGAATGTAACCATCAAAATATGCTAAAGGGACAAAGCCCACTCGAAAACAATCGAAAAACAACGAAATTACCGAAATTAACCAAACCCGACCCCCGGGCCCACGTCTCGGAATTCGATAAATTTTACATTATTAGATTCCTTATCTCCCCACGAGTTCATACATATCAAAAGTTCCAAAATCCGACCACAAATGGCCCCTCAAAACCTCAAGTCTAGGTCTCCAATACCAAGCCCTAGTTTCCCCAATTCTAACCCTTATTCCATTAATTTCAGCCCTAATCCGTGAATTAATACAATAGGAACGAGTTTTTTGGTCCAAAATCCTTACCTCAGTGAGTTCCCCCTTGAAATACTTCTTCAAATCGCCTCAAAAGCTCCAAGAACTAACTAAAAATGGTGGAATAACTCTAAAAATCGTGAAGGAAATAACTTATATGTTCTGGCCCAGCGATTTCGCATCTGCGGCCAAAATCCCGCTTTTGCGGTACCGCATTTGCGGTCCTTGAACCGCTTCTGGGATTTTCACTTAAGTCGCCCAACTCCGCATCTGTGATGCCTAGCCCGCACCTGCGCCATCGCAGGTGCGGTTCTTCTACCGCTTCTGTGTTTCCTCCCAACCTTACCATTTTCCGCTTCTGCGACTCCTATCCGCATCGGGGGGGGGGGGGGGGGTCGCACCTGTGGCTTTCCAACCACATATGCGGTTATGATAGTAGATTCCATCTTCAGCTGCCGTTCCAAACTTCCATTCTTCCATCAACCATCGGAACTCACATCCGAGCCCTCTAACACATAAGTCAACATCCGGTTGACTTTTCCAACTTAAGCTTTCTTAAAAGAGACTAAGTTTCTCAAACCTTACTATATCCTTTCCGAACCCGAGCCAACCAACCCGATCGCCTATAGAACCGATAAACAAAGCAATAAGAAGTAGAAATGGGAGAAACGGAGCGGTAACTCATGAGACGACAGGCCGGGTCGTCACATCCTCCCCCTCTTAAACAAACGTTCGTCCTCGAACGAGTCATGAAACATACCTGAAGCCTCAAACAGGTGAGGATATCTGCTCCGCATCTCCCGCTTGGTCTCCCAGGTAGCCTCCTCCACGTGCCGACCTCTCCACTGCACTTCCACTGAAGCTATATCCTTTGATCTCAACTTTTGAACCTGACGCTCAAAAATAGCTGCTGGCTCCACATCATAAGTCAAATCTCCATCTAACTGAACCGTGCTGAAATCCAGAACATGAGACGGGTCCCTAATATACTTTCGGAGCATAGAAACATGAAATACCGGATGCACACTCGACAAGCTGGGTGGCAAAGCAAGCTCATAAACCACATCCCCAATCCTCCGAAGTACCTCAAAAGGCCCAATGAACCGTGGACTCAATTTACCCTTCTTTCCAAATCTCATAACACCCTTCATGGGTGAAACCTTCAGCAACCTTCTCACCAACCATGTAGGACACATCCCGAACCTTCCGGTCCGCATAGCTCTTTTGTCTCGACTGCGCTGTACGAAGCCTCTCCCGAATCACCTTCACCTTGTCTAAAGCATCCTGCACCAAATCTCTACCAATAGCCTGGCCTCGCCCAGCTCAAACCGACCAACTGGAGATCTACACCGCCTCCCATACAAAGCCTCATATGTAGCCATCTGAATACTCGACTGGTAACTGTAGTTATAAGCAAACTCTGCGAGCGGTAGAAACTGATCCCATGACCCTCCAAAATCAATGACACAAGAGCGCAACATGTCCTCCAATATCTGAATAGTGCGCTCGGACTGCCCATCCGTCTGAGGGTGAAAAGCTCTGCTCAACTCAACCTGAGTACCCAACTCTCGCTGTACAGACCTCCAAAACTGCGAAGTAAACTGAGTGCCCCTATCTGAAATGATGGAGACCGGGACACCATGCAAACGAACAATCTCCCAGATATAGATCTCTACCAACCGCTCTGAAGAATAAGTAGTACACACAGGAATGAAGTGCGCGGACTTGGTCAGCCGATCCACAATCACCCAAATAGCATCAAAGTTCTTCAAAGTCCGTGGGAGCCCAACTACAAAGTCCATGGTGATCCGCTCCCACTTCCACTGTGGAATATCCATCTGCTGAAGCAAGCCACCCGGTCTCTGGTGCTCATATTTCACCTGCTGACAATTGAGACACCGAGCTACAAATCCCACAATGTCTTTCTTCATTCTCCTCCACCAATAATGTTATCTTAGATCATGATACATCTTCGCGGCACCCGGATGAATGGAATACCGCAACCTATGTGCCTCCTCCAGAATCAACTCCCGAAGCCCATCTACATTGGGCACAAATATCCGGCCCTGCATCCTCAACACCCCATCATCTTCGATAGTCACATCTCTGGCATCATCATGCTGAATTCTGTCCTTAAGGACAAGCAAATGGGGATCATCATACTGGCGCTCTCTGATGCGCTCATACAAGGAAGACCGAGAAATCACACAAGCCAATACCCTACCGGGCTCCAAAATATCCAACCTCACGAACCGATTGGCCAGATCCTGGACATCAACTGCAAGAGGTCTCTCCCCAACTGGAATATACGCCGAACTCCCCATACTCATCGCCTTTCGGCTCAAAGCATCGGCCACCATGTTGGCCTTCTCCGGGTGATACAAGATAGTAATGTCATAATCCTTAAGCAACTCCAACCACCTCCGCTGCCTCAAATTGAGATCCTTCTGCTTGAACAAGTGTTGGAGGCTACGATGATCAATAAACACCTCACAAGACACACCATACAAATAATGCCTCCAAATCTTCAACAACGTGAACAATGGCAGCCAACTCCAAATCATGAACATGGTAGTTTTTCTCATGAGGCTTCAACTGACGAGAAGCATAAGCAATAACTCTACCCTCTTGCATCAGAACACACACAATACCAACTCTCGAAGCATCACAATACACGGTATAAAAACCTGAAGCTAATGGCAATACTAACACTGGGTTGTGGTCAAGGTAGTCTTGAGCTTCTGAAAGCTCTCCTCACACTCGTCAGACCACTGAAATGAAACACCCTTCTGAGTCAACTTAGTCAAGGGTGATGCAATAGATGAAAATCCCTGAACGAATCGGCGATAATAACTCGCCAAACCAAGAAAACTACGAATCTCTGTGGCTGAGGACGGTTTGGGCCAACTCTGAACCGCCTCTATCTTCTTCGGGTCAACCTGAATACCCTCGCTGGACCCCACGTGTCCCAGGAAAGCCACTGAACTGAGCCAAAACTCACATTTGGAGAACTTTGCATAAAGCTTCTCCTCCCTCAACCTCTTTAACACCACTCTCAATGCTCCGCGTGCTCCTCGTGACAGAGGTACGAACAGGGGTAAACTTGAGATTTCAAATATATTAGCGCGCATATATATATATATATATATATATATATATATATATTACTACTATTTAGAAATGGGAGCAAACAGAGGTACGAACAGGGGTAAACTTGAGATTTCAAAAAAAAAATCTGCTTTTGTTTTCTCAATTTTACTCCTACCTTTTATGACAAGAGCTTTGCCAATTGGGGGTTTAACGGTAATTACATGCGTTCCTTTGTTAACATCCAACCCCTACTCATATTCTAAGTCTTCTTCATAAGCTCTTTCATAAACGAGCCCAGTTCTCAATTCTCTGCTTTGCCTGCAATCGCTCTTTCACTATTTACATCGGAATCTGAGAGGAGAATTTTTTTGTTACTTCGCTTAGCTCTCCGGTATTCTTCTTCTTCCTCTTTCTTTTTTTTTTCTGGTGGATTTCGTGGGTGAATTTTTTATTCCTCTCTTTATTAGCCATGTCTATATTTCACAATTTTCAATGTGAAATTTAGGGGTTCTGTGTTCTGGTTTGATTTAATCTATGCATGTTTGAAAATTGATACCTAGACGTATGATTTTGAACATTTGATAAATACAAATCTAACATTTTAAATAAAACTTAACCTCAAAAGTTATTACTCCTAGACGAACTCGACAAGATTATTCTCTTTTTCCACTTTTCGTCTCCTTTGGTTGCTTCTAAGTTCTAGCAACCAGTGGTTTTTTTCGTTTTTTTTGGGTTTCACCATATTCTGATATTTGGTAGTTTTGGTCTTTCACTGATCAGTTTGAACAGTCTTTAGGACTTTCCCAGATTTTCTGCAATTTTTTAGATTTTTTTGGGTTCTTTTCTGCTCTGTTCATAGCAAACATATATACAAGGGCTTTACAACATTTCTCCCTTAATCGACCCCTTCATTTAACGGGTATTTTTTTTCATCAAGAAGTTGATAGAACCATAATGAAAGTACCCATGGATAGAAATTATTGCATAGCAGTCGTTCTAATGGATTCATTGTCTTTGCTGCTATTTTCTTTTTGATTCTTTTAGCATTTGTACTATGAGCTTCCCTTTACATTAGATTATTTGGTCTGTATCTTAAATAGCATTTTCTAATCTTGAGTACGACCATTTTGTTTTTGAAGAATTCTCACGGGTTTAATGGTCATCATCTTCTTCTCTTTTTCCTTCTTTTCTTTCTAATTTATGCACTAAAACGACGGTGAGGTGCTGCTTTATATGTACTTGGCCGTGTGAGTGTAGCGTAGTGTATGGAGAATATCCTATAATTCTTGCAAGGAGTATCGGAATATCTCCTTATTAGGGTATTAGTGTACTCAAATTTGTCCGCTCATATATATCTTTTCAAAATAGGCATATACAGGTTTATCGTTGCAAACTATACCCAACTCAACAAGAAAACAGGTCCCGCTTATCCACTAGCGTTGGAGCTGATCAATTGGTATAGTATCTTTAATATTATTCTTTAAGTTAATATGCACATCATATTGATATTGAATACCCTGTACGTTGTGACGATAGGGAAAAAACAAACATAGACATGTTTGCAAGTTATGCATCACGCAACTTCTTAGGGTCTGTTTGACTCAAAAGTAGTTTAACACTTTTTAAGCAAATCAATCAATATAGATGAAGGGGTAAATCATAGTCAACCATAATTAATATTGGATCAAAGAACAGAATCATAAAGATAGAAGAGTCAATCGAAATGACACTTGGGAGGTTTTATTGATTATAGAAATTTGGCCTGCCTCTCCTTGAAGAGGTTCAGGAGATTACAATCAAATTATTTCTTCCTCCCAGGTTGAAGGTGGAATCTCTCTCTCTTTGGATAGGCTCAGTCTCTCTTTCATGGAGTTCTTCCATTATTTCCACTGTTCGTGGATCATGGAGAGCCCAATCCCCCTTTAAGAGGTTGTTCTGCCCTCTATTTATAGTCCAGAACTTCTCGTGCTCATCATACTTTATTTGGGTCGGGTCGGGGAGGTGACCTCCCCTCATGGAGAGGCCTCGACCTTGACGCTTATATCGTAAATAGCAGTGATTAGATGAAGTCGAGTTCGTTGATTACTACTGCAGGATGGTTGGGACGGGATCATTGCTGCCGTGGTCGTGTGTGGTCAGATTCTGACCAATACAGTTAGTCCCTACGTTCGTCGGGGTCGTATCTTACCGACCTCGGCGGACGGATAATGTTTGTGACGTAATCGTGGAGGGAGTCAGATTCTTGTATATTTCTTTGGTCGCATTATAAATTTCGAATCTGCCCGGAGGCGTCTTTCTAATACTCTTATGCCGTCACGACGGTTTCGAAACAGGAGTTTGATAAACGAAACGTAGCTTTGTACAAGCAGTCACAATGGCGCACGTTCCCCAGAAGCTGAATCGTTTCGTGCCCGGCCAGGTTCTGGCGGCGACCGTTGGTTTTCGTGCCCTGGAGAATCTGTGTCTTATAAATTGAAGGGGTTTGTCACTCGTTTCTCACACTTCATCGCTCATCTTCGAGAGAATTCCCAGAATATCTCCCTTTCTATTAGTTTGAACTCTTCTTGACTCCTTTGCTCACAGCAATCTTTAGCTTTCTTGCTTCTTCCTCAAAGTTCCTTCCTCCTCCTTTTGTGAGTTAAAGATGACAGGAACTTCTTCTCACGATAATCTTCCGGCTATCTCTCCGGCGGCTGGGGACCCTGCTCCGGCAGACGGAGACGTAGACCCGATGGAGTGCGAAGATGTTCCTTCAGTAGATGAAATTTTATCCCGCCCGGGGAGGCAGTGGTGGATTTCAGCGCCGATGGTGGTGCGGAGCAGGTAAATATTCCTCCCCTTATAAGGGAGATCGGAATAACGGAATTTAAGGGCACGATGGGGTATTCCTGGTTATGTCGAGATGGTACCGGCAAAGAGAGAAGATAGGGTCCAGATCGACCGTCCCGGGTTCTGCTCGTTCTATGCTTACCCCTTCCTAGTGGGGTACACACTTCCGCTTCCAATGTTGGTGGTCGACTTCTGCCGCTATTATGAGGTGTGTCCTGCCCAACTCTATCCTTACCTGTACAAGTTGTTCCTCATGTTTATCAAGTACGCGGAGCTAGCCGGTCGGAAGGTCACTCTGAGACACGTGCTCAGCCTGTTCGCTCCCCAAAAGATTCGCGGCACTATGATCCACGCGCGTCCCCGAGGGTCGAAAGGTTTAGTGGTCAAGATGGACGACAGGACCAATCGTCGTTTTTTTGATAACTTTTTCTATGTACGGACCGAGCACCTTGTAGCGGATCCAACTAGGTTTCCAGAAGTGTGGAATTTTGCCCGTAAGTCTTCGTCCTTGATTAGTGGAGTACCCACTTTGGCATCGCTTTCTTTATATCTCATGTTGTAAATATTGATCTTTTTCGATGCTTTGCAGCCGAGAAGTTACCCCCGCCTCCTTTGGAGGGGATTCGAGAATGGGTCGAGGCCATTCTTCCCCATACAGCGGGAGTTTGCACATGGTCGACGTTTCATATGAGATTCGGACGTAGGCCTCTTACAGGTGAGATAGCGCCCTTATTTTCTACCCGTTCCTTTTTGTTTCGATCTTACCTTTCGAGTATTGCTTGCCGTGGACAGGGAGAGCTCGCAGAGTCAGAGCTCCTCAGTTAGCTTTCCGTCGGCCGGCTGCGTCCGCTCGTATCAGTGTAGTACCTGCAGCCCGTCCTTCGTTGAGGGCGGCGTCGGTAGAATCTGTGGCTTTGGCCGCTCCGACCCGGACTATATTTCCGGAGGAGGGTCGATCTGGTACCGTCCGTCCTTTTAACGACTCGCCATCGACCGAGGAGGAAGAAGGGCCGTCAAAGAGATGGAGGGTAGGGTTTGAGATGGCTCCTCCGACAGTAATCAACTTGGATTCACCCCCAGCAAACCCAGAGGAAGGTGTCGTTGCAGCGTCTATCGCTGAGGGGAAGCGGGTGGTCGGAGCCGCTCCCACCAGTCAGAGCCAGAAAAATCCCGCTGCTGTAGCGACCCTATCCGGAGTTCCCGCCGCTGATGACGCAGGACATTTCGCTGTAGCAGAGAATTGGACCCCTGAGGCTGCCATCGTGACCTCGAGTGTGCCGTTATCGTCCTCGGAAGGTCACGCCACACCACCGGCAGCGGAGAGGGGAAAGAGTGTAATGGTCGATGAATACGAGTCCGAGTCTGACCTGGACCCTGATGATGTTCAGATGTTCGAGGAGGGCATTACTCACTCGGTGGTTCATGCGGAGGGGCCGACCCGTTTCGTCGAGATCCCCGCTGACGTGAACCTGTTGACTCAAGGGGGTAACTTGGTACCATAATTCAGCTTGCTGTGTTCTGAGGTCGAGAACGAGTCTCTGAGGAATGTTTCGGATGTTGAAGTGATGGACGAGGTGGCTGTGATGGGCTTACGGTATGTTATATCTGAGTTCGATTTATTTCTCCTTTGTTTCAGAATGAGCATTAGTTTTACTGCTTTCTTGTTTTGCAGACGTTCATGTTGGAGGTAGAGAATATTCGCAGGGCCAACGTCCGGTCGAGGATCTTCTTGCAGAAGCTGGAAAAGTATCCTCGCGATCACGATAGATGCCGTGAGTTGCATGAAAGGTTAAGGAATGATCCCCGCAACCGGGCTTTGGGCGAGGAATTGGAGAAGAGGGACTAGGAGCTAGTGCAGGCGCTCCGCAGCAGGAGCGAACTTGAAGAGCAAATCTACCTCAAGGAGGAGGAGCTCGAGGTGGGCAAAGGGGTCGCTACGGAATGTGAGCACCTGCAGGGCAAGTTACGAGCAATGCAGTTGGAACTGGAGTAGAGCCAGGCCAGAGCCGCGGAGGTGGATGCTGAATGGAGAGGGAAGCTGACTGCACTGGAAAGCAAGGTCACCGATTTGGAGTGCATGGAGAGGGAAGCGTTGGACGCTTCGACGAGGGCAGCGGCCTTAGAGGCGGCAGTTCGTGTACATGAGTCCGAGCAAGAGTCGGAGAGGGCTACTGCGGCCCTTAGGGAGGAGAGGCTCGAGGAGCGGATTAGTGCGATTGATTAGGAGGCCTTAACCTTGTCGGATCGAGTCGCGGCCTTGGAGGAGGAGAATCGGCGGCTGAGGGCCCAGGCTGGATCATCCCGTGCTGCTGTTCCCCGCCAGGCTCATGAACTCTGGGTCTACGCCGAAGCTCAATGTGACATTTTCAAGAACTTGTGAGAGGCGGGCACCGTGACTGAGGCAGCTTTCGAGGAGGCGCGCCAGAAGGCTCGTGTGGCTCGAGCCAACTGTGGATATGATGTGGCGACATCCGAAACTGATGGGGACGCCAGTGGTGATGATGATAACGACGGTGTTGGCACCGAGTGAGAGAAAATTGTGTTTCGTTTGTTTGTTGTCTTTTTTTTTGTTTCGTATGCCGATGGGCGTTTGTTTGTTCCTTGCTGTCTTCTTCCCCTCTCCTTTCTCTTCTCTTTTTTATTAGTTGGCTGGCCTGGAACAGATGTAAGCGGATATAGCCCGCATTTCCGACTTCATGAATAAAGAATTCTTCTTCGCTTCTTCCTTTACATTTCAGTTCTCTGTTGATTTAAGATCTAGTCGCGAGGTGGGGGCTCGTCAGATGAGTCCCGATTCCCCTTATGTGATGAAAGTTTCTGGTCGTGGGTTTCATTACAAACTTTTCGAGAGGATAGCTCGTCTCAGTTCGAGCGAGGTTGAACCTGTCGCTCTGATGGTATCAGGCACTTAGCTTTGAATCCCAGTTCGAGCGAGGTCGAACTGTCAAACTTTGATGGCGAAGGCACTTAGCCTGAGTCCCAGTTCGAGCGAGGTCGAACTGTCAAACTTTGATGGCGAAGGCACTTAGCCTGAGTCCCAGTTCGAGCGAGGTCAAACTGTCAAACTTTGATGGCGAAGGCACTTAGCCTGAGTCCCAGTTCGAGCGAGGTCGAACTGTCAAACTTTGATGGCGAAGGCACTTAGCCTGCATTTAGGTTGCTTCAAAATGACTTTCGATTCCTCGTTTGAAACACCGCTGCGCCGGTTTCTGGTTTGACACAGTATGGTGGATGAGGGGGGGAAGCTCCATCTTCCTGCCCGGCGATCAGGAGGGGACCGGGGGATGCTTTGCATCACTTCTCTCTTTGCTCGGGCTGTTCGAGGTCAACATGGCAGAAGATTTTTAGCTCCTGTTGGCGCATTCGATTCTTCCTCTTTTGTTCGATGAGCCTCCATTGACTCCGGTTTGAGTTGAGTTTTCTTCTTGGTGTTTCTTCTGCTTCGATCCAGGAAGAACTAAGTATTTTTACTAGGAAATCTCCACAGACGGCGCAAATTGTTTGACTCAAAAGTTGTTTAGCACTTTTTAAGCAAATCAATCAATATAGATGAAGGGGTAAATCATAGTCAACCATAATTAATACTGGATCAAAGAACAGAATCATAAAGATAGAAGAGTCAATCGAAATGACACTTGGGAGGTTCTATTGATTATAGAAATTTGGCCTGCCTCTCCTTGAAGAGGTTCAGGAGATTACAATCAAATTATTTCTTCCTCCCAGGTTGAAGGTGGAATCTCTCTCTCTTTGTATAGGCTCAGTCTCTCTTTCATGGAGTTCTTCCATTATTTTCACTGTTCGTGGATCATGGAGAGCCCAGCCCCCCTTTAAGAGGTTCTTCCGCCCTCTATTTATAGTCCAGAACTTCTCGTGCTCATCATACTTTATTTGGGCCGGGTCGGGGAGGTGACCTCCCCTCATAGAGAGGCCTCGACCTCGACGCTTATATCGTAAATAGCAGTGATTAGATGAAGTTGAGTTCGTTGATTACTACTGCACGATGGTTGGGACGGGATCATTGCTGCCGTGGTCGTGTGGTCAGATTCTGACCAATACAGGGTCTTCCGCCTCTCACAGTATTTTCTGTTCAACAGCAAATTAAACTTATTGCAGAAATTCCGTCACAAACTTATGTAAGTTTAGTAGATATCCAAATCTGTGTAAGTTTGTTTACATAACATAGATAACCCGCATGTGATTTTCTTTTCGTTGATAATGAGATTTTTCATTTTGAGGCAGAAATATAAATATCCAATGACATGCAGAAGTTTTATATAAGGAAAGAAGGGAATTTGACTGCATCCATTTTAAACAATGGACAAATAAGTTCCTCGGTATTATGGTTTTGCCAAACTTATAAGTTTCATTTTAAGAAAATAGATCACATAGGTAAATATATTAAACCATCGTTTTGCAGGTGCACATTCCAAATTGATTTACGGATGGTAGTGGCTCGATAACTGCAATTATTTCTGGTGATCTAGCTGAAAAAATGCTCTCCATTGATATTTATTTGTATTATTGTACTTTATATATGTTCTCAATTTGTTGTTTCTATTGAAGTTATGTGGGCGATGATTGAATCATTTTTAGCATGCAAAATATGATATATTATACTTTCATTTTAGCTTCATTTTACCGAGTAATTTAGATATAAAATTTGGCTTCTTGCATTTTCAGAATTCATTCAAGGGGGAGTGTCATAAATAGAATTGTATTTATGGTGTATGTCTATATTTATAGAGATTGTAGGGTTCGTTGCTTGGTGGCTAAGTCATCGTCTCCCTATAAATAAAGGGCTCTATTTCATTGTAATTCATCCAATATCAATAAGAATTCTCTCTCTGCACTTTTCTCTGCAATACTCTTCTTCTTCTTTTATTGTTTTATAACAATACCCTTGTTATTTGGCAGAATAGATAGATGAGCTAGTATGGGGAAGAAAAAAGAAAATTTGATTTTATAAAGAACAAGAACTGATTTAGCTTAAGATTGAAGAAAGGAAAAAAAAACTTTTTGCTCACTTGTAGGCTCACTGCCTCCCAATTAAAACACGAGAGCCTAAAAACATGTGATTTATGTGAAAAAAATAAATGAACTGGAATAGTTTTAATTATTAGATATACATGACTGAATTACTACATCTACAAATGATAAAAATTTAGTTATACAAAATTTAATTTTTGATATAGTAGTACTAATTTTGAGGCCTTAAAGTATTGGGGGCCTAAACCAAGTGCTTGACTTGCTTTAGGCTTGAGCCGGCACTGTTGGATAGCATTATTATATTTAGGGATGATTATGGAGCGTTCGTGGTAGATGCAGAAGGAGATATCATTTCTTACCCCCATTAGAAAAGCCAGTTACAGAAAAGAAGCTTCCTTTACGTACTTTGTAATAACTAACTGACTGACAAAGAAAAAGATAAAAAGGGAAGACTCAAGCTTCCTAGGGGCGTCCCTGTTAAGAAATCAATCTATCTATGTGAAATCAACCTATTCACACATCAATATTTATACTGCTGCTCCTTGTCCCCTTTTTAAGAGTTAATGAACTAATGTTCTACACTCTTTGTGGAATAAAATTTGCTATACCTTCTTGATAGCAAAACTAACGGTGTATCTCGTATCTCGTGTTTCAAAAAAACTGAAGTTGTTCTTTAGCTGAAAAGAAAAAGATAATTAGTAATAAAATATTTATAAGTATAATGAACACTATCAAGGAAGTATATAAAATTGTATGAAAAGCACTCAATGTTGTCTTAAGAGAGGGATAGCCTTAGGTAGGAAGCTTCAGGGAGCCAATATAATGGGAAACAACTTCATATACCAAGACAAACAATAGAATGGATGGCAAGAAAACAAACGAAAGGTGGATGGTCATAACATATGCAAAACAATGGAGGGGAAGAAGTCAAAAATCAATGAGTGGATCTGTATTTCCTGCCTTAAGTGGATAAGAATAGTGGCAAAATCATTGTTGTTTATACGTCTCAGATTTTCACATTCAACATATACAAAGATCTAAAGAGGACAATGAACTCACTTCTAGTTGCAGGTTTAGTATATGTGGTGCTTCCACCAGAGGGATAACCGTTTTTAGATAATTAACCCAAAGAATTTGATGCAGATATTAAAACCAGATCTTGTTGAAACTCTTATTTTATAATTTTGGTAATCTTGTTGCATTAGCTTCATTCGGGATGTATCGCTCTACATTTAGATTTCTTATTTAGTGAAGGAGCACAAAAAAAGAAGGCAAGAAGATAAATCTACACCCTCATAACTAAATTAAGTAGCACTATAGTTCTAACCAAAGTCCACATTTGTTTAATAAAGGAATAACACTTTCCTTTAACATTAGTTCCCTTTAAGATTGATATATTTTAACAAGAACAGGATTAGAGTATTCTATCTAGTAAAGTTAGTCTAAAGCATTAGGATTACCGCTGCATTTGTCATACAAAAGAAAAGCGCAATGCGTTTTTTTTTTTTGTGCGCATGTGTGTGGGGGGGGGGGGGGAGGGGAGGCGGAGGGGTGTTGTTAGAAGGGAATAGCTCCACCCTAAAAGATGCAAAATTAAAGGTAAACTGTATCATATGTAAAAATGGAGGTCAACCACTATATGCAGCATTGAAGGACCGCATAGGCGATAATACAAAATGAGTATACAAATCGAATGAAAGAACTTTAATTTTGCAGTGACAATACATTTAGATATTAGCAAGCATCATAAGTACTTTTTTTTAGTTGGAATCTAGGACATTGTTTCAGCAAAACCTCCATGTTAGCTACCCATAAACAAATTAGGGAATTTGACAAAACTATCATATTTCTTATACCTAGTAAACTACATCTAGGCAAAGCATTAGATTATAAACACGTAATAAAACTCAGTAAATCATTGCTATTTAAAGTCATATGTAAAGAAAAAACAAAATTAAGCTTGATGGTACCTGCACTACAACTACATAGCTATTTCTGAAGAATGAAGATTGATCACCTTACCCGGTCATGATCTCATGAGCTTCCTTTTTGCTAACTCTCTGATGAATATATCAGAACCTGTCATTTAAATGATGTGGCCAAGCAGATATTTCGTTCGATAATTGAAATAACTTTACTGCAAATAGAGAAGTGTAACATGTTGTACAATAAATTACTACCAAGTAAGTATTTTTTAGAAAATTAATAAAAGAAAAATATAGTGCTAAATTAAAAGCACGGAAAAAGCTGCACAAACTAACTTGGGTGAATAACCTATTCAGCCTGTAAAAAATAAGAGATACTACAAGAATAAAAAAATTAAAAGTACCTTTTTTTTACTATCTGTAAGACTATATCCAAAAAGAGAAAATCTTCAATCTTTGCTCACGTCCTACAATTCTGAGTTCTCAAAATTTTTAAGTTGTCGTTTCTATCGACTCGTCTATCAGCAGCATCTTTGTGATTATTATGACTGTGATTTTTCGTAACAAGCTAGCAGAATGAATATTTAAGTATAACTTATGATGTTAGTTTAACATGTCATAAGTACTTCTAAATTGCAAAGGAAAAATCTTAAAAGTTGGATATCATATAAATCTTTATAAATACAAGGAGTAATTCCGCTGGAATTGAAGCAGACACCTATGGCGGGACCATCAACGGAAACGCCAATGGCAACACCGACGGTAATTACGCAAGCAATTACGCAAACGGAAACTAGCAATCAAGCCCAGTCTAGCGGGAAGAAATCATGGGCGGAATAGGTGGAAACAGAGGAGAAAACCATAGGTAAATCTCAAAACCTAGCTACAAATTTGAAATCCTGGAGTAAGATAGTAGGAAATATGCCAGTAGCTGAGGGATTTGACCTAGAAGGCGCAGTGAATTCTAATGCTAATGTCAAAATTACGATGGAAAATGTAAAAGAGGAGATCGACTACTGGCAAACTGCGGTTGTATGTTTTGTGCTGGGATCAAATCCCCCTCTAACAGTGGTGGAGGGGTATTTCAATTGTATATGAAAAGATTTGGGAATGGATAAAGTATCACAAATAAAAAAAAAGGAGTGTTTATGGTTGTCACGACCCTAACCCCGAACCCGGTCGTGATGGCGCCTCTCGTGAAGACAAGGCCAGCCAGTTTAACCCAATTCATCTTCTAAAGCAGTTAACCAACACAAAATAGTCTAAACATGATTTAATAATACTGAATAGCGGAAATATCGATAACAATGCGGAAAAATCCAACCTAACACAGCCCAAACCAGGGTGTCACAAGTCACGAGCACCTAACAATACCAAATCCTCTAATGGTAACTATAGAGTTAAAATACTGAACAAAGTCTGTAAAAGAAATAGATAGAGAGGAGCTCCAGGCTGCGAAGCGCCAACAGCTACCTAAAGACTCCTCGAAGATCCGCCTGAGCTGGAATGAATCAGCACTCGGGAGCGGGACCAGCTACGCCTGAATCTGCACATAGGGTGCAGGGAGTAAAGTGAGTACTCCAACTTAGTGAGTAACGAATATAAATAATGACTGAAAGTAAGAAAACACGTAAGGCACAAGATAATCTATAATGAATCAATAAAATCATTTAAGAAATAGTTAAACAGTGAAAAGTCAAATAAAATCTTCTTACAACAAGCAAACAGTTAACTAACAGAAAATTAAGGGAAAGTAATCAAATAGAAGTTCGCCCCTCGCGCACAGTAACACCACATCCGCCCCTCGGGCAACATCTCACAACAGTAATAGCCCCTCGGGCTCAATCTCACATCACAATGGGTACCCGCGCTCACTGGGGGTGTGCAGACTCCTGGAGGGGCCCCTTACGGCCCAAGCGCAATTACAAGCCATCTCGTGGCATCAAATCTAGGCTCTCGGCCTCATATCAATCAAGCCACCTCGTGGCGTATATATCTCAGGCCCTCGGCCTCCAATCAGTATCAGTGTCTCCTCACAACATAGGCCCTCGGCCTTACTGAGTCAAAAATCATCACAAGCCCCTCGGGCAATAGTAAAACAGTGTTTCTCAGCCCAAACATCATTTAAAAATATTATTTAAGTCTCAAAACTGAGTAAAATGGCTGAGTAGTAAAACAGTGAAAATCAATATGACTGAGTTCAAGTAGTAAGTCAAAACAGTGAGGAAATATCAAATATAAGCCCCGAAGGGTTCAAATAGTTGGCATTCAGCCCAATTAATGATGAAAGCAAATAGTTTTCAATCAAATACGCGATAAAAATCGTCAATCGGGACGGACCAAGTCCCGATCCCTAATAGTGCACGACCCCACGCTCGTCATCGAGCGTGTGCCTCGCCTCAATATAGTACTACGATGCACAATCCGGGGTTTCAAACCCTCAGAACATCATTTACAATCATTACTCACCTCGAA
>NW_017670243.1:449583-458351 GCF_001879085.1 Nicotiana attenuata
GCATAAAGCTTCTCCTCCATCAATCTCTGCAACACAACCCTCAAATGCTCCGCGTGCTCCTCCTGACTACGCGAATATACTAGGATATCATCAATGAAAACTATGACAAATGAGTCAAGATAAAGCCGGAACACGCTGTTCATCAGATGCATGAACGCTGCTGGGGCATTGGTCATCCCAAAAGACATAACCAGGAACTCATAGTGACCATATCTGGTACTGAAGGCCATCTTAAGAATATCCGAATCCCTGATCTTCAACTGGTGATAACCCGAACGGAGATCGATCTTGGAGAATACCCTCGCTCCCTAAAGCTGGTCGAATAAATCATCAATGCGAGGGAAAGGATACTTGTTCTTAAGTGTTACTTTGTTCAATTGCCTATAATCAATGCACATTCTCATAGTGCCATCCTTCTTCTTCACAAACAGAACCGGCGCATCCCAAGGTGACACACTAGGCCGAATGAACCCCTTATCTAGGAGTTCCTGAAGCTGCTCCTTTAACTCCTTCAGCTCCGCTGGTGCCATACAATACGGCGGAATAGAAATGGGCTGAGTGCCCGGCACCAGGTCAATACCAAATTCAATATCACTGTCCGGTGGCATGCCCGGCAGGTCTGCAGGAAATACATCAGGGAAATCCCTCACAACTGGGACAGAATCAATACTGGGAGTCTCAGCTCCCACACCCCTCACAATGGCAAGATACGAAAGACAACCCTTCCCAACCATTCGCTGGGCCTTCAAGAAAGAAATCACTTTACTAGGAACATAGTCAGTCACACCTCGCCACTCAATACGTGGCACACCCGTATAGCTAATGTGATTGTCTTAGCATGACAATCTAGAATAGCGCGACACGGAGATAGCCAATCCATGCCCTGAATGACATCGAAATCCACCATACTCAATAATAAAAGATCAACTCGGGTCTCCAGACCCTAATAATCACCACACACGATCGGTACACACGGTCTACAACAACAGTATCACCCACCGGGGTAGATACGTGAATAGGTAAAGCAAGAAACTCACGAGGAGTACCCAAATAGCGAGCAAAGTATGATGACACATAAGAATATGTGGAACCGGGATCAAATAATACAGAGGCATCTCTTGGCAGACTGAAATAATACCTGTAATGACAGCATCGGAGGCAATAAGATCGGGTCTGCCTGGAATAGCATAGAAACGGGCCTGACCGCCCCCTGATCGACCTCCCCCTGGCTAACTGATCCCCACCCCTAACTGGCTGGGCGGGTGGTGGTGGAGCAATTGGCGCTGAAGCTGATGACTGACCCCTCTGCTAGGATGAACTAGCAACACGGCGGGGACACTGCCTCCACATGTGGCCCATCTCTCCATACTCGTAACAACTCCTAGGTGCTGGAGAAGGGGACTGATGGGAACCCTTCGCACCGGAGTGACCAGCAGACGCACTCGGCGTAGAAGAGCCCTGAGCAGATGGAGCACGGAATAAGCTCTAAGCTGGGAGGACACTAAGTGAAGAATGGCCCTGGTGTGAGCTGTGGGATCCATGACCCGATGACGCCCCTCGATAACCTGAGCGATCAGAGTGACCATGTCGGAACTGTCGGCCTCTGCCGTGCTGAAACTGGCCCCTCGAAGGACCACCACTGTAACTACCAGATCCTCGAGGCCTCTTGGCCTCCCTCTCCTCTCGCTCCTGGGATCAAATCCCCCTCTAACAGTGGTGGAGGGGTATTTCAATTGTATATGAAAAGATTTGGGAATGGATAAAGTATCACAAATAAAAAAAAGGAGTGTTTATGGTTGTCACGACCCTAACCCCGAACCCGGTCGTGATGGCGCCTCTCGTGAAGACAAGGCCAGCCAGTTTAACCCAATTCATCTTCTAAAGCAGTTAACCAACAAAAAATAGTCTAAACATGATTTAATAATACTGAATAGCGGAAATATCGATAACAATGCGGAAAAATCCAACCCGACACAGCCCAAACCGGGATGTCACAAGTCACGAGCATCTAACAATACCAAATCCTCTAATGGTAACTACAGAGTTAAAATACTGGACTAAGTCTGTAAAAGAAATAGATAGAGAGGAGCTCCAGGCTGCGAAGCGCCAACAGCTACCTAAATACTCCTCGAAGATCCGCCTGAGCTGGAATGAATCAGCACTCGGGAGCGGAACCAGCTACGCCTGAATCTGCACACAGGGTGCACACAGGGTGCAGATTTCTTTACCAAAACCAATCCGGATTCAATCCAACCAACCCGATACCTTAAAACACAGATGAACAATGTAATAAGAAGCAGAAATTGGGAAAACGGACCGGTAACTCATGAGACGACCGGCCGGGTTGTCACAATGGTCATTCCATAGTATAGAAGGGCGTACAAAGGCAATTGAAGGGGGAGTGCAGATATTTGATAGAAAATCAGTGGTAGTTAAGCATGGAAACCAGGTATGGAGATAATGAATGTAACAGTGCAACAAGTGCCTATATGGATCAGATTAGTGGGTCTAGATCTAAAATACTGGGGGCAAGCAGCTCTAACAAAAATAGCTGGGCTGACGGGGAAACCTCTGAAGGTTGATATCGCAACAACGAGGAAGGAGAAACTCATGTATGCAAGGGTAATGGTGGAAGTACCTTTGAACAAAGCATATCCAGAATCAGTTATGTTTGAAAATGAATTGGGACAAATAATTGAACATGAAATAGAATATGCTTGAAAGCCTATAATGTGTCAACAATGCAAGTTGTTTGGGCACATAGATCAACAGTGCAGGAGAGTGCAACGAAAGCCACAAGTAGAACAAGTAAGGAAAGAATGGAAGCTAGTGGAAAGGAATGAGCAGAAAGAAAAGCCAGTCATAGCAGGGGAAAAAATAGAACAACAGACAAAGGTTGTGCAAGGGAAAGCTTTACAGAAGCAGATTATCACGCTAGTGAGTAATCCCTTCTCAACATTGGATGATCATGTAAAGGAGCAGACTGCAGAAGAGAATGCTAGTGATCAAATGTTAACAGGAAGGAGGAATAAAGCTAAAGGAATTACACAAGGAGAAGGTACTCAAAAAGGAAAAGACAGCTTAATAACCAGCTATCAAAGGGGAGTACAAAAGAAAATAGAGATGGGTCCACGAACGGGGAGGGGAGGTACAAACTCCCTCCCAAATGGATAAATTGGGATTTTGGAATGTGAGGGGTCTAAACAAGCAGGATAAACAGAAAGAAACGAATATGTAAGCCTGTTTGGACTCCTGGAGACAAAGATTAAGAGGCAAAAAACATCTTTAGCTTCTCTTAATCTTTGTAATGGGTGGTCTTTTAGTCACAACTTAGCTCATCATTCGGGTGAAAGAATCTGGGTGCTTTGGAAGCCAAATATCTTCAATGTAAATATCACTGATGTATCGGCTCAAATGATACATTGTGAGGTAGAACACATAGGGACTCATCACAAGTTTCAAATAACATTTGTATATAGATTTAATGACCAACCTTTAAGAAGACAATTATGGCAAGAACTGGAGCAAATTCATGGTGTCACTAATCAACCATGGGCAGTTATGGGTGACTTCAACTGTGTATTGAGTAGATATGAAAGGGCGGGGAGTCCAATCACAGTATCAGAAATTAAAGACTTTAAAGAGTGTGTAGGAAGATGTTCACTACAGGAGCTTAAATCATCTGGATCCTTTTTTACCTAGAATAACAAACATGGAGACACTAGTAGAGTCTATAGCAGAATTGATAGAGTGCTAGTTATGGAGATTGGCTGATGAAATTGCCAGGATCAAAAGTTCACTTTGGAAATGAAGGTCTTATGGACCACTGTCCAGCATTGATTAATTGGGATAAGGGGCCTCAAAATAGCCAGTATAGATTCAGATACTTTAACATATGGAGTCAAGCTACTGATTTCTATCAACAAGTGGAAAGTAACTGGAAAAAGGAGATTACAGGTACAAAGCAGTACAGATTAGTAGGGAAGCTTCTATGCAAGGAATAAATAGGGCTCAGTTTGGTTATGTAGAAGGTAAAGCTGTGCAAGCAAATACAGAACTGGAGGAGTGTCAAAGTAAGCTACAGAAAGACCCTTCAAACATAAGGTTGATTGAAGAAGAGGCAAAACTAGCTGAACAGTTCTCACACTGGAACCTGATAAGGAACCAGTACCTTAAGTAGAAGTGTAAAATTCATTGGTTGAATTCAGGGGATATGAATACTAAATTCTTTCATAGTATGCTGAAAGCTAGAAGAAATGCTAACAGAATATTCACTATAAAAGACACTGAAGGGAGGACAAGTAATGATATAGAGTGTATTACTGAAGCTTTTGTGAAATATTACTTTGCATTGCTTTGTACTAAAAATGAGAATAGAAGAAGGTTACTTTTCTTTTGGCTGAAATTGGGTGTCAATTTGGTTTCTACTTTCGTCCAGTCCTGTTTGTATGTTCTTCTCGCGTGCCTATGAATATTATTTTTCTTCCTAAATCCCATTCTATACATGCATTTTCTGATTTGTCTTTGGTTTACATATATCTGAGATTCCCTAGATATTATCTGTTCAGTTCCTAAAAATTAAACTAAAAATGCATTGACTAATTTCTAAAGAACAACCCTTTAGAATGGGTACCTGGTGTCATTTCTACCAACAACCAAAAGGTTTGGGTTGGCCATCTTTATCAGATTTGATCTGGGCTAACAACTCAAATCACAGTCCAAGCATAAGAGAACTGAAGTGCTCAATAGCCCATTCTAAAGCCACTATTTATATTGGGGTTTTGACGTAGTTATCCACAAATAAAACTATTTATCCTTATTTACCCATTTGTTTTTCTACCCATAAACTAATTACATTTCTTACACATAGTACTTTTTGTGGGAAATTTTTTCTTTATTCACCAATTCTTTTTTATTTCTATGCTTCTTTTCTTTTCTTTTCTCCTTTTTTTTTCTCGTTTTCTTCTTATTTTTTTCTTTTTTATTTTCTAATTTCATTTAACTTCTTTTTTTAATATTCTTTTTCTCTTCATAATCTAATTTTATTTACTGTTTTCACTATTTTTTATTATTCTTTTTTTATATTATTACTAAAGAAAATCAAATTGCGTACCAATTAAATGTAGCTAATACAATCTAAAAATATTAACCAACATATGATACCAGTATAGTATATAGCCATACCAACAGGGTTTACAATTGTATGCAAAGAGTTAAAAAAATTAATTCAATTATTAAACTGAAACAATATCAGTTGTCAATAAAAATTTCAAAAAATTCTAAAACGATCTAATTGTAAGAGTATACCGTTACATTATATAGCATACTATAATATTTTAACTTTTTTTGCATTTTCGATTTCCCCCTCACGCTGGGTAAAAGCTTAAAGCAAATTAAAAGGAAAAAGGCAAGTGAATTTACGGGTAATAAGTATACTATTATAGTATATTGTATACTATTACAGCATACTGTTACAGTATATTGCATACTATTACAATATACTATAACAATATATTGTATACTATAATAGTATACTGTTGTAGTATAACTATATACTCCTATGGTATATTGTATACTGTACCGGTATACTGTTAGGTAACTGTGTTCTTATTCAATTATTACAGTATACCGTTGCAATATATTAACTATAGTAGTATACTATTGCAGTATAACTATATACTCCTGCAGCATATTGTATACCGTAGCATTATACTATTGGGTAGCTGTGTTCTTCGATTTTCAGCTGAAAATTTTGATCTCAATCACCTCAAATCAGCTCCAAATGTTATCAAATTTCAGTATGAACTTCCAGAAGGTATTATAAGCAATATTTAACAGCACTCACTTTGAATCAAACAAGAAATCTTCAAAATAAAAATTTTAAGCCAAGGCAAGAGCAAGGATTAGAGAAAAAACAATCAAGAAAAAGTGGGGCAGAACTATATGACTAATTCACTAAATATACATTATCTTTCAACAACATGGGTACAAGTAGTTTTATCTACCAAAACTTTGAGCCATAAAATGAATATTTCACACCAAATAGTTGATACCTTTCACCAGCACAACAAAATAATATTGCCCACCAAAACTTTGCACAAATGAAACATCATTGTTTATTTCACATGCCAAAAGTATACTCTTTTTATTTATTATAGCAAGTATTATCTCTTTTTCTTTTTCGTCTGAAATGTGACTTTCACTGCCCAAACTAAGCAAAAGTCCGAATTGAAGGCAGAAGAAAGATGTTAATGGCAGAGACAAACCCAATCGGAAAATCAGTCTAATTTAAATGGAAAAAGTAGGATGGTGATTTAAATGACCATAAATCAAGAAATTTTAAATGATTATCACAGTGTTGTTCTTAAAGTACAGTAGCAGTAAGAAAATGGTCCCCAATGCAAAGCTGCAAATTCACATAAAAGTTTCTCCAAGTAGCTTAGACAAGAAAAATACAGAGAAAACTTTAAAGATTGATTAATCCAAAAAAGACTATTCACAGCTAAACTTTCTTGCACTTGCTACCAAAATAATCAAAATAAACCATTTAAAGAGCAAATAATTAAAAACGATTATAATACTTTGAAGCTGAGCTATGAAGCTCTTACATCTATATTATGCAAAAGTCGAACAAGAAAAAGAAGGGTTGATAACAAGGCAAAATATCCAAAATCTCCACTGCTTCAAAATTTTCAATTTAACATCAGTCTTTTTCTATCTTGTTTTCCGAGTATGCGATGAACATTATTCAGAGAAGCACACTACACCAGAAATCATTTATAGTGTGCACTTTTATGTGTGCAAGAAGAACTTCATAATCTTCGTTAGTTTGAGCTAATAAAAAATCCATCAACTCTTCTGTTAATGGTAGAAGAAGTATTTTCTACTCTTGCAAAATACTTAACAACAATAGCTAAACGATATGCTCGTCAGATTCAGAGGCAAAACAGTAGCTGTATCTCAATATTTCTACTCAACAAGTGCAACCCCAGCTCCTGCTCCGACACATTTCTTGGTAAAATACCTGGTTAATTCTCTAGGATTTTCCAAAGAAGAAGCAACCTCTACATCTTCCAAGGTAACTTCATGGAAATCCTTAAAAAATCCCGATTTAGTCCTCAATTTCTTGAAACAAACCGGTTTGAACAACACCCAGATGAAAAAATTAGTTTTTAGCGCACCCAAATTGCTATTCTATGATTTTCCCAAAACCCTAAAACCCAAATGAATAACCGGGTAAATAGTTTGGGCCGCATGGATAGGAGTAGTAAATAGTTTGGGCCTGAGCATTAAAAGGTAAATAGTTTGGATTTAATGGGTGTAAAGTGAAATTTTCTCATTTATATTTGGGAAAATGATATTGTAAAAACATATATTTTATGTATTATTTTTGCAAATATACACATTTTGTATGTGATATATAAGAATTATATAAATTTTATATTTTTTTTTGGCTAGCAAATGTAAATAACTTTTATCGCGGACTAAGTGATAATACCCCTTTATACTTTGTCATGTTTTAAATAGTTTGCATTGCGCTGTGCTACAAACTGTAAAACAAGAAATTTTGATTGCCTGTTAAGGAAAAACTGTAGACCAATAGTCTATTTGATCAAGTTTCTTTTTATCAGAAGTATTTTTTTTTTCAAAGTTAAGATAATTCACTAAATTTTTGAGAAGCAGAAAAAATAACTTATTTTCAAAAATACATTTTTAAAAAGTACTTTTGAGAACGTGGATGACACCTTGTGCTCCTGAAGGGTGATAATTTGCAAAGATTTTTAAGAAGTAGAAAAATTATAAATGGTGGAAACCAAACATGAAAAATATTTTTTTGATTAATTTTTTTTCTTTCCATAAATAAACAATAATTTCAGTCATATTTTGTTCAAAATTTGCAGTCATCAAACAAACCAAAATTTGTTGTTCACCATGTTTCCCAAATAAGGCCCAAGATTAATGATCATTCACATTCACATTCGCAATCGAATTGTTTATATAAGAAAGGCAAACAATTGCAGTTTCCTCGACTACATACAATCTACCGTTCCGGCTATTTACTTCCTAGATCTACTATTCTATGTTATACTAGTATCTATCAACGTGCGTTACACATTAATAATAACACGTGATGATTTAAATATTTTATATGAAGGAACTATAAAATTTAATTAATTAGAGATATTTTATGTATAATAATACACAATTATCTAAATGCGAAAAATATTATTACATTAGCATAATACATGAATTTAAAATAAAAGGACATCATAAAAACTTATATAAATGATCAATTTTGTCATGTTAGTTAGATAATTATGTATTATAGTTTAAAAGTATTTAATGTGATGGTATCTTAACCAACACTTCTTTGTGGACAATATTTTTGTGGGTATGTTTCCTCATAATGCTTTCGTTGCTCTGCCTTAACCATAACTTTTGTTGTCGATCTTGATATGCCTCTTGAAACATACAGTTATTCAAGTAAGAAAACATATTGCGGTAAATATAATCCAATATTTAAGATATTTTTCCTTGTATTTTATTTATTATATTTGCAAAACATAAACAATACTAAAATTAATTTTCTATACAAATTTAAAAAGGTAATATTACCTTAGTTTCGTAAAAGAATGAAAAGTTGAATTACTAGGGATAAGATTACACTTAGTAAGCACATTGACCAGTATCATAATTTTTTGTCATGTATGACGTTATTGTCAAAAAATTTATATACCATGTGTGTGCTATTATATAAGACTATTTGG
>NW_017670243.1:461298-465970 GCF_001879085.1 Nicotiana attenuata
TTTAAATTAGATTATCACAGTAGTTGTTCTAAAGTACAGTAGCAGTAGAAAATAGGTCCCCAATAGCAAGACTGCAAATTACACATAAAGTTTACTCCAAGTAGACTTAGACAAGAAAAATACAGAGAAACTTTAAAGATTGATTAATCCAAAAAAGACTATTCACAGCTAAACTTTCTTGCATATGTGTCTAATAGCTGGGTTGAGATCCCCTCCAGTAAAGTTTTGTCCAGTTATTTTCAATAGGGATTTAGATTGTTGCCACATGTACTATAAGAATCTTACATCTATATTATGCAAAAGTCGAACAAGAAAAAGAAGGGTTGATAACAAGGCAAAATACCCAAAATCTCCACTGCTTCAAAATTTTCAATTTAACATCAGTCTTTTTCTATCTTGTTTTCCGAGTATACGATGAACATTATTCAGAGAAGCACACTACACCAGAAATCATTTATAGTGTGCACTTTTATGTGTGCAAGAAGAACTTCATAATCTTCGTTAGTTTGAGCTAATAAAAAATCCATCAACTCTTCTGTTAATGGTAGAAGAAGTATTTTCTACTCTTGCAAAATCCTTAACAACAATAGCTAAACGATATGCTCGTCAGATTCAGAGGCAAAACAGTAGCTGTATCTCAATATTTCTACTCAACAAGTGCAACCCGTGCTCCTGCTCCGACACATTTCTTGGTAAAAATACCTGGTTAATTCTCTAGGATTCTCCAAAGAAGAAGCAACCTCTACATCTTCCAAGGTAACTTCATGGAAATCCTTAAAAAATCCCGATTCAGTCCTAAATTTCTTGAAACAAACCGGTTTGGACAACACCCAGATGAAAAATTAGTTTCTACCGCACCCAAATTGCTATTCTATGATTTTCCCAAAACCCTAAAACCCAAATGAATAATCGGGTGAATAGTTTGGGCCGCATGAATAAGAGTAGTAAATAGTTTGGGCCTAAGCATTAAAAGGTAAATAGTTCGGATTTAATGGGTGTAAAGTGAGATTTTCTCATTTATATTTGGGAAAATGATATTGTAAAAAAATATATTTTATGTATTATTTTTGCAAATATACACATTTTGTATGTGATATATAAGAATTATATAAATTTTATATATGTTTTTGGCTAGCAAATATAAATAATTTTTATCGCGGACTAAGTGATAATACCCCTTTATACTTTATCATGTTTTAAATAGTTTGCATTGTGCTGTGCTACAAACTGTAAAAACGGGAAATTTTGATTGCCTCTTAAGGAAAAACTGTAGACCAATAGCCTATTTGATCAAATTTCTTTTTATCAGAAGTATTTTTTTTTTCAAAATTAAGATATTTGACTAAATTTTTGAGAAGCCGAAAAAATAACTTGTTTCCAAAAATACATTTTTAAAAAGTTTTTTTGAGACCGTGGGTGACACCTTGTGCTCCTAAAGGGTGATAATTTGCAAAGATTTTTAAGAAGTGGAAAAATTATAAATGGTGGAAACCAAACATGAAAAATATTTTTTTGATTAATTTTTTTTCTTTCCATAAATAAACAATAATTTCAGTCATATTTTGTTCAAAATTTGCAGTCATCAAACATACCAAAATTTGTTGTTCACCATGTTTTCCAAATTGAAATCCAAACTTACTAAATAATACTAGTTGGGAGTGCCCGTGCTTTAGCAAGGCCCAAGATTAATTCACATTCACATTCACATTCACAATCGAATTGTTTATATAATTTATTGTTTATATAAGAAAGGCAAACAATTGCAGTTTCCTCGACTACATACAATCTACCCTTCCGGCTATTTACTTCCAGTTTCCTCGACTACATACAATCTACCCTTCCGGCTATTTACTTCCTAGATCTACTATTCTATGTTATATATATAAATTTACATATGTGTCTAATAGCTGGGTTGAGATCCCCTCCACTAAAGTTTTGTCCAGTTTTTTTAGTAGGGATTTAGATTGTTGCCACATGTACTATGTTGGACTCAAAAGTTGTTTAATACTTTTTAAGCAACTCAATCAATATAGATGAAGGGGTAAATCATAGTCAACCTTAGTTAATATTGGATCAAAGAACGGAATTATAAAGATAGAAGAATCAATTGAAATGACACCTGGGAGGTTTTATTGATTATAGAAATTCGGCCTGCCTCTCCTTGAAGAGGTTCAAGAGATTACAATCAAATTCTTTCTTCCTTCCTCCTTGGAGGTGGAATCTCTCTCTCCTTATAATTCTGTTTTGTCTCTCTTTCATGGAGTTCTCCCCTGTTTTTCGATCCTCCAGCGCCCCTCTTAAGGGGTTCTTCTGCCCTCTATTTATAGCCCAGAACTTCTCGTGCTTATCATATTTTATTCGGGCCGGGTCGGGGAGGTGACCTCCCCTCATGGGGAGGCCTCGACCTCGACGCTCATGTCGTAAATAGCAGCGATTAGGTGAAGTCGAGTTCGTTGATTACTACTGCAGGGTGGTCGGGACGGGATCATTGCTGCTGTGGTCGTGTGGTCAGATTCTGACCAATACATACTATAAGATTTTAATGGTGTTAGATTATTTAACCACTTCAAAGACAAACTAGAGTATAAGATGTGGGTCAATTATACACAATCCCTGTCATCGTTACCATTGTCTAACCCCAGCTTCTTCCTTTCATTCGACAAGAAATATTATGTACGTATCCCTTTATTAGCAAGCTATTATCATACTCTAGCAAGGTTGCTAAACCTAAAATGATACACTTAATACCTTTCCTTCTTTCCTGAACTTTATATATTAACTGTCAGTAATTTCTTTCTACATATCACATAAATTCACAAGTTCAGGTGGCAAGTCGAAATTCTGCAACTAATAAATTTAATCAGCAATGAGTATTTGGTAAGTATGGTTTGTTGCGACCTCTTTGAGTATACACAGTGAGTGAAAGCAATTGAAAACACTATAAATTGGCATTCTTTGTTGGCAAACTGATGATATAAGTTAGATATTCGACACCTAGGATTAGGTTGCAAGCACTGGTGTATAATCCCATTTCTTATATTACTATTTTGAACTGCAAGCTTTTTTTAAGTGATAGTGAGTCTTTGGAGGGTTCCCGTAATAGAATAAAAGGAAAAAGCTGGGAGCCAAACAATGGTCATGAACTCAAGATGACAGGGATGGTATCTAATTAACCCAGGGCTTATACTCTAGTTAGTCTTTGTCTCTTTGAGTAGATTAAATAAATCAACACCATTAAAATTCTTATAGTGCATATGGCAACCATCTAAAGCCCTATTGAAAAAAACTGGACATAACTTTACTGGAGGGGATCTCAACCACTAATAGCTATAGACGTGTAACCTATGAACTATCTAATTCTAACTAGTATATTGCTCACCATCCTCTTTTTTTGTTGCCCTGCTTCCTGATTAGGAATATTCTCCTCCGCAATTTACACTCTTGCTTTATCTGCTCGATCACAAGGTCGGGTCGTGGTAACTTGAGATCCCAATAAGCCATATTTCTTGCTTTCCAAATACGATAGACCAGTGCTGCCACAGTTGCAATGACAAAAGCCATACAACTTCTACCTTTAGTGCTCCTTGCTAATCTTCTCCATATTCCATTTGTTGTACTCCACCCCCCTATCCAGCTTAGTATAAACTCCTCTTTCTTACTTCATCTTTTCTTCATCAACTCTGTAGTAATCTTGAGCCAACAGACTATGACCTATTCCTAGTACATAAACTCACCTCGTGGATATAAATTAAGGGAGATCTCTGATGCAGTATTGTCAGCCACTATTGCATTTGAGAAGCTATACAACGATCATCATATAGTAAAGAAAAGTGGTGAATGTATAGATCTCCAATGAATGGATAGAACATATTAATGACTTATATTTGGGAAAATGATATTGTATAGCAGCTCTTAAAATAATAGCTAAAAAATATATTTTTGTATTATTTTTGCAAATATACACATTTTGTATGTGATATATAAGGATTATATAAATTTTATATTTTTTTTTGGCTAGCAAATATAAATAATTTTTATCGCGGCCTAAGTGATAATACCCCTTTATACTTTGTCATGTTTTAAATAGTTTGCATTGCGCTGTGCTACAAACTGTAAAAACGAGAAATTTTGATTGCCTCTTAAGGAGTGGCCCTGTTTTGCGTGTCCCTTCTATTAAAATTAAATATGCAATGTGATTAAGAGATAGATCCATTTAGCTTCTTCTTCTCGAGGACATTCTTGCAGAATCCAATATGCCATGTCTCGAATTTATATGTTGGAAGATCCTCCATTCTATTCAACATTTCACGGTCTATAAAATAAGAATAGATTATAGGACTATCTCTAAAATGTAATTGACACAATACAGGAAAGGATGAGCACATGCATGTATACGTTCAGTTAATAATCAAAGTGAAAGAAACACCATGATACTGGTAGTTCTGAAATTAGATTCACAATATTGATAATAAAAGATGCATATGAAGAATCAGACACCACTTATATATCCGTAACCTTACCCTTAAAGTTGAACATGCCGAATAAGCATCCATAAGAACTCAAAAGAATCCTAGAAAATTGAGAAAGACCTAGAATAAAACATATAACAAAAATAAAACACAGAAAAAGCAGAATTAGAGAAACCAATTATAATTAGTACTAATAAATAATT
>NW_017670243.1:467480-566320 GCF_001879085.1 Nicotiana attenuata
ATGGCGAAGGCACTTAGCCTGAGTCCCAGTTCGAGAGGTCGAACCTGTCGCTCCTTGAGGGTCTTCAGGCACAGCCTGAATCCCAGTTCGATCGAGGTCGAACTGTCAAGCTTTGATGGCGAAGGCACTTAGCTTGAGTCCCAGTTCGATCGAGGTCGAACTGTCAAACTGTGATGGCGAAGGCACTTAGCCTGAGTCCTAGTTCGATCAAGGTCGAACTGTCAAACTTTGATGGCGAAGGCACTTAGCCTGAGGCACTTAGCCTGAGTCCCAGTTCGAGCGAGGTCGAACTGTCAAACTTTGATGGCGAAGGCACTTAGCCTGAGTCCCAGTTCGAGCGAGGTCGAACTGTCAAACTTTGATGGCGAAGGCACTTAGCCTGAGTCCCAGTTCGAGCGAGGTTGAACTGTCAAGCTTTGATGGCGAAGGCACTTAGCCGAGTTCCAGTTCGAGCGAGGTCGAACTCCAAACTTTGATGGCAAAGGCACTTAGCCGAGTTCCAGTTCGAGCGAGGTCGAACTCCAAACTTTGATGGCAAAGGCACTTAGCCCGAGTCCTAGTTCGAGCGAGGTCGAACTGTCAAACTTTGATGGCGAAGGCACTTAGCCTGAGTCCTAGTTCGAGCGGGGTCGAACTGTCAAACGTTGATGGCGAAGGCATTTAGCCTGAGTCCCAGTTCGAGCGAGATCGAACTGTCAAACTTTGATGGCGAAGGCACTTAGCCGAGTTCCAGTTCGAGCGAGGTCGAACTGTCAAACTTTGATGGCGAAGGCACTTAGCCTGAGTCCCAGTTCGAGCGAGGTTGAACTGTCAAGCTTTGATTGCGAAGGCACTTAGCCTGAGTTCCAGTTCGATCGAGGTCGAACTGTCAAACTTTGATGGCGAAGGCACTTAGCCTGAGTCCCAGTTCGAGCGAGGTCGAACTGTCAAACTTTGATGGCGAAGGCACTTAGCTTGAGTCTCAGTTCGATCGAGGTCGAACTGTCAAACTTTGATGGCGAATGCGCTTAGCCAGAGTCCTAGTTCGAGCGACGTCGAACTATCAAACTTTTATGGCGAAGGCACTTAGCCTGAGTCCCAGTTCGAGCGAGGTCGAACTATCCGACTTTGATGGCGAAGGCACTTAGCCTGAGTCCCAGTTCGAGCGAGGTCGAACTGTCAAGCTTTGATGGCAAAGGCACTAAGCCTGAGTCCCGTTGTTTACATCGATGGTACAACTCCTCGGGCGTTAAGTGTTGGCTTCATTTTGGCCTGTGGTTGTATGTTCTACCCATGCTATGATTGTTCGCCTGACCGTGGCACTTAGGTTGCTCCGAGGCGATTTTCGATTCCTCGTTTGAAAGACCTCTGCACCGGTTTCCGGCCTGACACAGTATGGTGGATGAGGGGGGGGGGATGCTCCATTCTTTTGGCCGGCGATCGGGAGGAGAAGGGGGGACGCTTTGCATCACTTCTTTCCTCGCTCGGGCTATTCGAGGTCAACAGGGCGGAAGATTTCTGGCTCCCGTTGGGGCATTCGATTCTTCTTTTTTTCGTTTGATGCGCCTCCATTGACTCTAGTTTGAGTCGAATTTTCGTCTTGGTGTTTCTTTTTCTTCGATCCAGGAAGAACTAAGTATTTTCACTAGGAAATCCCCACAGACGGCGCCAAATTGTTGGACTCAAAAGTTGTTTAACACTTTTTAAGCAACTCAATCAATATAGATGAAGGGGTAAATCATAGTCAACCTTAGTTAATATTGGATCAAAGAACGGAATTATAAAGATAGAAGAATCAATTGAAATGACACCTGGGAGGTTTTATTGATTATAGAAACTCGGCCTGTCTCTCCTTGAAGAGGTTCAGGAGATTATAATCAAATTCTTTCTTCCTTCCTCCTTGGAGGTGGAATCTCTCTCTCTCCTTATAATTCTGTTTCGTCTCTCTTTCATGGAGTTCTCCCCTGTTTTCCGATCCTCCAGCCCCCCTCTTAAGGGGTTCTTCTGCCCTCTATTTATAGCCCAAAACTTCTCGTGCTTATCATATTTTATTCGGGCCGGGTCGGGGAGGTGACCTCCCCTCATGGGGAGGCCTCGACCTCGACGCTCATGTCGTAAATAGCAGCGATTAGGTGAAGTCGAGTTCGTTGATTACTAGTGCAGGGTAGTCGGGACGGGATCATTGCTGCTGTGGTCGTGTGGTCAGATTCTGACCAATACATACTATAAGAATTTTAATGGTGTTAGATTTATTTAACCTACTCAAAGACAAACTAGAGTATAAGATGTGGGTCAATTATACACAATCCCTGTCATCGTTACCATTGTCTAACCCCAGCTTCTTCCTTTCATTCGACAAGAAATATTATTGTACGTATTCCTTTATTAGCAAGCTATTATCATACTCTAGCAAGGTTGCTAAACCTAAAATGATACACTTAATACCTTTCCTTCTTTCCTGAACTTATATATTAACTGTCAGTAATTTCTTTCTACATATCACATAAATTCACAAGTTCAGGTGGCAAGTCGAAATTCTGCAACTAATAAATTTAATCAGCAATGAGTATTTGGTAAGTATGGTTTGTTGCGACCTCTTTGAGTATACACAGTGAGTGAAAGCAATTGAAAACACTATAAATTGGCATTCTTTGTTGGCAAACTGATGATATAAGTTAGATATTCGACACCTAGGATTAGGTTGCAAGCACTGGTGTATAATCCCATTTCTTATATTACTATTTTGAACTGCAAGCTTTTTTTTAAGTGATAGTGAGTCTTTGGAGGGTTCCCGTAATAGAATAAAAGGAAAAAGCTGGGAGCCAAACAATGGTCATGAACTCAAGATGACAGGGATGGTATCTAATTAACCCAGGGCTTATACTCTAGTTAGTCTTTGTCTCTTTGAGTAGATTAAATAAATCAACACCATTAAAATTCTTATAGTGCATATGGCAACCATCTAAAGCCCTATTGAAAAAAACTGGACATAACTTTACTGGAGGGGATCTCAACCACTAATAGCTATAGACGTGTAACCTATGAACTATCTAATTCTAACTAGTATATTGCTCACCATCCTCTTTTTTTGTTGCCCTGCTTCCTGATTAGGAATATTCTCCTCCGCAATTTACACTCTTGCTTTATCTGCTCGATCACAAGGTCGGGTCGTGGTAACTTGAGATCCCAATAAGCCATATTTCTTGCTTTCCAAATACGATAGACCAGTGCTGCCACAGTTGCAATGACAAAAGCCATACAACTTCTACCTTTAGTGCTCCTTGCTAATCTTCTCCATATTCCATTTGTTGTACTCCACCCCCCTATCCAGCTTAGTATAAACTCCTCTTTCTTACTTCATCTTTTCTTCATCAACTCTGTAGTAATCTTGAGCCAACAGACTATGACCTATTCCTAGTACATAAACTCACCTCGTGGATATAAATTAAGGGAGATCTCTGATGCAGTATTGTCAGCCACTATTGCATTTGAGAAGCTATACAACGATCATCATATAGTAAAGAAAAGTGGTGAATGTATAGATCTCCAATGAATGGATAGAACATATTAATGACTTATATTTGGGAAAATGATATTGTATAGCAGCTCTTAAAATAATAGCTAAAAAATATATTTTTGTATTATTTTTGCAAATATACACATTTTGTATGTGATATATAAGGATTATATAAATTTTATATTTTTTTTTGGCTAGCAAATATAAATAATTTTTATCGTACGGCCTAAGTGATAATACCCCTTTATACTTTGTCATGTTTTAAATAGTTTGCATTGCGCTGTGCTACAAACTGTAAAAACGAGAAATTTTGATTGCCTCTTAAGGAGTGGCCCTGTTTTGCGTGTCCCTTCTATTAAAATTAAATATGCAATGTGATTAAGAGATAGATCCATTTAGCTTCTTCTTCTCGAGGACATTCTTGCAGAATCCAATATGCCATGTCTCGAATTTATATGTTGGAAGATCCTCCATTCTATTCAACATTTCACGGTCTATAAAATAAGAATAGATTATAGGACTATCTCTAAAATGTAATTGACACAATACAGGAAAGGATGAGCACATGCATGTATACGTTCAGTTAATAATCAAAGTGAAAGAAACACCATGATACTGGTAGTTCTGAAATTAGATTCACAATATTGATAATAAAAGATGCATATGAAGAATCAGACACCACTTATATATCCGTAACCTTACCCTTAAAGTTGAACATGCCGAATAAGCATCCATAAGAACTCAAAAGAATCCTAGAAAATTGAGAAAGACCTAGAATAAAACATATAACAAAAATAAAACACAGAAAAAGCAGAATTAGAGAAACCAATTATAATTAGTACTAATAAATAATTCAATAAAGGGGAGAGAAAAAATTTGATAGGGAAGAGGGACAATCCCCAACACAAGAATACTTACCGGCTGTGGCGCAGGGAGGGCTTTTGCTAATGGGGTTCAAAAAAGGATTAAGTTAAAAAATTTAATGAGGTTGTTGCTAGTGGAAATTGAACCAATGACCTCATAATGGTTTTGAATCCCCTTGACCACTAAGCCATGCTTTTGGACCGTGTTAAGAGAATTCAAAACATAATATATAGAGGTAAAAATCACATTTTGCCTTATATACACATTGTAATTTTTCGGCGAAGGGGGTTCGGGTGAACCCTTGTACCCCCCTAAATCCGCCACTGCTTACCGGGTGAACAAATGAAAGAGGTTGAGAGGAACAAATAGAGAAGATCGAAGCAGTGACTGAGACATTGAAGTAAAGCGATGCTGAAGGTTAGATACAACTGCCATGGAAGTTGTGACTTAGAGAAGGTAGAAGAAGAAGGTGAGAGTCAATAATGGAGTCCGGAACCAAAATGATGGCTTTTGGGACTTAAAACACCAAAATAGGTGAAAAAACGGACGGGGAACATTTCTATATACAGTGCATGAAATTCATGCGCTAACGGCACATATATAGCGCATGAAATTCATTCGTCAATAATGAGTCATGCTCAGTGGAGCAAAATGATTTTTTTTACCGAGTAAAATGAAATAGAACGTCTCATCTTTGACACGTGTTTACAGAAAGTAGTACACGATTACACACTTCTGAAAATACGAATAAAGTAAAGTAACTATTTTGCCCTATTTCGTACACTCTCAGCTTAGTAGTCAACTTTTTGCCCAACTACCACGACATAGGAAGAAGCTTTAGAGAATCACCTTCGAAATGCAATTAAACACCAATCAACTAAAAGGAACTGAAATTGAGAGGAGCGGAAGAAATAGACATTAGGGAGGTATAAAGTAGAAGGTACATTTATAGCATCTCAATTGGTTTGGTTTATGATACAGCTAATCCAAAGTATTTGTTGTTTGATGCCTTACCCCAACCCACATAGATGTGACTACCATCTTTGTTAGGTGCACACGCTATAAACATTCTGCCACCAAATTATGCAGTAATAAATATGTTTAATTAGAATCTATTACCAAGAAAATTAAATCATTTTCGGTAGACATTTAGGCCAGCAGCAAATTTAAACAATTAAATTTCAGAATGTGTTGCAATTGGTAAAAGATTGTTCATTTAGAATATTGCAAGTTTTGATCTAATTGTATAGTTCTCTATGATATGTGGTCCGTGTAATTGAGAGTAGCTAATCATCAGGCATGTAATAATAACTTGACATCAATTAAATAGGAAAAAATGTAAAGGGTCAATTCAATGTAATCCAAAGTGCTAATGTCATCATTTGTGGAATTATCCTTTCCTAGATGTTTTCACTACATTAAATGAACACCAGAGGGAACAACAAGCCGGATAGCAGATTATGGTGTAAATTGAAACAGTTAGGATTCACATAACGCCTCTAATATTTGTTCCATTAATAAGAGGTTTAAAATGAGTAAATATTAATATTTTTTCAATCTTTGGAGTCTCATACACAATAATTTATCCCATATGATTAAGACAAATTTTTTTAATAGAACATAGAAGAAAATGACACAGTACTTTACCTATAAATTTAAAACATTAAGGCGATTAAAATTTTCAAAATCACCATAACCACCCTCCTTACTTCTTATTGACTGATCACATCACTAATAAAATATTTTTATATCCTGCATCGAGTCATTACCATTAGATGATTCAAGCAAAGGATAATGGAGCAAATCAAAACGTAGGAGTTCATCACTCATCACTGAAGGAATCAATAGACGATTTAAACAGCGGAGAAGCAAATCAAAAGAGCACTAAAACCATCACCAAGGCTTGCTTGATCATTTCATTTTGGGTCTCATGTAAAACCATTACCAGAAAATCGTTCCTACCTAGCACATGTTAGTTTTTTTGATCCCTACCTACAAACAGTAAACATGTTTTTCCAGAGATTTTAGCAGACCTGATAGTTCTAAAATACTTGGAATTATTTGATACAACTCTAACTCTATCTCTGTACTTTGTTCTGATCGCTAATGAGTTACAACATTCTGCACAACAAGCTTTGGTTGCGCACATACTAAAAAATGTTGGAAATTTTCCTATAAGTTTATATTCGAATATGTGGTGTAAAAATTTTGTTATTTGTTTGTTCTTCTATCAATATTATTGATTGCTAACATATATTTCACGTATCGAGCACTATTTATTTCAGACACTCCTATCCCTGTGAACATCTTTCAGACATATGCAAAGATTGTTTCAAAGAAATAAGCATATAACCTTGAGATCATCTTGAGTTATTTCTTTATAACCTGAAGACATTAGATTATTTCTCCTCGACATGAACCTGTTTTTTACATGCATGTAGCCCTATCATTAGTCTATCATACATTTTAAATAGTCTCAAAGTACAAAGCACCATAGAAGTTACTTGGAAGATCATTTTTATGTTATATTTCTTTTGATAATTCTTCTCTGGAGTGCTTATTTAAACAAAAAAATGTGATCCTGATGAAACTTAAACCTACAATACTAAAATACACTCAGTGCAATTAGAAGATAAAGTACTTGGTATTAATTCCTGTTAGTTATTAAGGTCTTTTTGTGTGTTCTCCTAATTGACTTCAGAATCTGATCCCCTTAATATGATATTTAATTTCCAAAACTATACTTCTTGAAGTGATGATGTGCGCTCTGCAATTTTTGGCTTCATTCCATTTTATTCTTTCAAAATTCGAAGAACATGTTTAAGTATAATTCTTCTTTTAGTTTATAATGATTCTCTTTTCTGGTTCTGCTATAGGCTTTGCATTGCCACTTTGGAAAGGTTGGTTCTATCTCACGTGCAGTTTTACTATTAGTTTGTTGGTCCTACCATGAATAGAGTGTAAATCTTTTTAATGTTTGATAATATTGGCCCGACTCCCTTAATAATTGACTTTCAGATTAAAATTTACTAACGTTGCCCTTGTTCTTGCAATCAGAGCTCTTGGGATCCTGACTTCATGATTCATCAAACCCTTCTGTTAAGGGCAAAAATAGAATTGACCACTTTTGCGTATTTGCAGTTGGTAGGTGAAGAATATGGCATTGAAAGTTCTAGATAAGAATTATATTGTATGCTTTTTTTTTTTGTTCAGTATTTAATTTTCTTTCTAATAGTGCATCTTCTTCACTAACTATTATATTTCTTTCAAAATGAATATCTTTTGCCTCAGTTATTATTCTTGAAGGTATAATATTCTCGGAAATAAATTTGAATTGATTTATGTTATGCCCCATTGAAAGTAAAATTTCGTTGATATGATTTAAAACTGAATACTGGATATCTTTTTTTTCCATATTTGGAATTTTTCTAAAATCTTCTAACATAGAATCTTCAAACTTTTCCCAAAGTTCTTTTGGATTAGCAGGACTATAGTAAACTAATAATGTCGCAAATAAGCGTCTCAAACTGCGAGGCATTTGATAGGTCACTGCTTCAGACATACACTCAATTAAACTGTTATCAGAATGTAATAAGCCCCTTTTTTTCCGCAGCTTCTCTAAATATCCCATTCACTTTAAGAAGATCTTCATATAATTTGGGTCCTCTTATGTTCATTAGGAGTAATCTAAGATAATATCTTTCTCCTTCTGTCGGATGACATGTTACAATACGTCTAATAGTTGGACGTTATTTTCGACGTGACCACATTGTGTCAGTTGATGACCACACAAAATATTCAGGGAACTCTTTATACAGTAAATTGAGATTTATAGCATCTTTGTTAGTCTTGTTCATTGTAAAAAATTCAGTTAACATTGTTTTGTTAACCATTGGACTGTTTATTATTTGATTCACACTTTGGTTACTTTTGAAAGATATAAATTGTTGTCCTTCAAGATGTAGCTGAAGTTGGCAAACAGTTGGAGCATTTCACTTATGGAAAATCTAAACAAACGCCATGCGGCCTTTGGTGGGGAAACCATCTTGTGGATTGGTATTCTTTAATTTCATTTATTTCTACATTTGTATCATTACCATGCACAGAAAAAGCAATTTTGTTATGTCCTTTACGAATATATTTGTAAATATATTTGACAACTTTTATATCAGAACATATTTCAACATTGATATGACAATTGAACTTACAGAGTAAATATGGATTGTATGAAACAACCCAAGAATTATCAATTTTGCGTCCTTTAACTTCGATTGGTGTTATTTTTCGTCTTCAATAAAGAGGATATGAGTTTTTTCCTTTTGTTGTTTGTTCAATAATTTCTTTTGGATATTTAAACTTACATTTTCCCTTCTTTTCCATGCAAGAGTTTGTAGTATTTAAATAGCCACAAGGTCCATGGATCATGTGTTTAATTACAAGTTTATACAGATCAGGGTCTGTGCTACGATCAGGTAATTCAGCACGAACAATTTTATTATAAACTTCTGGAGTGAGTAATTTATATCTATCTTTGAGTATAATAAGGAAATGAGCATACGGAAGATTGCATTTCTGAAACTCGATAGTTTACATAAAAGCTGCATCCTTTCCAAAAATATTCTTTTTCTGAATATCTGCTTTAAGTTCCTCTACTTTTGCTCTAAATACTCTACTTATTAAATCGGGTCTACTTTGGACCTCATTTGTTGGCAATACTTAAAAAGGAACTATAATGATCTTCTGATAATTGAGGAAGATTATTGGAAAATAAGATCGAGGGTAATGTGGCTAAATGAAGGTGACGCCTATACAAAATTCTTTCACATTTGTGCCTCAAATAGGAAGAGACGAAACAAGATTAATTTTTTCAAAGATAATGCTAAAAATTGGATCAACGATCCCCTTTTAATTATGTCTCATGTCCAAAATTATTTTAAAAATGTTTTCACCACTTCGCACAACAAAACAAGCTTGAAGAGTCCTCTAAACCATAGTTCAAATTTTGGTCTTTTAAACCTTAGTGTATTAGATAGACCCTTGCTGGATATGGAAATTAAGAGAGCCATTTTTTCCTTCAAACCCTTTAAAGCTCCAGGACTAGACGGACTCTACCCCTTTTTTTTACCAAAGATACTAGAATATTATAGGCCCTTCAGTTGTGAAACTATGTCATGACATTTTTAATACGCAAGTAATCCCCCCTATAATTAACAAAACCTATCTTTGTCTAATACCCAAAATTCCAAATGCTAACAACATTAGGAATTTTAGGCCAATTGGCTCTGTAACAATATTTATAAAATAATTACAAAAATTCTAGCAAACCGGCTAAAGCCATTCCTTGATCAACTAATAAGCCCCTTTCAAGCTAGCTTCATGAAAAATAGACGAACTTCTGATAATGCTGTCATTATGCAAGACCTAGTTTCAAACTTAGAAAAATTAAAAGGAAAACAAGGTCACATGATTCTTAAAATTGATCTGGAAAAAGCTTTTGATCGACTTGAGTGGTCTTTTGTACATCAGACCCTCCAATATTCAAATTCCCTCCCAAATTCTCAAAACTACTATTAAATTGTATCTCTCTAAGTTCGATAGCAGTCCTCGTTAATGGCTCCATTACAAACTTTTTTGAGCCAAGTAGGGGATCTGGCAAGGGGACCCCATATCACTCTATATCTTCATCCTTTGTTTAGAAATGCTTTCAAGATACATAAATCATCGGGTAGATATTAGGAATTGGGATCCAATAACCACAGGGAGAAATTGTCCAAATTTTTTCTACTTATTCTTCGCAGATGACCTCACATTGATGGCCAAAGCCAATAAAAAAATCATGCCACACCATCAAGGAAGGTCTAGATTATTTCTGCAATATTTCTGGACAAAATATAAACCTTACTAAATCAAAAATAATCTTTTCAAAAAATTGTTCTGAAACTTTCATAAAAGATATTACAAACTTATTAGGAATTAAAAAAGTGAGTCCTTTGGTACTTATCTAGGTTTCCCTATCTTAAATAACTACCCTAGGCCAAGGGACTACCAATTCATTGTGGATAAAATGAGAGCTAGACTAACAGCATGGAAAATGAAATTCATAAATATAGCAGGTAGAACCCTATCATATTCTTGTTTAAATTCAATACCAAACTACTATATGCAATACACATTACTGCCTAGAAAGACCCTTAATAAAATAGATAAGGTACAAAGAAATTTTATCTGGGATCTACAAATGAGAGGAAAAAAATTCACCTTATTAATTGGTCTACCATTTGCCAATCAAAACCAAAAAGAGTTACAAGGACGAACATGGGAGTTGAGAAGGACGAACAATGGCGAACCTGTAATTTCAATATTTATTTGGGGCTCGTTAGTAACTACAATTACACCTATCCCTTGTATACGTTTTCTTTATTCATATCGATGGATTCTAGAATCCACTCCACAGCTCTATACTGCAGAGCTCATACAGACATCACTTTGTTTCCATTGCTTCTCTGCTTCTGGCCTTCGTAACTGTTCATCATTTTCATATTTCTCAACTTTGGTTCGAGTTTGTCTTGTGTTGTTGTATTTCTGAGTTGTGGTAAGGTTTTTCCTTTTTTTTCTTTATGATTTATCGCACTTGCCCTATTCCCTGCTTGCCAACTGGAATAGAACTATATTGAAGAAAAGTTTTTTTCTTGTGTGTGCTTGGAGTATATGCATTTATATACCTCTTTGGCTCTTCTTTCTTTACTTGGCTTTCTTCAACTCAACCAGACCATATTTTTCTTAATTAATGCATGCTGGTTTTATTGTTTTTCATGTTTCATGCTTCTGTTACTTTTGGGTTTCTAATTTTCTTTATGTATGCCTTTCCCAGTTTGATTTTTGGTGGTTCCGGCAGCTTACGCATTTCTGGGTGATTGTGATTGGCTCTTTTTCAGGTACATAATTATGATGGGCTTCAGGTACTAGAGCATCAATTGATATTCTGAAATGCTGAATGATTATGCTACTAAGTTATGTTTGAAGGACAGTAAAGCTAAAAAAGGAAGGTAAAGCTCTAGTGGTGAAATGATAGGACTGGAATACAACTAGATTTGCACTTGCGGTCTTCTTCATTTAATATCTGTTTGAATGTGGGGATTTACTTTTGGCGTGCAATATATTTGATTTAATTCTTGAGAGAGATATTATGTCTTTGAAGCATTGATATCAGGGTTTATAGCTCAAGGGTGTGGCAGTAAAGGGATTTGTTTATGTGACATGCTGAAGTATTTGCCATTGAGGAATAAAATCCTTGGTTTATATACTTCTTAATTTTCTTTCAAGGTTCAAGAGGTTGTTGTTATCTTATGGAATTTGCTTTGTATTTAAATACTGATTAATAATTCCTTAGTGTGATGGATAATTAACAGTTAGATGAAAAGCTAATTACATAGATTGAGACTCCTGAGAATATAATAGCTGGAGAACTTTTTTAGAAAAATTACAAAGTGATTTAACTGTTACATGTAATAATTGTTTATGTTGGGAATAAGAAAAATAATATCCCGCCCAGGAATAATACCCACGGTAAATAACAATAACACAAGAGAGTAATAACGACACCAAATATTTTAACGGGGTAAAATACAATACCCGAGCAGAGCAATATTACCGCTATAACATTACAACTTAGTAGTGTCAAGAGACTACTACGACTTCGAAAGAAATAGCACTCTTTATTTTATACACCTCATTACAATATTACTTCCACTCACTATTTATCTCACAGACTACAATCTGTGGATTACTCTCTCTACGCTCTATTGCGCTCTCTCTGATTTGGTGTGTTTAAAATGAAGAAACGAGGCTTCTATTTATAGAATGAACTGCTATCCAAATAAACCAATCAAATCGATTGGTTTCAAGTTGCATCGATTTGGTGTTGGCAAAATCAGATTTGCCTTCTTGAGAATCAGATTTGGCATTGCAAAATCAGACTTGTCTTTGCAATTTGCAAATGCAAATTGCACAACTTGTTTCAGTCATCCATTTTTCTTTTTCTTTTATTAATTTTAAATGGGTCCCACAAATCTCTCCCTTAATTTTAATTTTTCTTCTTCATTACAAGTCTCGATCTCAATCTCTGAAAATTTTCAAACTTGAGCTGCTTTGTAAAAATATCTGCAACTTGGTCATGAGATTTCACATATTTGAGCTCTACTTTCTTCTTGGCACCACACTGCCTTTGCTTGTAGCCTTTAGCCACAAGTCGTATTTTATATCTCTCCACTTCTCCATCAGCATTCTTCTTTGTCTTGTATATCGATTCTACTTCAATTGCTCGATCACTCTTGGGAAGAGTTGTTAACTCCCAAGTGTTGTTCTTCTCTATTGACTCAATCTCCTCCTCCATGGCTTGTCTTCACTTTTTGTTTGTAACAGCTTCATCAAAGTTCATTGGTTCACTGTCAGCAAAGAGACAACATAAAAAATCAAAATTAGTAACTTCTTCTGTGTCCTCATAGAGCTCTTGAATACTCCTTGTCCTTTGCGGCTGTTCATTTGAACTTTCTTGAGAAGAGAGAGATGCAACATTGATTGGAGAAGGAGGTGGAGTTATATCCTGCACAGGTTCCACGGTCTCTGGTTCTTTTTCATCACCAAAGTATGGAAGAAAATCATATGAAGTTTCTTCCTAAGCTTCCCAATCCCATGCCAATTCATCATCAAATTCAACATCGCGACTTACCACCACCTTACCGCTGCTTGGGTTGTATAACTTGTATCCTTTTGAACTCGTATCATAGCCAACAAACACATGCTTGACACTTCGATCGTCAAGCTTCGCTCTCCCTTGATGTGGCACATGAGCATAGGCTATGCTCCCAAAGATTCTCAAGTTCTTGACACTTGGCTTTCTTCCACTCCATGCTTCTTGAGGGGTTTGATCTCTAACATTCCTTGTTGGAGACCTGTTGTTCAAATAAATTGCACAAGAAACAGCTTCGGCCCAAAATTCCTTGGGCATACTTTTAGCTTTCAACATACATCGAGCCATATTAAAAATCGTTCGATTCTTTCTCTCTGCAACTCCATTTTGTTGGGGTGAATAAGGTACCGTTAGAGGGCGACAAATTCCATGAGACTGACAAAAGTCATTAAATTCGTTTGGTGAATTCGCCTTCTCTATCAGACCTTAGAGCTTTAATTTCATAGCCACTTTCTTTCTCCACAAGTACTTTGAAATTTTTAAAAGCAGCAAAAGCTTCAGATTTTGGTTCAAGAAATAAACCCAAGTCTTTCTACTAAAGTCATCAATGAAAAGCAGAAAGTATCTACTTTTACCAAAAGAAGGTGGATTGATTGGTCCACACATCAGTGTGAACAAGCTGGAGCGGCTTGGTTGATCTTGACATGGCCTCCTTTGGAAAACTCCTCCTTGCATGTTTTCCTAGAAGACAAGCTTCATACAGTTGATTTGGATGGTTGATTGATGGTATCCCATGTACCATATTCTTTTCTCCCATTATTTTGAGCGCTTCAAAATTCAAGTGCCCAAATCTCATATGCCAACACCATGATTCATCTTGCACATTAGCCTTCAAACACTTTGCATCAATTGTTTTAAGATTCAGAGAAAATAATATATTCTTTGCCATATGCACTTTAACAATTAGAGTTCCACTTGAATCTCTAAGACAAAGATGCATATTTTTCATGTGGATGTCATATTCCTTTTTAAGAAGTTGGCCCAAACTCAAAATATTACTTTTTAATTTTGGCACATAATAAACATCTTGAATTAGCTTGTGACTACCATCTTTACAGGAGATCAGAATCGTACCTATCCCTTCGATTTGAATCTTTGAGGTATCTCCAAAGGTCACATTACCTCTTACCGTTTTATTGATCTCCACAAACTTTTCTTTGCATCCACACATATGATTGCTTTCTCCATTGTCCAAATACCACGAGCTGCAATCATCTTTGTCTTCTTCCTTGAGTGCCATCAACAACGTTGACTCAACTTCTTCTTTCTTGTCGTCAACAAGGTTAGCTTTTTCCTCAACATTGCTACGACATTCCCAAGAGTAATGGCCAAATTTATGACAATTATAACACTCAATTTTTGATTTGTCATACCTTTGTCCATTATTTTCTTGGTAGTAGCCATGTCCTCTTCCTCCTCTTTGTTCACGACCACGACCTCTGAATGCTTGGTGGATTTTAACTTCATTGTTGAAGTTGTTACCATTACTTCTTCCTCGTCCATGACCGCCACGGCCTCTTCCTCGTCCATTCCCTCGATAGCTTTTTTCACCTCCATAATCCTTGAAGGATGCCTCAATTTTAAGAAGTTGCTCCAATGGCACTTCTTGTCTCCTCTTGATCTTTTCTTCATGGGCCTGTAAAGAACCCTCCAATTGATCCACCATCATTGAGTCTAAATCTTTAGACTCTTCAATAGCACACACCACAAAATCGAATTTAGGTGTTAAAGTGCGAAGTATCTTTTCTACCACACGGACATCTTTTATGTCCTCCCCGTATCTTCTTAATTGATTCACAACAGCCTTCACTTTTGAACAATAATCCAAAATGTATTCGGATTCTTTCATTTTTAAAACTTCAAAATCAGCCCTTAGAGTTTGAAGTTTTACCTTCCTCACCTTGTCAACTCCTTGAAGAGAATTTTGTAAAATCTCCCAAGCTTCCTTTGAGGCAGTAGCATCTGCAACCTTCTCAAACATGGCATCATCCAAACATTGGTGGATGAGCGTGAGGGCTTGTTGATCCTTCTTCCTTGTCTTTGCCAAGACATCTTTTTCATTTTGAGGCAGAGCTTCCTCATTATTGGGTTTTGCATACCCTCTATCTACGATTTCCCACACATCCTGGGAACCTAGATGGTTTTCATACGTAGACACCATTTCTCATAATTATCTTTTGTGAGACGGGGATACTGAAAAGACAACGGACCATTACTCGCCATGGCTCTGATACCACGTTGTTGGGAATAAGAAAATAATACCCCGCCCAGGAATAATACCCACGGTAAATAACAATAACACAAGAGAGTAACAACGACACCAAATATTTTAACGGGGTAAAATACAATACCCGAGCAGAGCAATATTACCGCTATAACATTACAACTTAGTAGTGTCAAGAGACTACTACGACTTCGAAAGAAATAACACTCTTTATTTTAAACACCTTACTATAATATTACTCCCACTCACTATTTATCTCACATACTACAATCTATGGATTACTCTCTCTACGCTCTATTGCACTCTCTCTGATTTGGTATGAACGAGGCTTCTATTTATAGAATGAACTGCTATCCAAATAAACCAATCAAATCGATTGGTTTCAAGTTGCATCGATTTGGTTTTGGCAAAATCAGATTTGCCTTTTTGAGAATCAGATTTGGCATTGCAAAATCAGACTTGTCTCTGCAATTTGCAAATGCAAATTGCACAACTTGTTTCAGCCATCCATTTTTCTTTTTCTTTTATTAATTTTAAATGGGTCCCACAGTTTATGCTCAATATGTGTTTCAAATTGGATTTTATGCTTTTACTTTGTCTTCCACATTTCCAAGCAAAGAAATTTCATAAAATTTGGTGTTTGAAATTGGCTTTAAGATCTTATAATTTATATATTTGCAGGTTGGTCACAGGAGAAAAAGTTCAGCTTTTGGTTACATGTGTTTGAGATTTCAAATGAAAGATGGTTGCAAATGGATCAAAATGGACTTGGCATAACTTTAGCCTCGTACATTGGCTCTATTCTCTTTTGCAGTTTATTGTCAGGTCATATCCTTCTTAGAAAAGATATTAAAGACTTCTCCTTATGGTAGAAAACCTGCATTATTTAATCCAGCGAGAAATCCTACTCTTTCTTAGTTCTCACAAATCAATGCTGATCATCTATATTTGCCAGTTAAAACAGTTACTAATATGGATAGGAAAGTGAGGTGGCATCACAAACTGATGCAAGTAAGCTTACTTGCAGTTGGCTATTACATTTTTTGCTGCATATTGTATGGTCCAAAATTCACAAATATTGGGGATATGGTTACAAAGATTTTTCTCATTTACGAAGGTTATTGCTATGGAGTTAAAAGAGACATAATTGTCCTTATCTTACGGAGGGGCTGAATTATTTAACCTCCCCTTATAACAACATTGGAATTCTGTCAAGACCCAATTCAGGATCATGACCGGCGCCTAAGAGCAAGTGCCCCCAAGTAAGCCTCATCCGTATTTTATAGAAAATCGAATAAAGTTTCCCCTGTTTTAGGACTATCCAAAAATAATTCATATCTCAAAATCAGCAACCAACCATCCTAATATCAAACCAACCAACCAACAACTTGTCAATTAATCAAAACAAGTCTCCACCATTAATAATCAACCCACTAACAACCAGACTCCTAATTTATCTCCAAATTTGATAAGAAAGTGCAATACTCATCATAAGTCTATAATAACAAAGAAAACTCACGACACTAAAAGAATGACTAAGGAGCGATTCTAAGAGTTTCAAGAAAAGACCATAAAAATAAATAAAATAATCGCCCACGCGAACAAGTGCGAGGCCTACCAATGACTATCAACCTGTGCGCTCTAATTAACGAAATCCTCGCTCATGTCAACTGCTGTCTCTGTAAAAAAAAAATAGCGGGGACTGAGTCGCTAGCTCAGTGAGTAATAATACTTAACCACAACCGTTTTTAACGGTGACAAGTCAGAAAACATGCTAGTATATTAATAAAAAAAAATATCATAAGAATGCCCTTTCTAAAACAATAAATATAATCAGTCTATTCATGTGTTTCTTGTAACATAAATCAATTTAACAAATCGGTAATAAACTCGGTAAACACTGTCTCATAGCAAATCTTTATGATTAGGAGGTTTCCAAGAAAGGATCATGTAATTTGTATCACTGTGTGGACCCTTTCGTAAAAGGAGTCAAATATAACTGTTGGTCCCTACTCGAGGGAAAAACTGTAACTGCATGCTAGTTCTGCCTTCCCACTAGCGAGGGCTATAACTGTACTTGGTAATCGGTAAATACAAGGTGCACCAGGTCTAACGAACCCGCCTTTAGCTACGGGATCCTTCAAAGTTTCCTCCCGTTTATACTTTTCTTTGTAATAATAAATATTCACATGAAAGCATTTTCAAAATAGTACAGGGCATTTCAATTCTTATCAAATCATGTAATCCGATTTCGGTAATGGTTATCATATCTCAAATACCAGTAAAATATGTCTAGTAACATGAGAACATTTTAAATAACTGTAAACCTCTCAAGTAAACTATTCCGTACCATATCAAGTAAAGGACTTGTCCCACATGCAATTTCAAACATTCACTAACACATTTAATTTTCAAAATCATGTATAAAGCATGAAGGTTATGAAAATACAAATTGCAGTAAGATTACTGCTCACAGTCTCGTGTCGAATTACCAAATGCTTCAGCTCGAGAAAACGTACAACTTCCTCCAATGAATCTATAATCACATAATATTGATCTCGTGTCAATTGCCTCATTTAGGCTAATTCATCACTGATCTAGAATACCCAATCCTTCGAGTTTTATATTTTATCATCAATTTGTCGAATTATATTTACCCATGCTATGAGTAATTTAAAGTAGTCCAAAATCTTCTATTAAAAAAAGTATTTATATAGTTTATTCCTTGTACTATTCAATTTTCGTAGTCATGCGTATAAGTTGAAACTTAAGTAGAACTGTTGTCCATAATATGCTTTTTTGTATTTGATTTTCAGTACCCGATGGAATCCTACAAATACATAAATCGGGATTTAAATAATTCCACCAGAAAACTGAAGAAGAATAAAAGAAAGGGGAAAATTGACCTTTTTGTGCCGAATAATTGTTTCGCTTGAAGCTGCAATATAGGTTCAATTCTCCTTCCTTTTTGATTGTAAATATTAATGTCAAAAGCTTATCTTTTCGCACTTTTGCTTGTCAAAGTTGTTCCAGCAACTACTCTTTCTTCTTCTTCTCCGTTGTTCCTCCTCTGCGTTTTTTTCCCCCACTGTTACAACTTCTGTTTTAGCCGCAGCAAGGCTGCGTTTCCTTGTTCCCCTCAAAATCTTTTATTTATTTTTCTTTTAAAATCCTACAAGGCTAAGGACTCAAATCTCCTTTTTGGTTTCAGTTACGCCACTTCTGTTGGCTAGGGGTGTTCACGGTTCGGTTTGGTCGGTTTTTGATTAAAACCTAAACCAAACCAATTTAATCGGTTTTTAAAATTTTAAAACCAAAACCAAACCAAATTAAATACAAACTATCGGTTTGATTGTTGTTGGTTTGGTTCGGTTTGGTTCGATTTTCGGTTCTTAGTAAGCTAATGATAAGTCGATAATATTAAAACAACGCTAGACAACAATTTGAAAATAATTGGCCAAATTTATGCTTTTTATATATTTCTTTGAGAACTGAAAGTTTATTTACATGTTTATATGAAAAGAATGAACAAAAAACAAACTAAAAGTTTGCTTTCTCAAGCTTTAGCCATTGTTGTCTTGCAATTTGAATGTGCTTTCTTTACTCTTGAGGTGATTTTTTTTTAACTCTTCTTTTAGGCAAAAGTATGTGCGGAGAGTTAGAGAATTAGAGTCTATTAATGAAAAGAAAATTGGTCGAATCCTATTGTTTTGGGCTTAGGCAATCTTATAGGATATAACAGGATAAACCAAAATTCAAAATAACCATTAAAATTATTAACAAAAAGATATTATATTGTATATAAATAATTATTACATTTTGTATATAATTAATCGGCTTGGTTCGGTTTATTTTTCGATTTTTTAAAATAGAATCAAAACCAAACCAAATATTATCGGTTTTTAAAATTTAAAACCAAAACCAATCCAAATTAAAAAAAATATCGGTTTACTTAATCGATTTGGTTCGGTTTTCGGTTTGGATCGGTTTTTTGTCAAACCGTGAACACCCCTACTGTTGGCTATAAGCTAACTAGCTCTTTTTTCTTTTCTTTTTTTTTTATCCTTTTCCTTTAATTAGTTTGTTCTCTTTTTTTTTTTGGCAAATTACTTAACTATCCTTATTATTATTATTTTTTTAATGGGAGGTATTACAAATCCAATGGCAGAGACAACCGGACGTATTGTTTTTTTATTTGTATCATATAAATCGGTGTGATGCCTTTTTCTTATTCTGAACAAACTTTATATATTTTGGCCAAAAATATTTTTTATGTGCTCAAAGTGCTTCCTTTTGGTTGTAACTCTGAAATTTACAATATGAATGATAATGATACTGGCTTGAAGCTTTGTACTTTATTGCATTGGGAGTGTTATATTGTCAATGTCCGTATATATAACCTGCAATATGTTCTACTGTTTTTCATGAAAGTTGGAAAGATTTGTTGCTGGTGTAGAATTTGCTGCTACTGAGCTCTGCATACCTACGGACACTGAGTGATATTTTTTTTTATATTTTTGTTGTTGTTTCTTCTTGATTTTGTTTTGAAAGTATAGTAAGTTGAAATTCATTAGGTTAGATATGTATATGTACAATTAAATTACTGAGGGAAGTGAGTTAAGCTTCTAAGCGAGATGGGTAAGTGGACGATGTTCACTGATCTACGGAACAACCAATGTTTGGAAGATGCTGCTACGTCCAATACACATACTAGAATGCAATGTCTGCACCTGTTAGCTTTCTGGACTAACTTACAAGATGTATACAACTTAGACTACGCTTTGAGTTATGAGTTCATCATACCATTCAGGAAGTGTAGGACTCATTGTTGTTTCCCCATCTTTGGAACTTTTTTGATTAAAATAATGTACATACCAGCACCTATTTGATGTTAATTAATAGTTCTTGATTTCTTATTAAAAAAAATAAGTTTTTGAGTTTACTATTGTAGTGTTGGGCCCGCGCGGGCAATGACCGACTAGTATTACCTACATAAACCTACAAGCTCTGTCCATTTGTTATGTCTTCTTGTCACTTAAAGGAAAACATTAATTGAATTCTGCTTAAGGCACCAATTGGTTCAACAATTAGAACAAGACTCTTTGCAAAAACTAAAAAAAAATTAATGTTCAGTTGACAAACAACTTCTGCTGAGAATTTTCACTCTTCAGATTTTTGAAACAAACGCCAATTGGCTTACCATTAAAGAGCGAAGATGAATTGCGTCGACAAAAGATAATAGATACTGAAATTAGATCCTACAATTTGGTGGCCTACTTGTGTAACGACCCGACCGGTCGTTTCGTGAGCCCGTTTTCTCCATTCCTGCTTTATTTTGTGTTCTTCAGCTATATTTGATCGTATCTCAGTTAGTTGGTTCGGGTTCGGAGTGGTTTTGGAGTGAATTGAGACACTTAGTCTCTATTGAGAAGGCTTAAGTTGGGAAAGTTGATCGGATGTTGACTTATGAGTGAACGACGTCGGATGTGAATTTGTATGGTTCTGTTAGCTCAGTTATGTGATTTTGGACTTGGGAGCGCGTCCGGAATATAATTTGGAGGTCTGTGGTAGAATAAGGCATGAATTGGCGAAAGTTGGAAATTTGGCGATTTTGGTTGGCAGTGGAAAATTTGGTATCGGGGTCGGAATGGAATTCCAGAAGTTGGAGTAGGTTGTGTCATTTGTTACGTGTGTGCAAAATTTGGGATCATTCAGACGTGATTTGATAGGTTTTGGCGTCGTTTGTGAAATTTGGAATTTGGATGTTCTTAGGCTTGAATCTGAGGGTAATTTGGTGTTTTGAGTGATTTGAAGGTTCAGCTAAGTTTGAATGATGTTATGGGATGTGTTGGTATGTTTGGTTGAGGTCCCGAGGGCCTCGGGTGAGTTTAGGGTGGTTAACAGATCAATTCTTGGTTTAGGAAGTTGGTTGATTTTCTAGTACTTTGTTGCAGAAAATTCCTTCATCGCGTTCGCGAGACGGCTCTCGTGTTCGCGAATGGATGTTGAGAGGGGCAGCTGAGTTGTTCTTCACGTTCGCGAAGTAGTTACCGCGTTCGCGAAGGCGTAGGACTTTAAGGCTACGCGTTCGCGACCAGGTCATTGCGTTCGCGTAGAGTCAACGGTCGTTAGAGCTTCAGGAAATTAAGCCTATGCGTTCGCGAGGAGCGTTCCGCATTCGCGTAGGGTCAACATGGTGGTCTTCGCGTTCGCAAGTGGGTCCTCACGTTCGAGAAAGGGGAATTTTTGGATTGGGCGATTTTTGACGGAAAATTCAGAGAGGTGATTGGGTAAGTATTCTTCACTTGATTTTGGTTAAATTCCATGATTGTGTCTTGTTTTTTATCATCTAAATATTGGGGTGTAAAATTTTTTTTGGGGGGGGGGGGGGGGGAATGGAAGAGAATTGAAGAGTTGATTTTGGGGATTTGGATGGCCATTTGATGTCGGAATTTGATTATTATGATATGGGTAGACTCGTGAATAAATGGGCTTTCTAGTTTGGCAAACATAATAGTTATACATAGAAGGATTACAATCTAACACAATAAAACCATCATAACGATGTCCAAACACCACAAAAAGATATTGTCTTGAGTAATTCTGAGACCATTACGACTAAAGTTCAAATTGAAATCTAAATCTAGAAGAACAGACACAGATACTAAGTTTTGTCGAATCTCTGGAACATATAGGACGTCATGCAGCATCAAAGATCGGCCACCACGCATGTCCATTCTGCAAGTGCCTATCCCTTAGACTTCAAGCTTTGCATTATTTTCCACATATACATGCTTTGATCCGGGTGGAACTCGACGAAACTCTATAAACGCTACTCTATCGCGGCTCACATGGTCGGTGGCCCCCGAGTCTACAATCCACACAGGATAAGATTCAGTTAGTAAAACAGTGCTAGAAACATATATAGCACTAAGAGATGCGCTTTGAAATGCTACCTTTTTCAGCTGAGTGCATTCACGAGCAAAATGCCCTGGGACTTGGCAATTGTAACACTTCATCTTGCTCTTGTCCTTCTTCTTGTAGAACCGTTTTCCTTTCTTGGAATTTGGCTTGTTTCTTTTCTTGGAGGGTCCTTCTCCGGTCTCCTTACCCTTTCCGTCATTTATCCAGTTTCTCTTGCGCTTGAAGCTTGATTTTTTTGTAGCACTTGATTCAGCCACAAAGGTGTGACGACCCGGCCCGTCGTCACGTGAGTTACCGCTCCGTTTCCCCCATTTTCTGCTTCCTTATGTTTTATCATAAGAGTCTTGAGTGAATGAGTCGATTTGGATTGGTTTTGGATGGAAATGAGACATAGTCTCTTTAAGGAAGGTTTGTACTAGAAAAGTCAATCGGATATTGACCTGTGAGTTAGAGGGCTCGGATGTGATTTCCGGTGATTTGGTTAGCTTCGAGGGATGATTTGTGACTTAGGAGTGTGATCGGAATTGATTTTGGAGGTCCGGTGTAGAATTAGGCTTGAATTGGCGAAGTTAGTATTTTGGCGAATTTCGGTTGATAGGTGAGATTTTGATCCGAGGGTCGAAATGGGATTCCGAGAGTTGCTGTAGCTTTGTTAGGTGATTTTGGATGTGTGTACAAAATTTTAGATAATTCGGAGGTGTTTTGGTTGGGTTTTTGATCAAATGCGTAATTCGGAAGTTCTGGAAGAACTTAGGCTTGAATCCGATGTAATTTTAGGGTTTTGGTGTTAATTGTGGTGTTTCGATGATTGGAGCAAGTTTGAATGATATTTTAGGATGGGTTGGCACTTTTGGTTGAGGTCCCGGGGGCCTCGGGGTGATTTCGGATGGCCATCGGGATGAAATTTGGACTTTATAAGATTACTGGTGTGTCTGGTTTCTGGTATTTCCGCATCTGCGGAAAAGGAACCGCAGATGCGGTTGCGCAGGTGCGGAAGGAAGGTATGCAGGTGCGAGTTCTTGGAAGGTTTGCTGTTTCCGCAGGTGCGGGCTTGGGGCCGCATCTGCGGTGCCGCAGATGCGGTAGATGAGTCGCAGAAGCGAATTGGAGTGGCCTTGGTATTTCCGCAGAAGCGGACAGGTATCCGCAGAAGCGGGATCCGCAAATGCGGAGAGATGACCGTAGAAGCGGTCGTGGACTTAATGAAGATCCGCAGAAGCGGAGGTATAACCGCAGAAGCGGTAGCCGCAAATGCGGTAAAGGAACCGCAGATGCGAAAATCACTGTTCGGAGAAGGGTTTTAAAGCTCATTTTGTTCCGCGAGCTTAAGTCCATTTCCACCATTTTTGATCGACCTTGAGAGCTCTTGGACGGAAATTGAAGGGGATTACGACTAGGTGTGATTGGAGGTGAGTTCCTTGACCTAAATACGTGAATTAATGGTAGAATTAACGTGGAAATTCATCAAAAGAGGGTAATGCTAGGGCTTGGGAATTTGGTATTTCAAAGTGGAATTTGAGCGGCCAAATGGACTCTGATTTTGGTAATTTTGATATGTATAGACTCGTGGCGAGATAAGGAATCCGGTGATGTTAATTTTCTGATTTTTCGAGAAGTGGGCTGGCTCGGGTTTTGCCAATTTCCTTAATTTCGATATTTTCGAGTCTTTTTGATTGTGTTATGTTCCCTTAGCCTTTTGCAACGTATTCGTTGTGGTGTTGACCAGATTCGACGCGCGAGGAGGTCGATTTGCGAGGCAAGGGCATAGCGAGCTAGGATTTTGGCCGGCTTGAGGTGAGTAATGATAGTAAATGATATCCTGAGGGTTTGAAACCCCGGATTTGCACAACGTAGTGCTATATTGAGGTGAAACACGCACTTAATAGCGGGCGCGAGGTTGTTTACTATTGGGGATTGTGACTTGGTCCGTCCCGTTTGATATTTTACTGGGTATTTGATTAAGCTGATTTGTTTATCATCATGATTTGGGCTAGTTGCCATGTTTGGGGCCTCGTGCCGACTTGTAGAACCCTTAGGGGCATTATGACTGATTTTTCTCACTTTAATTAGTAAAAAATCACATCTTCAGTCATATTTCTATTTGATTAAACAATGTGAACCGTTTTTATAAGTGTTAATCCTAAATGAGGGAGGGTATGTGGGCTGAGATCCCTACCCTATATATTGTGTCCTAAAATGACTGAGAGGGGTTGAGGACCCAACAGTGAGGATATTATATATATTATCGATCGGGCTGCACGCCGCAGCAAATACTCATATGGATCGGGCTGCACGCCGCAGCAAATGTTTATGTGGATCGGGCTGCGCACCGCAACAATATTGCGCTTGGGCTGTAGGAGCCCCTCCGGAGTCTGCACCCACAGAGTGAGCGCGGGTGCCCATATGGATCGGGCTGCACGTCGCAGCGATGGATCGGGCTGCACGCCGTAGCGAGATATGGATCGGGCTGCACGCCACAGTGGTTATTATATGATACTATTCTGAGAGTAATCTGAGTTACTGTACTGAGCGGTTGATACTGGGCCCGAGGGGCAGTTTTACTATTTATCACTTATTAGCTGTTTTACCTGTTTGACCTACTTTTAAAACGGAGATTTCACACGATTTCACGGATTTTACTGCTTTAAGTGATTTACTGCCTGATATATAACTGCCTTGTGCTGTTATGTGTTTTCTTATCTTCAGCTATTATTTATTATTATTACTCACTGGGTCGGAGTACTGAGCATCGAGGTAGCTGTTGGCGTCCGCAGCCCCCTTGACTCCCCTATTTCATGCTATTTCAGTTATTTCCAGACTTTTGTACCAGATATTCTGTTTGTAGACTTATAAAAATTCTGTAGTAGCTCATGACTTGTGACACCCCAATTTGGGCTGTATCGGGATGGTTTCTACTGTTATATTCCATACTTCCGCGAATTATTGTTATTAAATCATGCTTTAGAATTGTTTAATGGTAATTAACTGCATTAAAGAGGTGTTGGCATTGTTCTGGCTGGCCTTGTCTTCACGAGAGGCACCATTACGGTCAGGTTTGGGATTTGGGCGTGACAAGTTGGTATCAGAGCCTAGGTTACTAGGTCTCACGAGTCATGAGCTGGTTTAGTAGAGTCTCGCGGATCGGTACGGAGACGTCTGTACTTATCCTCGGGAGGCTGCAGAACCTTTAGGAAAATTCCACATTCTTGAAATTCTTGTCGTGCGAACTTGTTGACCTGAGTACTAAATTTCTCTTTATTCTATCCTCTCACAGATGGTGAGGACACGAGCTACCGGACGTGGCGGACGACCACCAGTACCACCCACTGAGACCACCAGAGGCTGTGACGCGGTAGTGGTCGTGGCAGAGGCAGAGCAGCAGGGGCAGCGCCTGTTGATCCACTAGTTGCCCCAGCTCAGGATCAGGCTCCAGCAGCACCAGTTCAGGCACCAACTGTGCCCATCGTGATTCCTGGCCTTCAGGAGACCTTGGCTCAGATTTTGACAGTTTGCACTGGCCTGGCTCAGGTCGTTTCAGCCACCACAGCAGCAGCAGCTACTTCGCAGGCTGGGGGAGGCAATCAGACCCCCGTTGCTCGCATGCCTGAGCAGGGAGTGCAGGGATTACAGACTCCAGAGGCACCTCCAGCTCAGCCAGTTGCACCAGTGCAGGAGTTCAGGGTTCCAGCTATGCCCGAGGATGAGCAGCGTCGTCTTGAGAGGTTTGGTAGACTCCAGCCTCCGACATTTAGTGGTGCTGAGGGCGAGGATGCCCAGGGTTTTCTTGACAGGTGTCAGCGTATGCTCCGTACAGCGGGGATCCTTGAGTCCAGTGGTGTGGCTTTTACTACTTTTCAGTTTACTAGAGCTGCCTTCACTTGGTGGAGGCGTATGAGCGGCGTAGGCCGGCTAGTGCAGCACCTTTGACTTGGCAGGAGTTCTCCACTCTCTTCTTGGAGAAGTATGTACCGCAGCCCCGCAGAGAGGAGCTGCGCAGACAACTTGAGTGGCTACGACAGGGAGATATGACAGTGTCCTAGTATGAGATGAGATTTTCAGAGTTGGCTCGGCATGCAGTTTGGCTGGTTCCGACAGATCGTGAGCGTATCCGGAGGTTTGTTAACGGTCTCAGCTACCCTCTTCGAGTTCTCATGACTAGGGAGCGAGTGCTGGGTGCCACATTCGAGGAGGTGGTTGATATAGCCCGAGAGATTGAGGCGGTTCGCCGTCAGGATCGAGATGAGAGGGAGGCCAAGAGGCCTCGAGGTTCTGGTAGTTACAGTGGCGCTCCATCGAGGTGCCAGTTCCAGCAGGGTCGGGGTCGTTCCTTCAGGCCCGCTCAGTCGGCCCGTCCCGAGTATCACGGGGCATCTTCAGGTCGTGGTTACCATGGTTCTCAGCAGAGTCATCCATCTCTCAACGCTCTTCTATCACAGAGTTCATCTCGTGCTCCGTCTTCTCAGGGTTCTTCCAGGCCGAGTGCATCAGCTAGTCACTCCGGCGCGAGGGGTTCCCTTCAGTCCCAGTCCCCAGCACCTGGGAGTTGCTATGAGTGTGGAGAGTTTGGGCATATGCGGAGGGAGTGTCCTCGTCGTGCTGCTAGCTTATCTCAGCAGAGGGGTCAGCCCTCATCTTCTGGTCCAGTTTCTTCAGCACCCTCCCCGCCAGCTAGGGGTGAGGGTCAGGCAGCCAGGGGTCGCCCCAGGGGAGGTGGTCGATCGGGCGGTGGTCAGGCTCGCTTTTATGCTCTTCAGGGCAGGACAGATGCTATTGCTTCGGATGCTGTTATTACAGGTATTATTTCAGTCTTCCACAAAGATGCCTCGGTCTTATTTGATCCCGGTTCCACCTATTCTTATGTGTCCTCATATTTTGCTCATCATCTGGGTACGACCCGAGGGTTTCTTGCTTTACCTGTTCATGTATCTACCCCGGTGGGCGATACTGTCGTTGTAGACCATGTATACCGGTCATGTTTGGTTACTATTGGGGGTCTGGAGACCCGAGTTGATCTGTTGCTATTGAGCATGGTAGATTTTGATGTTATTTTGGGCATGGACTGGTTATCTCCGTGTCATGCTATTCTAGACTGTCATGCTAAGACAGTCACTTTGGCTATACCGGGTGTACCGAGGATCGAGTGGCGTGGTATGACTGACTATGTTCCTAGCAGGGTGATTTCATTCTTAAAGGCCCAGCGTATGGTTGGGAAGGGCTGCCTTTCATATTTGGCGTTCGTGAGGGATGTTGGAGCCGAGACTCCTAGCATTGATTCTGTCCTAGTTGTGAGGGAGTTTCCCGATGTTTTCCCTGCAGACCTGCTGGGCATGCCCCTGGACAGGGAAATTGATTTTGGTATTGACCTGGTGCCGGGCACTCAGCCCATTTCCATTCCGCCATATCGTATGGCACCAGCGGAGTTGAAAGAATTGAAGGATCAGCTTCAGGAACTCCTAGATAAGGGGTTCATTCGGCCTAGTATGTCACCGTGGGGTGCACCGGTTCTGTTTGTGAAGAAGAAGGATGACACCATGAGGATGTGCATTGACTACAGGCAATTGAGCAAAGTAACAGTGAAGAACAAGTATCCCCTGCCTCGCATTGATGATTTATTTGACCAGCTTCAGGGAGCGAGGGTGTTCTCCAAGATTGATCTCCGTTCGGTCTATCACCAATTGAAGATCAGGGATTCAGATATTATGAAGACTGCTTTCAGGACTAGATATGGGCAGTATGAGTTTCTTGTTATGTCCTTTGGGCTGACTAATGCCCCAGCAGCGTTCATGCATTTGATGAACAATGTATTTCGGCCGTATCTGGATTCATTCGTTATTGTTTTCATTGATGATATCCTGGTGTACTCGCGTAGTCAGGAGGAGCACGCGCAGCATTTGCGAGTTGTATTGCAGAGATTGAGGGAGGAGAAGCTTTATGCAAAGTTCTCCAGGTGTGAGTTTTGGCTCAGTTCGGTGGCTTTTTTGGGGCACGTGGTGTCCAGCGAGGGTATTCAGGTCGACCCGAAGAAGATAGAGGCGGTTCAGAGTTGGCCTAGACCGACCTCAGCCACAGAGATTCGTAGTTTCCTTGGGTTGGCAGGTTATTATCGCGGGTTTGTTCAGGGATTTTCCTCTATTGCATCGCGCTTGACCAAGTTGACGCAGAAGGGTGCTCCATTTGTATGGTCGGACGAGTGCGAGGAGAGCTTTCAGAAGCTCAAGACAGCTTTGACCACGGCTCCAGTGTTGGTTTTTCCATCAGCTTCAGGTTCTTACACTGTATATTGTGATGCTTCGAGAGTTGGGATCGGATGTGTATTGATGCAGGAGAGAGTTATTGCATATGCTTCTCGCCAGTTGAAGCCCCACGAGAAGAACTACCCTGTACATGATTTGGAGTTGGCTGCTATAGTTCATGCTTTGAAGATTTGGAGGCACTACTTGTATGGCGTATCTTGCGAGGTATTCACTGATCATTGCAGTCTTCAGCATCTATTCAGCAAAAGGATCTTAATTTGAGGCAGCGGAGGTGGCTAGAGTTACTCAAGGATTATGATATTACCATTCTGTATCACCCGGGGAAGGCCAATGTAGTGGCCGATGCTCTGAGCCGAAAGGCGGTTAGTATGGGGAGTTTGGCGTATATTCCAGTTGGGGAGAGGCCCTTTGCAGTTGATGTCCAGGCTTTGGCCAACCGGATGGTGAGATTAGATATTTCGGAGCCTAGTCGGGTGTTGGCTTGTGTGGTTTCTCGGTCTTCCTTGTATGATCGCATCAGAGAGCGCCAGTATGATGATCCGCATTTGCTTGTCCTTAAGGACATGGTTCAGCATGATGATGCCAGGGATGTGACCATTGGTGATGATGGTGTGCTGAGGATGCAGGGCCGGATTTGTGTGCCCAATGTGGATGGGCTTCGGGAGTTGATATTGGAGGAGGCCCACAGCTCGCGGTATTCCATTCATCCGGGTGCCGCGAAGATGTATCAGGATTTGAGGCAGCACTATTGGTGGAGGAGGATGAAGAAGGATATTGTAGGGTTTGTGGCTCGGTGTCTCAACTGTCAGCAGGTAAAGTACGAGCATCAGAGACCGGGCGGTGTACTTCAGCGGATGATTATTCCAGATTGGAAGTGGGAGAGGATTGCTATGGATTTTGTGAGTGGTCTCCCTCAGACTTTGAAGAAGTTCGATTCGATTTGGGTGATTGTGGACCGGCTGACCAAGTTCGCGCACTTCATTCCAGTATGTACTACCTATTCTTCGGAGCGGCTGGCAGGAATCTTTATTCGGGAGATTGTTCGATTGCATGGGGTTCCAGTGTCTATTATCTCAGATAGGGGTACTCAGTTCACTACTCAGTTCTGGAAGACTTTTCAGCGGGAGTTTGGTACTCAGGTGGAGTTGAGCACAACATTTCATCCTCAGACGGACGGACAGTCCGAGCGTACTATTCAGATATTGGAGGACATGTTGCGTGCCTGCGTTATTGATTTTGGAGGTTCTTGGGATGGTTTTTTTCCGCTTGCAGAGTTTGCCTACAACAATAGTTATCAATCGAGCATTCAGATGGCTCCATATGAGGCGTTGTATGGGAGGCGGTGTAGATCTCCTGTTGGTTGGTTCGAGCCCGGTGAGGCTAGGCTATTGGGGACAGAGATGGTTCAGGATGCCTTGGAGAAGGTGAAGCTGATTCAAGAGAGGCTTCGTACAACGCAGTCACGTCAGAAGAGTTATGCGGACCGGAAGGTTTGAGATGTGTCTTATATGGTTGGTGAGAAGGTCTTGCTGAAGGTTTCGCCCATGAAGGGTGTTATGCAGTTTGGGAAGAAAGGGAAGCTGAGTCCGCGATTTATTGGACCTTTTGAGGTACTTAGGAGGATTGTGGAGGTGGCTTATGAGCTTGCCTTGCCACCCAGCTTGTCGGGCGTGCATCCGGTATTTCATGTATCTATGCTCCGGAAGTATGTTGGGGACCCGTCTAATGTACTGGATTTCAGCACTGTTCAATTGGATGATGATTTGACCTATAATGTGGAGCCAGTGGCTATTTTGGGTCGTCAGGTTCGAAAGTTGAGATCAAAGGATATAGCTTCGGTAAAGGTGCAGTGGAGAGGTCGGCCCGTGGAGGAGGCTACTTGGGAGACCGAGCGGGAGATGCGGAGTAGATATCCTCACCTATTTGAGACTTCAGGTATGTTTCTTGACCCGCTCGAGGACGAGCGTTTGTTTTAGTTGGGGAGGATATGACGACCCGGCCCGTCGTCGCGTGAGTTACCGCCCCGTTTCCCCCATTTCCTGCTTCCTTATGTTTTATTATAAGAGTCTTGAGTGAATGAGTCGATTTGGATTGGTTTTGGATGGAAATGAGACACATAGTCTCTTTAAGGAAGGTTTGTATTAGAAAAGTCAACTGGATGTTGACTTGTGTGAGTTAGAGGGCTCGGATGTGATTTTCGGTGATTTGGTTAGCTTCGGGGGATGATTTGTGACTTAGGAGTGTGATCGGAATTGATTTTGGAGGTCCGGTGTAGAATTAGGCTAGAATTGGCGAAGTTAGTATTTTGGCAAATTCCGGTTGATAGGTGAGATTTTGATCCGAGAGTCGGAATGGGATTCCGAGAGTTGCTGTAGCTTTGTTAGGTGATTTTGGATGTGTGTACAAAATTTCAGATCATTCGGAGGTGTTTTGGTCGGGTTTTTGATCAAATGTGTAATTCGGAAGTTTTGGAAGAACTTAGGCTTGAATCCGATGTAATTTTAGGGTTTTGGTGTTAATTGTGGTGTTTCGATGATTGGAGTAAGTTTGAATGATGTTTTAGGATGGGTTGGCACTTTTGGTTGAGGTCCCGAGGGCCTCGGGGTGATTTTGGATGGCCATCGGGATGACATTTGGACTTATGAGATTGCTGGTGTGCCTGGTTTCTCGTATTTCCGCATCTGCGGAAAAGGAACCGCAGATGCAGTTGCGCAGGTGCGGAAGGAAGGTGCGCAGGTGCGAGTTCTTGGAAGGTTTGCTGTTTCCACAGGTGCGGGCTTAGGGCCGCATCTGCCATGCCGCAGATGTGGCAGATGAGTCGCATAAGCGAATTGGCGTGGCCTTGGTATTTCCGCAGAAGCAGACAGGTATCCGCAGAAGCGGGATCCACAAATGCGGAGAGATGACCGCAGAAGCGGTCGTGGACTTAATGAAGATCCGCAGAAGCGGAGGTATAACCGCAGAAGCGGTAGCCGCAAATGCGGTAAAGGAACCGCAGATGCGAAAATCACTGTTTAGAGAAGGGTTTTAAAGCTCATTTTGTTCCGCGAGCTTAAGTTCATTTCCACCATTTTTGATCGACCTTGAGAGCTCTTGGACGGAAATTGGAGGGGATTTCGACTAGGTGTGATTGGAGGTGAGTTCCTTGACCTAAATACGTGATTTAATGGTAGAATTAACGTGGAAATTTGTGGAAATTCATCAAAATAGGGTAAAGCTAGGGCTTGGGAATTTGGTATTTCAAAGTGGAATTTGAGGGGTCAAATGGACTCCGATTTTGGTAATTTTGATATGTATAGACTCGTGGCGAGATAAGGAATCCGGTGATGTTAATTTTCTGATTTTTCGAAAACTGGGCCCGTGACTCGGGTTTTGCCAATTTTGTGAATTTCGATATTTTTCGAGTCTTTTCGATTGGGTTATATTCCCTTAGCCTATTGTAACGTATTCATTGTGGTTTTGGCCAGATTCGACGCGCGAGGAGGTTGATTTGCGAGGCAAGGGCATAGCGAGCTAGGATTTGGCCGGCTTGAGGTGAGTAATGATAGTAAATGATATCCTGAGGGCTTGAAACCCCGGATTTGCACAACGTAATGCTATATTGAGGTGAAACACGCGCTTAATGGCGGGCGCGGGGTTGTTTACTACTGAGGATTGTGACTTGGTCCGTCCCGTTTGATATTTTACTGCGTATTTGATTAAGCTGATTTGTTTATCATCATGATTTGGGCTAGTTGCCATGTTTGGGGCCTCGTGCCGACTTGTAGAACCCTTAGGGGCATTATGACTGATTTTCCTCACTTTACTTAGTAAAAATCACATCCTCAGTCATGTTTCTATTTGATTAAACAATGTGACCCGTTTTTATAAGTGTTAATCCTAAATGAGGGAAGGTATATGGGCTGAGATCCCTACCCTATACTATTGTGTCCTAAAATGACTGAGAGGGGTTAAGGACCCAACAGTGAGGATATTATATATATTATGGATCGGGCTGCACGCCGCAGCAAATACTCATATGGATCGGGCTGCACGCCGCAGCAAATGTTTATGTGGATCGGGCTGCGCGCCGCAGCAGTATTGCGCTTGGGCTGTTGGAGCCCCTCCGGAGTCTGCACCCCCACAGTGAGCGCGGGTACCCATATGGATCGGGCTGCACGCCGCAGCGATGGATCGAGCTGCACGCTGCAGCGAGATATGGATCGGGCTGCATGCCGCAGTGGTTATTATATGATACTATTCTAAGAGTAATCTGAGTTACTGTACTGAGCGGTTGATACTGGGCCCGAGGGGCAGTTTTACTATTTACCACTTATTAGCTGTTTTACCTGATTTACTTGCCTTTAAAACGGAGATTTCATATGATTTCACGGATTTTACTGGTTTAAGTGATTTACTGCCTGATATAGAACTGCCTTGTGCTGTTATGTGTTTTCTTATCTTCAGCTATTATTTATTGTTATTACTCACTGGGTCGGAGTACTCACATTACTCCCTGCACCATGTGTGCAGATTCAGGCATAGCAGAGTCCGTTCCTGAGCACTGATATTCCTTGTCCAGATCAGGCAGCGAGTTCGGAGCTTCGAGGTAGCTGTTGGCGTTCGCAGCCCCCTTGACTCCCCTATTTCATGCTATTTCAGTTATTCCAGACTTCTGTACCAGATATTCTGTTTGTAGACTTATAGAAATTCTGTAGTAGCTCATGACTTGTGACACCCCGGTTTGGGCTGTGTCAGGATGGTTTCTACTGTTATATTCCGTACTTCCGCGAATTTTTGTTATTAAATCATGCTTTAGAATTGTTTAATGGTAATTAACTGCTTAAAGAGGTGTTGGCATTGTTCTGGCTGGCCTTGTCTTCACGAGAGGCACAATCACGGCCGGGTTTGGGATTTGGGCCGTGACAAGTGGCTATTTGTGCACATCGCCCGAAAATTAAATCGTCATAAATCATAACAATTAGTAATTAAAAAATTTAAAGTATTATATCAATTCCATTTATAAAGATTAAAATCTACCAAAGCAACTTGGAGAAAATAATGTTAAGCCCAAGAAACTTCTTAGTGAACTTAACAATTCCAAATACATTACCTGACGTTATTTTTTGTTCATTTCCCTTTTTTTTTTTTTAAATATATAAAGTGTAAAGCAAAATATCTTGAGCTACCTAATCAATCTAAGAAAATATAGCGAGACATTTCCTAAATATCTTCTAATCCAAATACATAATCGATGTCCGGTCTCATAAACTTTCTTCAAACTCAATTATCATGAATAAAAGTGAAACAAACACAAAACTTTTCTCATGACAAAAAGAATTAGTTATTACTAATTAAAGATTCTGCAATATAAACAAAATTTACGCCAACATCTTTTAATCTTATAAATCATTTAGAAACATGAACCATCTTTATTAAAACGAATATATAAAGATTTAAACTAGGGATACTATTAAAGCTTAAAATCATTTTTTATTTTTTTTATTTTTTTTTAGCTTTTATGTTTTTACACCCCAAACTAAACATATAAGCATTATAAAGATGAAAGCAACGAATTTTACTCAAAGACAAAAGAATACAAAAGAAATTAAACTTGACTTGAACAAATCTTTATATCTTCCATCACACATAACATGTCACGACCCTAAACCCAACCCGGTCGTGATGGCGCCTCTCGTGAAGACAAGGCCAGGCGACTCACTTCCAATTCACTTTAAGCAATTAAAATAATAACTACTAAGTCTTTAATCAGAAATAAAATCCCAAAATAAGCATTTAACAGTATAAATTACGGAAATAAAAGCCAACACAGCCCGACATCGGGGTGTCACCAGTCATGAGCATCTAAAACAATACTAGAAGTCTGTCGTCTAATCCACTACTACATAACTGAATCAAAAGAACTAAGATAGAGGGAGAATGCACTGGGCTGCGAATCGCCGAGCAGCTACCTAGTAAATCTCCGAAGACCTGCTGGAACTATCAACCCTCAGGAGCAGGACCTGTAGCGCCCGAATCTGCACACAGGGGTGCAAGGAGTAAAGTGAGTACTCCAACTCAGTGAGTAATAAAAATAAATGAAGATTGAGTAATATAAAACCACGTAAGGCACAAAATTAAGCTAAAAGAGGCATAGCAAAATCCGTAAATATAATTAAGCAGTGAAATCTCATAGACGTCCTTTAAACAGTTAAACAATATACAGGGAAAGCAACTAAAAAGTAAACACATAATAACTGCCCCTCGGGCTCAGTAACAACAATAGAATCAGCCCCTCGGGCAATATCACAGAACAATACCAGCCCTCGGGCTATATCTCATATCACAATGGGTACCCGCGCTCACTGGAGGTGTACAGACTCCGGGAGGGGCCCCTTACGGTCCAAGCGCAATATCAAGCCATCTCGTGGCATCATAAACAGGCTCTCGGCCTCATATCAATCTCAAGCCACCTCGTGGCGTACAAATCTCAGGCCCTCGGCCTCATTATCATAATCAGTATATCACTGCTGCGGCGTGCAGCCCGACCCAAAAGTATCCTCACAACACAGGCCCTCGGCCTTACTAAGTCAGAATCTCATAAGCCCCTCGGGCATCAGTAAAACATGAAGCTCAGCACAAATTATCTTTAAAATATTATTTAATGTGTTTAAAACAGAATAACATAGCTGAGTTTTGAAAATAGTGAAAATATAGCATGACTGAGCATTAATATGAAATCAACAGTGAGGAAAAATGTCATTTAAAATTCCCTAAGGGTTCAAACAGTTGGCACGAAGCCCAAATATGGCATTTAACCCAAAGTATAATAATATCAAACAATTAGCTACCAAATATACAGAAAAATAGTCATTCGGGATGGACTAAGTCACAATCTCTAACGGTGCACGACCCCACGCTCGTCATCTAGCGTGTGCACCACCTCAAAACAGCCGAACGTTATGTAATCCGGAGTTTCATCTAGCGTGTGCATCACCTCAAAACAGCCGAATGTTGTGTAATCCGGAGTTTCATACCCTCAGAACAGCATTTAAAATCATTACTCACCTCGAGCTAGCCCGAAAAGCTACTCTGCAACACGCTTGCCTCTCGAACCAACTTCCGAGTGCTCCAAATCTACCAAGTTCAGATTTTTATCATCAAATTATGCTAAACGAATGAATTCCAATTGAAAAATATCGATTTTAAGCACAAAACCCGAAATCAGTCAAAACCCGACCCTCGGGCCGGAATTGGACAAACTTTATACCAAAATGTTCTTCATCATCTCTACGTACATATAAAGAATTCGAAAATCGGAGTTCGTTTGACCCCTCAAATCATCCCTAGAAGGTCTCATAATTCTCAAGCCCTAACTCCACCCTTTTCTACTGATTTTTATGAATTAAACACTGATATTTTGTTCCTTAATCACAATAATCGAGTTTTAGGGTCCAAAATCCTTACCTCAATGAAGAACAATGATTTCCTCTCTTCAAAATCGCCCAAAGCTCCGAAATTCGAGTTAAAAAGTGAAGAAACCCTCTGAAAATTGCGAAGGAGGAATTTATATACTCTGACCAGACATTTCCGCATCTGCGGTACCGCATTTGCGGTTCTTGATCCGCTTCTGCGAAAATCACTTAAGCTCCCTGTTTCCCGCATCTGCGACATCGCAGATGCGGTCCTCCTAGCCGCTTTTGCGGTTTCCTGACAAACATACCTCTGGCCGCTTCTGCGGCCCCTATTTCGCATACGTGGCGCTGCACTTGCGGTCCCCTATCCGCAGGTGCGGAAATACCAGAAGCAGCACAATCTGCAGCTGCAATAAATCTTCAAACTCCCCGTCAACCATCCGAAATAACCCCGAGGCCCCCGGGACCTCAACCAAAAGTACAAACATATCCCATAACCTTATTCAAACTTGTACCAATCTTCAAAACACCTCAAACAACATCGAAATCACCAAAACTCATCGAATTCAAGCCTAAAGTTCTAAATTCTTCCGCATTCCGCTTTTAATCAAAAACTCAACCAAACCACGTCCAAATGACCTGAAATTTTGCACACACATCCCAAATGACATAATGAAGCTACTGCAACTTCCGGAATTCCATTCCGACCCCTATATCAAAATCTCACCTATCAACCGGAAAACGCCAAAAACTCAATTCCACCAATTCAAGCCTAATTCTACTCCGGACCTCCAAAACATATTTCGATCACACTCCTAAGTCCCAAATCATCTCCCGAAGCTATCCGAACCATCGGAACTCACATCCGAGCCCTCTAACATAAGTCAACATCCGGTTGACTTTTCCAACTTAAGCCTTCTTAAAAGAGACTAAGTGTCTCAAACCTTCTCAAAACCTGTCCGAACCCGAGCCAACCACCCGATCACATATAAAACCGATAATTAAAGCAAATAGAAGCAGAAATGGGGAAAACGGAGCGGTAACTCATGAGACGACCGGCCGGGTCGTCACATAACAGTAACAAAAATTAAGTAAGTATGCTAACCTTTGTAGCAAAATGTTTCTTTAATAATAGAAAATCCAATGAATGTAATAATATCAATGTCGAAATTGAACAGCAACAACGAACCGCGAACAGGAAAACCACGAGCAAGGCTCTCCCCAGTTTATCTCAAAGGAAACGGAACTCGAAAGGAACTTTCACTAAAATTCAAATATAGTTGTCCATCGTGCCTTCAAATATCATTACTAACTCTACTTATGGTTTTTTTTTTCTACAACTAATGAAGACTGAAATTAGCCAATTTTTTTTAGAAAATAAAATCTTTTTTTTCCTGGTCTTCTCTCGTATTCCCCCTTTTTATATGAATGTGTGTGCAAGATCATGGGGGAGTGGGGAGTTGGGAATAGGACGTGAGGATAAGGCAATTCACACACTAACTCCTTTTGACTTTTTTTTTCTTTTGCTTCTTTTTTCTGTTTTCTCCCTAAATAGAAGTGAATTTCTTGTTTATCTCTTTAGACCATGGAAAATATTTCGATGAGAAATTATATATATATATATATATATATATATATATATATATATATATATATATATATATATATATATATANATATATATATATATATATATGTACATATATATTTGTGATTTTTTTATATAAATGGAAATAAAATTTGTACTCTAAGAATGTGAGTATTTGTTGTTTTTTTATTTTTTTTAATCAAATAAAATCTACTAAGAGTAAGATAAAAGTTTAAAACATCAAGATTAGACCTAAAAAGAATATCTACACTCAAATAATATACAGTTTGGGTGTGGTCGAAAATTAGTTGTTCACAATGATGTGCCTCCTGCCGATCCCATTGGTGTCCCAGTCGCTGACCCGGTCAATGCTAATTCGCAGTTGGCCATCAATATCAATATACCAACTGATCCCAAAAATAGTGTTCGCAGGGGACCCCAGCCAACGACACGTGAAGCGCTCGTAAGTGAAGCTGATAGGGTGAGCCTACGATTGATTTTCAAAATGTTGCTGGCTTAAAAAGCGGCAATAACACAGCTGTAGAACTAAATCCACGCCCCTAACAGTGTCGAGCCCGAACAATCTTGGGAAAATTCTTGGAGAGACGAACAAGTTGCCGTGAGACCGGTGAAGCCGAGACCGGAGAAACTTCTAAGGTAATGAAGATGCTTAAAGCATTAACAAAACGGGTGGAGTTAGGCGAGAAGATGATTGAGGCCAACGACAAGAAGGTGGAAACGTACAACTCCAGAATCGATCAGATCCCGGGAGCACCTCCGATATTGAAGGGACTAGACTCCAAAAAATTTATCCAGAAACCCTCCCCCCCCGAGCGCCTTATCGAAGCTGATCCCGAAGAGGTTTCGAATACCCGACATTCCCAAGTATAATGGGACTACGGATCCAAATGAGCATGTAACCTCCTATACATGCACAATCAAAGGGAACGACTTGGAAGATGACGAAATCGAGTCGATGTACCGACCCGACCGGTCGTTCTGAGCTCTAGCGCGTCGTCCAACGGTTTGAAGCCCTGAGTAGCTTCACTTCAGGTATTATGACTTGTACGCGTGGTCGGAATTGAATTCCGGGAAGTTCGGAGTTGATTTGGAGAGAGAATTCTCATTTCGGAAGCTTTAAGTTGAAAGAATTTACTAAGATCGAATTTTTGAGTAAACGACCTCGGAATCGGGATTTGAAGGTTTTAACAGGTTCGTATAATGATTTCGGACTTGGGCGTATGTCCGGACTGGGTTTTGGAAGACCGGAAACGTTTTGGCGCCTATTGTGGAAGTTAGCATTTTTGGAAGAATTTCATAAGTTTTGGTTGAAGTGTATTTCAGTGTTATCGATGTCCGTTTGGGATTCCGAGTCTGGGAATAGCTCCGTATGATGATTCTGGTGTTGGGAGCGCGATCGGAAGTGAATTCGGAGGTCCGTGGGTCATTTTGGAGTCATTTGGCTAAAGATAGAAATTTGAAGGTTTTTGGGAAGTTTGACCAAGAGTTGACTTTTAGCTATCTGGGTCGGATTCCAATTCCGGAAGTTGGAGTAGGTCCGTAACGTTGAATATGACTTGTGTGCAAAATTTGAGGTCAAACGGACGTGATTTGATAGGTTTAAACATTGAATGTAGAAGTTTGAAATCTTAAAGTTCATTAAGCTTGAATTGGAGTGCGATTCATGGTTTTAGCGTTGTTTGATGTGATTTGAGGCTTCGAGCAAGTCCATGTTATGTGTTTAGACTTGTACGGGTGTTTGGTTTGGAGCTCCGGGGGCTCGGGTGAGATTCGCGATAGCTTCGGAGTGATTTGCTAAGAAACGGGATTGCTGGTACTGGTATGGCCACATTTGCGGTGTTTTGGTCACAAATGCGAACATCGCATTTGCAAGGAGGTCTTCGCAATTGCGAAGGAGCCCGACCTAGTCAGAGTTCACATTTGCGATAACTCTGTCGCAATTGCGATCCCATCAGAAGTCGCAATTGCGACTCCTGGGTCGCATTTGCGACGACAGCAGCATAAGCCCAGGCTTCGCATTTGCGAGGCTTTTGTCGTATTTGCGAACCTGGTGTCACAAATGCGACATCAGAGGGCTGTGTCCAGCTATTAATTTCGAGACTTAGACCATTTAGCTCATTTCCTTTCATCTATTGGGCGATTTTGGAGCTTTTGGAAGAGGGTTCTCACCAAGCACTTTGAGGTAAGTAATTTCTACACAACATGAGTTAAATACATAGATTATGGGTAGATTAACATGTGAAAATTAGGAAAAATTAAGGGTTTAGATGAAAAACCTAGAGTTTGATAAAACAAGATTTAACCACGAAATTTGGTATGGAATGGAGTAAAATCATATATTCTTGATCCTTAGGTTATAGGTAACAACTTTCTTCAAAAATTTCTGGAATCCGGGCACGTGGGCCCGGGGATGAATTTTAGGAACCTTGCATTTAGGGTTGGGAAATTGGTTAAATAATTAGAATATGAACTTTTGAGCATGTATTGACTTGTTCTTACCCCATTTGAATAGTTTGGGATCGTTCGACTCCAATTTGGAGGATTGAGCGCGTTCTTGAATAGGGATATAGGCTTCGGAGCGAGGTGAGTCTCCTTTATAACCTTGTAAGAGGGAATTGTCCCCATAGGTGAATTAATTGAATATGTGTTGCTATTTGTGAGGGCTACGTACGCACGAGGTGACGAGAGTCCATGCGTAGCTACTATTATGCTTAAGTCAGGGTAGTCTAGGACCCAAAAAAGCATGCTTACTTGCAATATTTGATATCTCGTTGTCAATTTAAAAGTGCTTAAAACATATCGAATGTGTAATTGAATATCTAAAAGGCTAGTCATCGTCTCCTTGATTTTTAAAATAGAAATTGCCTTTTCTTGGATAATTGCTCCTTGATGAACTCTTGGTTGACTGTTTGAATGTATTTATGTATTGTGGAGCGGGCCGAACACCTCGGTAGATTAAATAGATGCATCTATGGTTCGCGCCATTAGACCCTCTGGCAGTGCACAGTTAAATATTGTTGGATCGGGCCGTACGACCTCGGCATGATTTGCGCATGCTTGTATTGCTTGCATTGAAATTTATTGAAGTGATATTGTCTCTTTCCGGTTTGAAAATAAATGTATAAATGATGAAAAGGAATTTGGGAATTTCCTATAAAAGAAAGAATTGTTTACTTGCCTCATGCTATTTGAGTTATAGTCATTTTTATAAAAATCCTCGATTTATTATATCATTGACGTATCATTATTGGACCACTAGTAAGTGTCGAAGTCGACCTCTTGTCTCTACTTCTTCGAGATTAGACGGGATACTTATTGAGTACACGTTGTTTTCGTACTCATGATACACTTGGTGTGCATTTTTGTTGCACCAGGCACATGTATTTCTAGGGGCCTGCTAGGCGTAGCAGCATGGATGATACGGGGACTAGGCGAGCTGCATTTCTCGAGGCGACCCGCAACCAGTATAGTCTCTTTCAGTGTATTGTATTTATTTTCTGTCCAATTTGTATTCCGGACAGTTATTGTACTTTATTCAATTCCTTAGTAATTGCTCCTGCACTTGTGACACCAGGTTCTGGGATGCCTATGGGATTAGTCAGTATTTTGAAATTGTTAAAGATATCATTATTTATTCAGTGAAATTTATTCTTTATTGTTTAAATGTATAAAAGGAGTGAATTCAGAAATATCTAAAAAGAGAAGTTACTAGTTATTTAGTGTTGGCTTGCCTGACAATGGTGTTTGGCGCCATCACGACCCCTAGTGGATTTTGGGGTCGTGACAGTCGATGTTGCTGAAAAAGTTTAGGGAAACTCTGTCCAAGGGGGCGGTGATATGGTACCACAACTTGCCTCCAAATTCCATTGACTCGTTTACTGTGCTTGCAGATGCTTTCGTAAAGTCCCATGCCGGAGCCATCAAGGTCGAGACCAGAAAGTCAGATCTTTTCAAGGTCAAACAAAGGGATAACGAGATGTTTAGGGAGTTCGCGTCGAGATTCCAGATGGAACGGATGGATCTGCCACCAGTTGCGGATGATTGAGCCATTCGGGAATTCACTCAGAGGATTAACCCCCGAATCTCCATGGCCTCACAACAGCTAAACTAAAATTTGGTGGAGTATCCGGCGATAACCTGGGTCGACGTCCACAACAAGTACCAATCGAAGATCAAGGTCGAAGATGACCAACTATGGGCCCCTTCTGGATCTGTTTACCCCATCATAACCAATGATATATCTAAGAGGGCCATTGATCAGGATCTAAGGCCGGCCCGAGATCGGTATCATCCTTACAGCACGGATCGGAGGGGAAATGGATCCGAGCATCATCCAACTAGGAACGAGAAGAGAAGTGATCGAGGGGACGAGCGGCGGGGGGCTGATGTGCAAGAGCGGGTTTCATAGGTCGCACGGGGGTAGGGAACCACCAAGATTATCGGAGTATAATTTAACATGGACGCTGCAAGCATCGTGCCGGCCGTAGGGCGCATCAAAGAGACCAAGTGGCCCCGACCATTGTAGTCCGACTCTGCCCAGAGAGATCCTAATTTGATTTGTAAGTATCACGATACTCACGGTCATAAGACTGAAGATTGCAGGCAGTTAATAGAAGAAGTTGCTCGATTGTTCAACAATGGGCACCTCCGAGAATTCCTAAGCGAGCGAGCCAAAAAACCACTTCAGAAACAGGGACGCCACCAAACAGGTCGAACAAGAGCAACCTCAGCACGTGATCAACATGATCATTGGGGGAGTCGATGTCCCCCAAGGGCCAATGATGAAACGCACTAAAGTGTCTATTACGAGAAAAAATTTACCCGAGATTACATTCCGGAAGAAGCTATCTCGTTCAGCGATGAAGATACCGAGGGCATCGTACAACCTCACAACGATGTACTAGTAATGTCTGTACTTATCAATATATCTCAGGTTAAACATATGTTGATTGATCCAGGTAGCTCGGCCAACATCAACAGATCGAGGGTCGTAGAACAACTAGGGTTACAGGATCAAATTGTACTGGCGGTCCGGGTATTGAATGGGTTCAACATGGCATATGAGACCAGAAAGAAGAGATAACTTTGCTGGTAAACACTACCAGGACAACCTAATAAATGAAGTTCTACGTGATCAAAGGGAATATGAGGTACAACGGTTTGTTCGGAAGGCCATGGGTCCACAACATGAGGGCGGTACCTTCGACCTTATACCAGGCACTGAAATTTCCCACACCGGGGAGAGTCAAAATGGTCTACGAAAAATAGCCGGCCACAAGGAAAATGTTTGTTGTCGATGAAATGATCCTGGTGCATGCGGTCTCAATATCAAAAAAGGAAGAAACTAAATATCAATCAATGGTACTAGTCCCAGCCGAACCGGAGAAATAGGAAGAATAAAGAGCAGATGATAAGGACAACTACAGTGTCCCGAGATCATTCAAAGTGCCCGATGGCACTGACGCTACCAAATCAATGGTCGAGGAGTTGGGAACAAGTTATATTAATCGGGCATCTACGAGATCGAAAGGTATACCTGGGCACAGGGTTAACCCTCGAGCTCAAGACAAAACTTATTGATTTTCTTAAAGCTAACGCGATTGTTTTGCCTGGTCCCATCTAGACATGACAGGGATCCCACCTGAGGCAACCACTCACAATTGAGTTTGGATCTAAGCTCCATTCGGTCAAGCAGAAGAGAAGGCCACAGCCCAAGATCAAACACGCGTTCATTAAGGATGAGGTATCCAAACTTCTAAAAATAGGTTCTATTCGGGAAATTAAATACCCAGATTGGTTAGATAACGTAGTGGTAGTACCTTAAAAAGAAAATAAACTGAGGATGTGTGTAGATTATAAGGATCGAAACAAGGCATGTCCAAAGGATTCTTCCCTTTGCCTAACATCGATTGAATAATCGACGCAACGACCCAATACGAGATACTCAGTTTTCTCGATGCCTACTTCGGGTACAACCAAATTCGAATGGACCCGGACGATCAAGAAAAGACTTCTTTCATAACAAAGTTCGGCACTTACTGCTATAACATAATGTCGTTCGGATTAAAGAACATCGGTGCCACATACCAACGCCTAGTAAATCTGATGTTCAAAGAACAAATAGTAAATCAATTGAAGTTTATATTAACGATATGTTGATAAAGTCTTTGCGAGTAGATGACCATTTGAAACATTTGCAGGGAACCTTCGACATATTGAAGAATTACAACATGAAGCTAGACCCGGAGAAGTGTGCATTTGGGGTCGATTCGAGCAAGTTCCTCGGGTTCATGGTATCTAATCGAGGGATATAGATCAACCCCGGCAAAATAAAGGTCATAGAGGACATCAACATGTCGAAAACTTCAAGGTGGTTCAAAGACTACGCGGGCAAATAGTTGCATTGGGCCGGTTTATCTCGAGATCGTAGGATAAGAGCCATCGGTTCTTCTCACTATTGAAGAAAAAGAACAAAATTTTTCTTGGACCCCGGAATGCCAGCAAGCTTTGGAAGAACTCAAGCGATACCTATCGAGCCCCCTTTTGCTGCACACTCTGAAGGCAGATAAAAAGTTGTACCTCTGCTTGGCGGTTTTTGAGATGACGCTACACTACAAGAAAAAGGCTTATCTGCGACCAACATTTAGGGACGAGTTAACAATCCCGTCTCTAAAAGTGTATGTATTGCGACTAAATTATATTGTGGTCCTCAATTATGTATTTTATTACGAAGGTACTAAATCTGGTCCCTACTGAAATTAGCAACTGGTCCCAAATTATAATTGAGGGGCTATGAGCGGGAGAGAATGCCGCCAAATATAATACTAGAATATTAAAAAAATATTATTTTCTAAAAATAGGCGCCAAAACTAATTTACTAAATTAAAAATTCCAAAAACTAAAAGACTATTTTTCCAAAACAAACTCATCGATCCGCAGCCTGCGCTAGTCTCAAAACACAAGAACGTTGCTGCTCTGCCTCCCTCTATCAATCTCTCAGAATTTTTGTTTCGTCAAAGCAAAGGCTACGAATTGATTTGTGAATCGAAAGTCTGCCCTAATTTTCAACCTCTATTTGCGAATCCAGGTACGCCTCCTCTTCTGAGTTGCTCCTTTTCTTCTTTTTCAACCTCGTTTTCTGAGTTGCTCGTTTGGAACTCGATTTATTGCTTTGCTACATTCGACTTCTTCTTCTTCTTCTCTAACATTAAACTGGTAAAAGAGCGATGCTGAAATGTGTTGAAGTATTTTGTTTTGAGTTTTTACCGCATATGTTGATGTATTCAAGAATGAGATCCACAAATTTGCAAACTTTTGAGCAAATACACTTACTAAGTAATGGTGTGTATTCGATGATAGTGAAAGAGCGATACTGAAATATATACGAGTGCCTACTTATTAGCTCTCTGCTTTTGTAGTTCCAATTCTTACCTTCCAGCTATTTCTTGATATGTGTTTGTGATAATGAAATCTGCTGAATTCATTGCAACAGAATCAGCTGTGAATTGGCAAGAGAAGTGGTATTTTGGATCGAGTTCTTTCAATTTGATATCAGAGTCTTCATATTTTTTCTTTTCCATAACATGAGCAATAGTTCAAAGAAATTCACGATCTCACACCAATTACTAACAAACAATATTTTTAGTCGCAATCGTTATTTTTGATGATCTTGTGTCGCAAATTATATTGTTTGTATTTTTTTTGGGTTTAAGTACTTACTTCGATCTCGGGCAGACCAGAAGGAACCATGTATACATGTTTCAGGAACTAGCATTATATCTTAATTACAAGTTAATTTATAATCTTTTATTTATCTTAGTGCCATTTGATTGTACATTACAAAGCATTAACTGGAAAGAAAGAGCCTAATCACCTATTGCGACCTTATAGTTCAACACAATTGTGTGCATCTGATCGTTATAACTTGTGTTCATCTTAGTATTTTTCCTGTCATTTATCTTTTTTTTAATCTAATTTTTATCTACTCTCCAAGGTTATGGCACCTAGTAAGCAATGGATGCAACTTGTTGATAATCGGCTTGATGAAGCCTACTTAATCGGAGTGCAAAAGTTTTTGAATTATGCTTTTCAGAAAATAGGAGAAGAGTATGAAATAAGATGTCCATGTGTCAAATGTTGTAATACAACTTTAGGAACTCGTAAGACAGTTGAGACACATTTGAAAGTATATGGAATAATTCAAAATTATACATTTTGGTATTATCACGGGAAAAATTTAGGTGAGCCACTGTCAGAATCTGAAGATGAAGATGATGACGAAGTAGAAGAATGTGAGAGTGAAGATGAAGTAGAAGAATTGTTGAGAGATTTATATCCTAATCTTGATGGAAGAACTATGCATGCTAGTTGTGACGATTTACTTGAGGAGGAACCAAATGTTGAAGCGAAATTTTTTTACAGGCTATTGAAGGATTTTGAGCAGCCACTGTACCAAAATTCTAAAGCTTCAACGCTTTCCTCTTTGATTAAATTGCTTCACATCAAAAGTATGGGTCGTTGGAGTAATGAATCATTTACAATGTTATTGAAAATGTTAAAAGAGGAGTTGTTGCCTGATGGCGCCAATTTGCCAAAATCATATTATGAGGCAAAGAAGATAATTAAAGACCTTGGACTTTCTTATAACAAGATTGATGCTTGTACAAATGATTGCATGTTATACTGGAAGGAGGATAGCTTGATTCTTGCAAAGTTTGTGGTGCGTCCAGATGGAAGATAGATAAACATAGAGCGGAAACAAGGAATAAAAAAGGTAAGAAGATAGCATAAATAATTTTACGCTATTTTCCATTAAAGCCTAGGCTTTTGAGGTTCTTTATGTCCACAAAGACATCTACTCTAATGACATGGCATAAGGATAAACGAGTTGATGATAGAATAATGAGGCACCCAGCTGATTCAATGGCATGGAAGTCATTTTATGAACTTCATCCTTCATTTTTAGCTGAGCCTCGTAATGTTCGACTTGGACTTGCTAGTGATGGATTTCAGCCATTTCGGAATTCAAAAACCTCATATAGCATTTGCCTTGTGGTTTGTATTCCTTATAATTTACCACCTTGGTTGTGTATGAAACAGGAAAATTTTATTTTGTCAATGCTTATTCCTGGTCCAGATAGTCCAGGAGATGCAATTGATACATATCATCAACCTTTAATCGAGGAACTGAAGGAGTTGTGGGAAGAAGGTATTGAGACATCTGATGCATCGGCTAGACAGAATTTTAAGTTGCATGCTTCTTTGTTATGGACCATCAATGACTTTCCAGCATATGAAAGTTTATCTGGATGGAGCACAAAAGGAAAACTGGCATGTCCATGTTGCAATAAAGACACTTCCTCGATTCGATTGGCTAACTATAAAAAGTAGTGCTTTATGGGTCATCGGCGTTACCTTCCTGTTAGTCACAAATGGAGGAATGACAAGGATTCATTTGATGGTACAAAAGAGAAAAGGCTCCCACCAAAAATGCATTATGGTATTGAGATACTTAATCAAGTGCAAGATCTTGAAGGGATACAGTTAACAAAGGATCCAAAGAAAAGAAAGAAGATATCACACGAAAATCGAAAGGATAATTAGAACAAGAAAAGTATCTTTTTTTGAACTTCCATATTGGAAATCTCTCTTGTTGCGACACAATTTGGATGTTATGCATATTGAAAAGAATATATGTGATAATATAATGGGGACAATCATGAATGTCAAAGGAAAGACCAAGGACACAATTAAAACTCGGTTAGACTTGCAAGAAATGAACATTAGGCCAGAATTGCACCCCATCCAAAGAGGGTAGAAAGTTGAAGTTCCAACTGCATGTTACAGATTACCTCCCGAAGATAAGCACAAATTCTGCCATTTCATAATGAATTTAAAAGTTCCTGATGGATTTTCATCTAATATTTCTCAATGTGTGAACCTGAAAGATCACAAGATATCTGGGTTGAAAAGTCATGATTGCCATGTTCTTCTGCAATATATACTCCCTCTTGCACTTCGTGGTATGTTGTCCAATGAAGTGTGTGAACCGCTTATTGAGTTATCTTTATTTTTTAATATGATTGGATCAAAGGATTTAAGGATTGATGACTTAGAACATATTGAAGCACAAATTTCTATAAGACTTTGCAAATTAGAAAACGTTTTCCCTCCTTCATTTTTTGATGTCATGGTGCACTTGCCTATTCATTTATCTAGTGAAGCTAAGATTGCTGGACCTATTTATTATCGGTAGATGTATCCTGTGGAACGATGGCTATATTTTCTGAAATCTCTCATTGGTAATAGGGCATGTCCAAAAGGTTCTATTGCAGAGGGTTACATTGCAAATGAATGTATGACCTTATGTTCAAGGTATCTGCATAAGATTGACACAAAATTCAATCGGCCTAAATGAAATTATGATGGGGGATTAAAAAAATCTAATGGAGGATTATCTATATTTTGTCAACCTAGAAGAACAATGGGAGCTAAAGATCCATGTGAGCTTGAAGCAAATGAATTGGAACAAACACATATATACATACTGAAGAATTGTGATGAAGTCATACCATATCTTGAGCATGGAGAGTTTTTTCAAATCGTCTTATTTCCTTATTTTCCTTAGTGTATTTTTTTTTCTATATGACATTTATGGTTCACTTTAACTTTGTAGAGAGTTTGCACAAACTCATGTGGATACTGCACAATACTTGTTTGATACAGAATGGAACCGACAATTTATTGAATGGTTTAAAGTTAGGGTGAGTAATACATAAACGCCAAATTTGACATTATAATACTGTATTACTCATTCTAAAGTATTCAACTTAATATTGTTGAGACTCGTAAGAAAAATAACAAGTTTGTTGAACCTGAAGCAATTGAAAAATATGTATGTTTAGTCAACTGAATATGTAAATTACTTGAAATTATTATGGGTTCTAATATAAAATATTTCTTAATATGTTTTGTAGGCTCAGATTGAAGAAATAGTTCAATCAGATCCATCTTTACCTACCATAGAGATAATAGAAAATTGTTGTGGACTTCAAACTCGTAGCCATGTATTTGGCTTTAGGGGTGGAGTAAAGGCGAAATACTTGAAATGTGGCACTTCTTCAAAGGCTGAATTATTGTTCGCGCTACGTTCAACTCGAGAGGAAAACAAATCTTTGAATGAGGAAAATAAATCCTTACATGATCGCTTGTCTACCTTAGAAGATGAGATGAAAGACATGAGGAAAATAAAGGAATACTTCGCTGCTAAACAATCACATGTCTCGCCTTCGACATCGCACGTTTCAACTGAATGACCACTACTTTTGTCTGCTGACCAAGTTAGTAACAATATACCCTACTTTTTTTTTGTTGATTTATATAGTTATTTCTATCTTATTGCTATCTCTGTTGTCATTGATGATTTAGCTTATCCTAGCAAAATAGTACTAATTGCACTATTCAAATGGCTTGGTTAGTGATTGCTGGAACCCTTGCTAGATAGAAGTCGATATGCCTTCAGCATAAATACTGTGCCATTTGAAGTAAAACCTAGAACTTTTTTTTCTCGAACAGTAAAATAGCATTTTTATTGACACTAGCACTAAGTACTACCGAAATATTCAGTGTTGGAGCAGCTGTAACAGGCGTTTGTAATTCCCTTTCCTTGTGATCATCAGAAGGACATAAGTCCTTTGCGATATATAGTCGAGCAGCTGCATTTTTGGAATTTCACTGTTGTTTTACATTACTTGGAGAGTTGTTTTTTTCAGATTTTGAAACTGTATCACCACACACCAGTTCCAGCTGCTGCAAATTTCTGCTTTTTATGATCTGTAGCAGCCCTTTTGCTAGGTGATACAACTGACCGAACCTTAGCCACATTCTTTAGTCCACCAATATTCCCAGTAGCTTCCACCAATTCATTGTTATAGCTTAGTGCAAGGTGATGGAACATTAAAGTTAGGGTGGAAGGATACTAGTTTATATACTGCATCTGCATGGACTTCTCCAAATTCTAGATAGATAGATAAATTTGGAGTTTGGACTTAGAGAGTTGTTTAGATAATTTGTCTTATCTTTTGTGGTGGTTTAGACTTTAGAACAAGTCACCTAATCTGACACTTAATTTCCTACTACTTTTATATCACGCGTACTCCCAAGTTCACCTTGAATCTTTCAATGGTTTGACATTGTGGCAGAAATAGCCTCAGATTACACCCATTTGCTTGCACGCATGACTGATATGAAGATACTATCTTTCACTTTGTTATAATAAAGCATATAGAAGATATTTTGTATGTATGTGTTCTAGCAAACATATATAATCTATGCCTTTAGTCCTACTTACTCTCAAGCAGGGTGGGTGCTAATCTGTTGATATGTATTAGCATTTGTGAGCTCTCACAAATGATAGTTCATTAGTGTACAAAAGACCAGCAGTTGGTACTACTAGCTAGTCAAACTTCTACAGCATGAAAAACATGTTTGTGATATACGCTCAACCACAATTACTCCTGGAAATTTGTAATACTTCACGATCATCTCCCTTGCCATGAAATCCAGTAGCACCTTTAATATTTGCACCTTCAGTAGCATAATCAGTAGCACCAAACCTAGAAGCAGGACGATCCACGGGTGCATTCAAAGCTCCAGTATGTTTCATGATCCCAGGAAAAGCCTGCTCCATTCCAGTTGCACTTTGAGGATGTTTAGCCTCTACATTCACTGCCTTAGAACTTGTAGAAACTGCATACTCTACCTCCATAACATCTACATGATCAACAGTAGTTCCAGCCCTCAAACGAGCTGCTTGAACACCAGCAGTAGCCTGATTCTCAACCAAATTTGTAGGCAGCTTAGCATCATTGATCCCTGCCTTATCACCTATAGAAACTATAACATTCACTCCTGTTCCATTCACAGCACTAGTAGTCTCCAAACTTGCATTCACATCCTGTGAAACACCATCCATAGGCTGCACAATCTTCTTTGAAGTAACAACTCGATCAGTAGTAGCATTCAAAGCACCAGCAGTAGCTGTATAATAGATCCCTGACATCTCCTTGTAACTTTTCCACCTTGTTCATCTCAGCGGTAGGTAATAATAGATCATTATCACCATTCCTTTCGACAAAACTTTCCTGTTGATCCTTGCTTTGTCCATAATAGATCATTATCACCATCTCAGCAGTAGTGTTCTGATCTTTCTTGTTATATTTGTAATTATTCTTAGATTTAATTAGTCAACCTGTTATCACTGATTTATGTGAATGGAGTTCGACTCTCTTAGTTCCTGACAAGTATAAATTTACTCCCAAAGCTTGTGTTTCAAGTATACATTCTAAGGCTTGTTCCTTGAGTGGAGTGGTGACTTTGGCCCTGAATCTGACAGATCTGTTTGATAATTTGTGAATGATAAGAGAGAAAAAAAGGACTATGTATAGCAGTGGTCAATCTGATCAAAGTTTGATTTATCGTTCCAAAATTTTTCTAATTAATTTTCTATATTCCTGTGTAGCCTTGTTGATATTGGTGGATAACACCTTATGAATTTAGACTGCTTTTGGGGTAAGCGGTTTAACCATTACTATTGTAAATTAACATATATTGTTTTGCCAATAGTTATTTATCGTCTTTTCAAAATTTTGTACTTACAGGTTTTGAAGATTGAAGCTACAAGTCAAGATGCAAGTTTGGAAGATACACAAGCTCATTATTATTTTGCTAAGAATGTTATGTAAAACTTGATATCATAGTCTAGCTTAGGATGTTAGCTAAGTTTTTTTGTTAAGGTGTCGAGCAAATATTGAAACTAACATCATGGGATGTTAACATTGCAATTAATAACTTTATTACCTTTTTATACTAGATTTTTCAATAGCAATTTGATATTTATTGACAAAAATAACTTTTTTGTGACATCGAGCTTTAGGAATACTTGTGGTCAATAAGATCGAGATTAGAAGTAAGGTCGTTAAAGTAATTCCAATATTTTAAATAGGGACCAGTGTTGCTCGTCTCTAAAAGATAAGTTACGACCAGTTAAAGACTGGTCGCTAAAATGGGTTAACGACCGAAAAATATATATTTTTCATAATATATTTATCGTCTAATAGGGAGGAGAAAGGTGGTCGCTAAAACTGTTTTACGACGAGAAAATATATAATTTCAAAAATATATTAATTGTCTTCTGGGACGAGATATGTAGTTTCTAAAGGTATTTAACGACTAGATTTTTTATCCGTCTCTAAAAACATGTAACGACCAGGTTTTTGGACCCGTCGTTATTGGCCTTTAACGGCGGAAGCTATTGCGACCGGTGGCGACCAGCTTTTTTCCATCGCAATTGGTTTATTAGGACCAGATTTGGATCTTTAGGGACCATATTTCCCTTCCTTAAAGGCCATTTTTCTTGTAGTGGTAAGTGGTGTCCTGGTCTGGGAGGATGAAGGTACACAATTTCCTACTTATTATGTTAGTAGGACCCTAGGAGATGCCGAAACAAAGTATCCTCGCCTACAAAATACTACTACAAAATAGGTCAATTGCAACGACATTTATAGCAACAGTTAGATAACCGTTGCATAAGCCTGTCGACCTTATTGGAACAGCTTTCAAAATAAACGTTATAATAGTGCATGAACCGTTGCTACAGATTCATCTATCATAACAGTTGTCGTAGCCGTTGAATAGCTTTGGTAACGATTATTTGGAAATTTTTGCTATTGTGACGGTTTTACTTTCCCCCCATAATTTCCCTCTTATAATTTTTCTAAACCTGGTTTTACTAGCACCTAGCCTGTTTTTAATTCCTAAAACTTGTCCTCTTAACATTAGAACATATCGAAGAATCCCTACCCCATCTCATAGCTTCGACCCCTTTAAGCCCTAACCCCTTGAGCGATTCACTCCGGCCAGGCTCTAGCACATGTCTTCCACCTCAACTTGAGCCTAGGGTAAGGAATCTGCCTCATATTGTTGAAGCAGTATTAGAATTTCTGTACTCACCAAGTGTTTGAAATTAGTTCTTAATTAATTCCTTTGAGTGTTCTATACAAATACTGCAATTGAGAAAAGGTTGAGTCATGAATATCATCATGATAATTTATTTTTTAAAGCTTATTGTATTGATCATTCTATCTAATTATTCGTGAGACCAAAACTCAAAAACGAGATTTCATTAAATGGGATATTCCATTTTGTCGTATTGTTTGTTTTAGATTAACTTTCAAATATCTTATTGGTTCTTACTTTTAGAAGCAATCACTTCATGTAATTAGTTACTGGTTGATGAATTTTATTTATTTATCATCTGGTTAAGCAATTTATTTTGCACTTTTCTGTTAACTTGTGCTAAACGAGACATACCGAGATTACATTTCTGTCCCTTTGTTATATTGATGTCTGAATTCACTCAAAACAGAATTTGGGAATCCCCCTTCGAGATTAATTAAACTAGTTGAAAAATTTCAGAATAGCCCATTTTGGTATGTATTGAAATCTTTGCAATAATTTACTTGTGTTTGATAGGTTCTGTCTGGGATTTATATTGCATATGTTGTTTGAAGAATATTTAGCTTTCTCGCACAAGGTAGGTGTTATAATCCACGAATTCTAACTATTTCAGGCGAGTCATATTACTTTACAAATTAGGCCACTCACTCAGTTAGCAGAAAATAACACTAGTAAATGACTTCCTTTTTTCACTTATGTGTATCAATCTAAACAAATATATCATATTTCTTTGTATGCTAAAACTTATATTACCAGTGTAGTTGATGAAGAGGATACGTGATGAAAAAAAGACTGAAATGCCTAACGAATGCTACGAAGATGGATCTTCCGACACAGGTGGTAGGGAAGGCTAGTATTCCCTGAATCAGAGGAAATTTATTTCCGAAAATAATACAGAGAGGAACAGCTCTTGAGGTATCATGACGTTTTTTACTCTCTTTCATGAGTGGTTATATTGGTGCTAATTGTACTACATAGATGTATGGAAATATCCTTCTGAAATGCAAGGTTATTTCCATAAATTAAGTGAAATACTTGCAAAATGTTGGTTCTCATGTGAAAATGGAGTTTGTACTTTAAGATCTCTCATAGAAATTAAGGGTTCACAAAACTATATAGATAACCAGGTTCTCTACTAGTTCTCACAGAATACATGTACACTGCAGTAAGTAAACGACGCAATGGAGTTTCACGTGGAAAACTCCCAGCTCACGGGATTAAAAACCACGACCTACCCTTGTAGGATTTCAACTTCACTACTGAGCAAACTTTAGATTACAACCTATTGTAACCTAGGAATTAGCCTCTTAATCCCTCACTAACTTGTAACAACTCTATTACAAGCCACTTTGTAATAACTCTATTATAAAGACTTACAACTCGACTAACTCTAGCCAAGATACAAACACAAAGGTTTATGATTTACAAAGATTTCCTATACAATGCTTCTAACTAAGCTAAGTAGGAATTACAAGTAGAGTACTTTTACAAGTGCAACACAACTAAGGACATGTAATAACTCAACACAAAGAACTGGTCCGTTATTATGTTGTTCTTTGTTCTTGATGCCCTTGAGAGTCACTTGCCAGATTGATTAAACACTTGAGAGAATGCTTGATAGATTCTTGAATGTGCAAGTATTTTGTTTTATTTTTGCTTGATGCTAATAATTCATTTGTGACATCACTTGAATGATGCAAGTAAGTTAGGTAAAGGGAATTCCTCATAAAGTTGATGTTAGTAGACTGTATTTGTAAAATAATTCTGGAAATATAAATAAATATAAACAGAAATGAACATAAACAGAAATGACATAAAACCAATTCGAGCCCACTGAATTCACAGTGTTTCCTTAAGGAATTTAATCCCCTCCTAGTACCCAAGGTTATGGATTATTTCCTCCCATGATGGAACGAATTATACACTGGTGTAGTGGTACTTCAAACCCCAATGTTTCAGTGAACACAAAGTTCGGTAGCAAATCACACTTACTTTTTACTTTGTTTGATGCTAAAAGTATGCAGAAGAAGGAGAGAAAACTCAGAAAATCGTAGTGAAATTATGAGCAGAATAGTGTTGTATTTATAGCCAAAGTTGGGCTGAAATCTGAAGAGGTGCAACTCTTCAGAATGGCTGTTTATGCAAAACGCCCAAAGCATAAATGCCATTACATAAATGGCCATTTACTCAATAATAAAGAGGGAAAATAAAGAGGGTAGTTACTTTTCTGTTACCAAAACAGAAAAATGGATTGGATTTAATATTAATATTCTGTTATTAAAACAAATATTTAATAACATTTCTGTTAATATTTTACTATTAACAAATAAATTTGGTCCAAAAAGTTAATCAGTCAATCGATCATTTGACCAAATCCAAATCCGAATCCGAATCCGAATCCGAATCCGAATCCGAATCCGAAGCCGAAGCCGAAGCCGTAGCCGTAGCCTTAGCCGAAGCCGAAGCCGAGCCGAGCGAGCGACGACGACGACGGCGCGAGGCTTGCCTTCTTCTCAACTCTTTAAGAGCTAGAAGAAGAGCAATTGCTTATATATACCCATAAAAACTTCTTCCTCTTCCAATATGGGACAATGCCCATTTGCCAAGGGGGGGAACTTAAAATTTCACTCAAAAATTTCATTTCCCTCCATTTCCCATTCACCCTCTTTTAAGTATTTAATATATATTAATTAAATACATCCAAAACCCAACAATCCCCTACATGAATGGGGAATGGCTATATCACGGAAGTATGCATGAAAAACTGCGTGATTCGCAAGTAAGGATTAATTGCATCTGGATAAGTAGGTTTCCCTTTGAACTTTCCGTAGTGAACTTATGTCGGATATACTCGATCAATCGGTAGATTTGATATCTTTGAACCGTCAAACTTTAGTGTATACCTAGACAACCATAAGTCACACAACCAACCCTTAACCGTCTTTGGTTCTCATTGTTGTGTTCGTTTCAGCCATGAACACCGCCTGGTTTCATAAGTGCGTAGAGAACTGGCTACAATGTTCTCCTTGAAGTGGCTAACACTTCACACTTACATAGGTGATTCCTAAATGTGTCATCACGTAGATACACTATTTGATATACCCCGTATCAAATTTAGAAATCATTAAAAAGCCTTAATGCTTTATCCTTGGTACTGAACATTGTCTCATCACGAGAATGGACCAAAAGTTTAGTTGACAATGTTGAACCGTCATAAATGACTTTGTTTGATCTCCTTGAACCTAGATCTTGGGATCTCCAATCTTCTAGGTGGAGTTACCGCCACTATGACTTGTTCTCGGCCACAGTCCCATTCCCCTTGATGACTTCTCAACTACCTCTCTAGTTAGGCCTTTTGTAAGTGGATCCGACACATTATCACTTGACTTTACATAGTCAATCGTGATAATTCCTCTAGAGAGTAATTGTCTAACGGTTTTATGTCTTTTTCGTATATGGCGAGACTTACCGTTATACATAACGCTCCCAGCCCTTCCAATTGCCGCTTGACTATCACAATGTATGCATATTGGTGCCAACGGTTTGGGCCAAAATGGAATATCATCCAAGAAATTCCGGAGCCATTCAGCTTCTTCACCGGCTTTATCCCAGGCTACGAACTCAGCCTCCATTGTAGAGCGGGCAATACAAGTTTGTTTAGATGACTTCCAAGATACCGCTCTTCCACCAATAGTGAATACATATCCAATTGTGGACTTGGAATCAGTTGATCCGGTGATCTAATTTGCATCACAGTATCCCTCAATGACCGCAGGATATTTATTGTAGTGCAAAGCAAAGTCCTGGGTATGTACTAAATACCCCAAAACTCGTTTCATGGCCATCCAATGAGATTGGCCTGGATTGCTCGTATATCGACTCAATTTACTTATAGCACAAGCTATATCTGGTCGTGTACAATTCATGATGTACATTAAGCAACCCAACACACGAGCATAATCCAATTGTGATATGCTCTGGCCTTTATTCTTTGCTAATGCAAGATTCACATCAATTGGAGTCTTTGCAACTTTAAAGCCCAAGTGCTTGAATTTTTCAAGTACTGTGTTAATATAATGAGATTGTGACAATGCTAGACCTTGAGAAGTCTTATGGATCTTAATTCCCAGAATTAAATCAGCAACTCCCAAGTCTTTCATATCAAACTTGCTAGTTAGCATACGCTTAGTAGCATTTATGTTGGCAATGTCATTACTCATTATGAGCATATCATCCACATATAAGCAAACAATGACTATGTGATTTGGAACATTTTTAATGTACACACATTTATCACATTCATTTATCTTAAATCCATTTGACAACATTGTTTGGTCAAATTTAGCATGCCATTGTTTGGGTGCTTGTTTTAATCCGTAAAGGGACTTAACAAGTCTACAGACCTTCTTTTCTTTACCTGGAACCACAAACCCTTCAGGTTGTTCCATGTAGATTTCTTCCTCCAACTCTCCATTTAAGAAGGCCGTCTTAACATCCATTTGATGAATTTCAAGACCATAAACTGCAGCTAACGCTACTAACGTTCGTATGGATGTAATTCTTGTAACTGGAGAGTATGTATCAAAGTAGTCAAGACCTTCTCGTTGTCTATACCCTTTGACCACAAGTCTTGCCTTATACTTGTCAATAGTGCCATCATCTTTCATTTTCCTCTTAAAGATCCATTTAGAACCCAACGGTTTATTTCCAGGAGGAAGATCAACCAATTCCCATGTATGGTTGTTCAGTGTGGATTCTATTTCACTATTGACTGCCTCTTTCCATAACAATGATTCCGAAGAAAACATAGCTTCTTTAAATGTTTGAGGCTCATTTTCCAATAAGAAAGTCACAAAATCTGGTCCAAATGAAGTAGACGTTCTTTGACGTTTACTACGTCTTGGATCCTCTTGGTTAAGTGTACTTTCTTTTGTTTCTTCCCGAGGTCGTTTAGATCCTTCACCAATCGACTCACATTCCTTTTTATACGGATATATATTTTCAAAGAACTCAGCATTATCTGATTCTATAACCGTATTATTATGAATGTCGGGATTTTCTGATTTATGAACCAGAAATCGATTATCCTATGAAAACACAATCAACGGTTTTCGGTCCTATTTTTACCCTTTGGGTTTAGGAACTTGCACTTTTGCCAAACACCCCCACACTTTAAAATAATTCAAGTTGGGCTTCCTTCCTTTCCATTTTTCATATGGAATGGATTGTGTTTTGCTATGAGGTACTCGTTTTAGTATTCGGCTAGCCGTAAGAACGACTTCCCCCCACAAGTTCTGTGGCAAACCAGAACTTATCAATAATGCGTTCATCATTTCCTTTAATGAACGATTCTTTCTTTCTGCAATCTCATTGGATTGGGGCGTGTAAGGGGCCGTTGTTTGATGAATAATTCCATATTATAAACATATTTGTTCAAAAGGAGATTCATATTCACCACCCCTATCACTTCTTATCATTTTGATTTTCTTATTAAGTTGCGTTTCAACTTCATTTTTGTATTGCTTGAATGCGTCTATTGCTTCATCTTTACTATTAAGTAAGTACATAGCAATATCGAGTACTATCGTCAATAAAAGTTATGAAATACTTTTTTCCACCGCGAGATGGTATTGACTTCATGTCACAAATATCTGTGTGAATTAAGTCTAAAGGATTTGAATTCCTTTCAACCGACTTATAAGGATATTTAACATACTTAGATTCCACACATACTTGACATTTTGATTTGTCACATTCAAACTTGGGCAATACTTCCAAATTAATCATTTTCCGTAAGGTTTTATAATTGACATGACCCAAACGTATATGCCATAATTCATTTGACTCAAGTAAGTAAGACGAAGCTGAAATTTTATTATTATTTTCAACAACCATTACATTCAGCTTGAAAAGGCCCTCAGTGAGGTAACCTTTTCCTACAAACATTTCATTCTTACTTATTACAACCTTATCGGAAACAAAAACACATTTAAAACCATTCTTAACAAGAAGTCCAGTAGAGACTAAATTCTTCCTAATCTCGGGAACATGAAGGATGTTGTTCAAAGTCACCACTTTGCCGGAAGTCATTTTGAGAAATATCTTCCCACATCCTTCAATCTTCGCCTTTGAAGCATTCCCATAGAAATCGTCTCATCGGGTCCAACAGGAGCATAAGAAGCAAAAGCTTCTCTAACAGCACAAACATGGAGTTGCATTCGGAAAGCATGGCACATAAATCATCAACATCATCATGCTTTTCAACCATGTTTGCTTGACCCTTCTTCTTGTCTTTCTTCGGAGCACGACACTCCATAGATTTGTGTCCGGTTTTTCCACAGTTGTAGCAGTTTCCACTGAACCGTTTCTTGCTTGGGTTGTATTTTGGTCCAGAAGCCTTCTTCCTCTTTTTGTTCTCTTCAACAATATTTGCTCCCATTATTGTTGAGTTTTCACGGCCTCTCTTTTCAGCAGCTTTGTTGTCCTCTTCGATTCTCAACCGTACAATGAGATCTTCAAGGGACATCTCCTTGCGTTTGTGTTTCAAGTAGTTTTTGAAGTCCTTCCACAAAGGAGGCAACTTCTCAATCATTGCTGCTACTTTAAATGCTTCATTGATGACAAGACCTTCATTGATGCTAAAAGTATGCAGAAGAAGGAGAGAAAACTCAGAAAATCGTAGTGAAATTCTGAGCAGAATAGTGTTGTATTTATAGCCAAAGTTGGGCTGAAATCTGAAGAGGTGCAACTCTTCAGAATGGCTGTTTATGCAAAACGCCCAAAGCATAAATGCCATTACATAAATGGCCATTTACTCAATAATAAAGAGGGAAAATAAAGAGGAAAAATTGAAGAGGGTAGTTACTTTTCTGTTACCAAAACAGAAAAACGGATTGGATTTAATATTAATATTTAATATTAATATTTAATATTATTAAAACAAATATTTAATAACATTTCTGTTAATATTTTACTATTAACAAATAAATTTGGTCCAAAAAGTTAATCAATCAATCGATAATTTGACCAAATCCGAATTCGAATCCGTAGCCGTAGCCGTAGCCGAAGCCGAGCCGAGCGAGCGACGACGGCGACGGCGCGAGGCTTGCCTTCTTCTCAACTCTTTAAGAGCTAGAAGAAGAGCAATTGCTTATATACCCATAAAAAACCTCTTCCTCTTCCAATATGGGACAATGCCCATTTGCCAAGGGGGGAACTTAAAATTTCACTCAAAAATTTCATTTCCCTCCATTTTCCATTCACCCTCTTTTAAGTATTTAATATATATTAATTAAATACATCCAAAACCCAACAGTTGACTGCTGCACTGTTTTTGCATTGTTGAGTGTGCAGGCAACAATTTTACAGCTGGAGGGTTGACTTGTACAGTCACCACGGGAACTTGTAGCTATCTTTTCCCTCTGTTGTTCCTTTGACTCTGAAGATTTGAACTACGTCCCCGACTGGAGACTTGCTAATCTTAAATACTCGAGGATATGTAACAAGTTTCTTACCTGGTTCTTAACAATAAGTTTGTTAGTAAGGAGGTTTTATTTTTATATATCACGTTTATCTGTAGGGTGTATTTATATTACAATTCATACAATTTGAGTTCCTATATCAACCTAGAAAGCAAGAAAAAAGAAGTCAAATGCAATATGATTAGTCACGGACACATTGACATGGTAAACTTTGACAAATGATACAACAGAGGAATGACACATATCAAATTTCGTAGCGTTGAGAATCATAAATATATTGTACAAAGAAATATTGAGAGAGAAATGTAGAACATACCATATAAAGAAATGTGCTGGTAATATTTTGTACATAGTGAGAAGTACGATCAATTCTTAAGTCTTTTTCTCAAACAATATGTTTAACTTTTTTTTTCCTACTTCTTGTTATATGTGGTCTCCCAGCTTCTAATATTTTGTACATAGTGAAAAATTACAATCTTTCTTTGCCACAGCTAGTGACTTATTTCACTTATTTTATTAGTTTTAAACTGGTTATCTGCTAACAAGCTCAGATTTAATAATTTATGATCTCTTTGAAGAAATAAATCAACTGACTTGCCAGTGAAATTGGACCTGTTTTGTGAAAGAGCTTTCTCGGTGACATTTTTCAAGTGACAGTAAGTTGTGAGTTTGATTGTGCCAATAAGTGTATTGTTGGACTTGTTTTCCTTTTCTCCTACACATTTTTAATGCGTGAATGAAAGTTGTGCGGTTTAGTTAATTATAAAGAAGAACTTTGTATATGGTAATTGCTTATCCTTTTATAAATTGAAGCAATATCATTTCTATTCTTGTTGTTTCTATGGTACCAAAATAATAAATAATGGTCTTTGAAGTTCCTGCAATGCAAAACTGATTACTGCCCCAACTGAAGGTTGGATTCCCATGGTAGAACTATAATGATGAGCCTTTAGATACTGTATCCTTGCTAATGTTTAATTTTAAGTGTAGAAATGTCTTCAGCCTGCACCAAGTATCTTGTTCCATTGAGAAAATAAAGCTTGGAGTGATAACATGGCCAACTCAATTTACATGCAGCTTTTAATTTGAGAGGGCTAATTAATTTTTAACCTTTTCTTCTACTGCAGGAATGTCCAAGCTTCACCTCAAACTTGCATATAATCCTTATAATGAGCCCAACATTGAAATTTTCAGGTTGTAGAAGTATATTTGAGGCGAAGTATATTTGTCCATGCTCTATATGGGTAGAATTATCCATTCAATATCTTAACATATGTAGTCTTGTATGGCATGCATAGTTATGTGCCATGACTTGTGACTATTGATAGATTTTAGCATCACATTACTGATTAATTCCAACTTATTGATTATTCATTACCATACAAAAATTTTGCTAATATTTATTTATCACCATTTGTAGGTGGACCAAATGAGCAAAAATACACATGGAAGCAATGAAGAGATATTCAGAGTCATGGGATTGTTGATGAAACATTAGTTTGTTTAGATACTTTAGAAAATTTTGTTTTGGAATTTTCTCGTTACTCTGCAAACAAGAGTTGTTAGCAATTGAATATTTTGGATTATGATTGTTTATGTTTTTTAGTGGTTTATATCAATTTTAGTGCATCATATTCTATTGTATGGACAAATTATTATTTATATCCAAATAAAGGGTATATTGTTGCTTAAATAGACCGTTGTAGCAAGTCCATAAACGGTTGTAATAGCCTCAATAAACTGTTACAATAGTTCCTAATAACCATTGTAATAGCTCACAATGTGCAGTCGAACCGTTGCTATAGCATCAACAAACCGTTTTATTAGCCTCAAAGACAGTTGCATAAAATGATATTGCAACAGTTTTAAACCGTCCTATTTGACTAACTACCGTTACAGTAGATAATCGTACACAACAGTTCCAAAACCGTTGCAATAGATCTATTGGCACGCGATCTGATGAGACGGTCCTGGAAACATTGCAATAGAGCAACTGCAACGGTTTTGCTATCATTGCATCGATTTTGGAGCCGTTGCTATAGGCCATTTTTCTAGTAGTAAAAGTTGGCGCTCGCCTTACAAAGCGTTTCCAGGAAACTAAAATCGTACTTTCATTGCTACCCCATATGTGCCGTGACCTCTTACCCGTTGAGGAATGTCATGCATAAGCCCGAGCTCTCAGGCCGGCTGGCCAAATGGGTCGTAGAGATATGCGGGTACGATATCGAGTACAAACCCCGGACTCACATAAACTCTCAAATTTTGGCGAACTTTGTGGCCGATTTTACGTCGCCTTGATACCCGAAGTCGAAAAAGAATTGTTTCTCACTACGGGGGCTAATTCTGGTATCTGGACCCTATTCATGGACGATGCCTCCAACGCAAAGGGGTCCCAGCCTGGTATCGTGTTGAAACCGCCTGCGGGTAGCGTAATTAGACAGTCTTTAGAAATGTAAAATTGAATAACAATAAAGCCGAGTATGAAGCTATGATTGCAGGTCTAGAATTGGCTAAGCGCCTCGGGGCCGAAGTGATCGAAGCCAAATGTGACTCGCTAATCGTCGTAAATCACGTCAACAGAACGTTCAAAGTAAAAGAGGAACGGATGTGGAGGTACTTGGACAAATTGCAGGAAACCCCACATCAATTCAAGGAATGGACTCTGATGATAGGCTATAATTATGTATTTTAGTCGCTTATCACACTAATTTACTGCATTTTAATTGAGTTTGAGCTTTAATCGCTAATGTTTTGCACTAATTGTGTATTTTATGCCTTGTAGGAGTGATTCCGACCTATGTAGATGTTATGGAATGAATTCAAGTGATTTGGAGCTTTCAAGTCTGAGTAAAAGACCAAGGAATTAAACCGGGATCGCGTTCAGGGATCAACGGATGATAGATAAGAACGAACGAAGAATCGAGTAGGCATATTGCGCACTGTCTAGTAAAATACACATAACTTTTTGCTCAGAACTCCATTTGGGCTCCACAATATATGGTTGGAAATCTAATTCATTGGGTTACAATATTCATGTTTTACGTTTTTTAAGTTCCCAACAGAACAGGGTAAAACGAGCGCCGAAAGTGCGCGGCCGCGCATGTCAGGCAGAACACAGGTCAAAATGCGCGGTCAATCCGCGGCCGCGCATGTCCTATCCGGGAAAAGTGTCCTTTTTCGCATAAGAGAAGGTATAATTATTTGGGCCCGACCTTACTTGGTATATTTACATGGAAAAATAGTATTTTGAGGACTTTTGACATGATTTAGACCTAAGGAGGCTAAGGAGACCAAGGATTCGACCTAAGGAAGCAAGAACACACTAGGAGCAAGGCGGAGAATTCTTCTACGAGTTTTTCACTTCCTTCTTCCTAAATCCATTATTATTTATGAATTCTAGTATTGTAGTTATGCATACTATTATGAATAGCTAATTTGTTATCTAGGGTTTTGATGGAACCTATTGGAGGATGATTTTCCTATTACGTTAATATAGATTTGTTGTAGTATTTTCTCTATTTGTCCAACTGCGTTATTTTTATGGTTGGTTGAAGAGCTCTCAATCGACTGTGCCTATTTACTGTGTATTACTCGGGAGAGAGTGCATATTCAGGTAGTTGTTGAACAACATCACTCCTAACATATATGAGGGATCAATACAAAGGGTTTAAAGGTGAGATTAGGGATAACATAACCTTGGTGCGATCCGAGTGAGCCGTACTTAATGTCAGTTAGTGTAATTCGGGAGAATATGTCTAGTAAATTGTGGTAGTTACTCGGGAGAGAATTACGACACTCAGAGCGCTCATGATCGGTAGAGAAGACTTAGGTAAATTTATAGAAAACGTAGCGGAAAGGATTCCGATAATAGGGGAAGTCATAACTCTAGACCTCCTTAATCTTGTCTCTAACCCTTAGTATCTTTAGTTGTCAATTTACCATTTTAATTTCTTAGTTAATTAGTTAAATACAAGAATCTTAATATCTATAAGTTAGGAATTGTTCAAGCTTGTCTTCTTGGTGATAGTGAACAGTTGTAGCTAAGCCTTAGTTCTCTATAGGATTCGACCCCGAACTTGTAAACTGGATTATATTTGCAGCGATCGCTTAGTCCTTTTTATAAGGCATAGTTGGGCGTGATCAATTTTTGGCGCTGTTGCCGGAGAACTAACGGTGTATCTGTAGGTGTACATATTTCTAGGTTGCAAGTTTGAACTTTTATTTTTGCTTTTTGTGTATTTGATTATTTATTTATTTTAATTTTTTATTTTTGATCTGAGAGACATGGCATCTTGAAATTATGAGAGTTTTGATGTTGGTAATTCTACTTTTGATCCTCCTTATGCATTTAGTGGAGGAAACCACCCATGGCAAAATTATCAAAATATTCCCGAGAGCGAGTTATGTGCACCAACTCAATCTTACGTGTGGACTGTGTGTGATATGTGTGGTGGTCAAGATGGTCACTTTCATGGTTGTGCTTATATTTCTTATCTTCCCCCAACCCCTTACTTTGATGGTTCTTCTTTTTCTTGTGAAGTTAATAGGAACAAGAACCCATGGATAATGACCTGAAAGAGATCAAGGATATGTTAAAGTGCCTTGTGGAACAATATGATGAGATACAACTGCGGGTACAAAGGCAAGATGCAACTATTCGCAACTTGGAGGCTCAAGTGAGTCAACTAGTCGAAGCTTTTAATGCTAAATATGACAATGATGCACTTTCAAGGTTTTGCACCTCTCAAGTACAAAGAAGAGAGAAAAACAAAAGCACCCCGCTAAAGTTTTTCACAAAACTAGCGAAAGCGTTCTTCAACTCACGTTAGAAGAATGTAAGATGGAAAGAAACTTCACCCACACGTTTCTCAATCCCACAAGATTGTAAGAAGCATAGAATAAAGGAAGAAGAATGAAATAAAAAATCAATCACGGTTTTGAAGCAAAAGCTTAGAAAAACTAATCACCCTCCCCCCAACCTTATTTTCAGCATATTAAGCCCTTTAAATAGGCCTTACAATGAGTAAAATTGGTAAGGTTAAGGAAAACTAATCCTAATTAAACTAGAATAAGAATAAGGCTAAGAAAACCTATCCTAACTAAAATAGGGAAAAGAATTCTAGTAAGAATGGGATACCAACTAACAGTCCTACTAAAACAAGAATTAAATTACTAGGAAATAAGAAATAAGCTTCTTGAATTTCTTGGATTTTTAGCATTCTTGATCTTGCATCATTCTCCCCTGGTTGAAAAAGACTCATCCTCGAGTCTAACAACTTTTATAGATGGCACAAGATTTGCTATAGTAAGAATGGAGGCCCACGGTGGGAAAAAAAAGGGGACCCAATGCTCACCAGGTTTTAGGTTATATTTTGCTAGTTTATCATAGAGCTTCTTCACGTTGTAAGCAAACTTAGCATGTGGTCGAACCAAATTCCAGTTTCTATGTTTCAACTTTCTATCAAGTCCTCTCCATGTAATCTTTCTATATTGACTCTCAAACTTCAACTTACGATATGCAATTATTGGTATATAGTTAACCAACTCCATGTCTAGCTTTGAGTTAAGCATGGAGATCAACGCTCTTCTTGGGAATGCATCAATTGCATCGCTCGTACGCCAATAGTCACTTTGATGATAGTCATATATATTTATGACGTTAAGACATCTTGTTTCTCCAATATACACTCTTTTATAGGTAACTTTTCCTCTTTTTCTAGCATATTTCTAGGGACTTTAGAATTAATGCAATATGCTACCTTGTTTAGATTGATAGAGTCAACTATCAAGTCAATATTCTATTGAGCGTCTCTCAAAGGCGGAAAGTCAATAACACACATAGTTGGGTTCAGATCATCGTAAAACTTCGGTGGGAACTCCTCAATTAGTGGATCCAATGCTTGTTCCTCGTCTCTTTGATATTGGTCTTTATCAGCTTTGTCCTCTTCACGCCCCTGATTATCTGAATATTTATCATAATGGGCATGGTGCCTTGGTACTCTTGTACCTTGGTCAACTTCAACCTCTTCAGCTCTTTGTGAATGAATTGGTGGATATAGAAGTGGTAGATGTGGCGGTTGTAGGCGTTGTGTAACGATCCGGTCGGTCATTTTCAGAATTTACGCCCCGATCCCCTATTAATTGCTTTCCAGTGTTTGTTTCTGCTAGTGTGAGTTGACGGGAGGAATTATTTGGATTTTCGGAGAGTTTTGGGACACTTAGTCCCTGAATGAAAGCTTAAGTTTTGAAAATTTGACCATAGTTGGAACAGTGTGAAGACGGCCTCTAAATGGTATTCAAATGGTTCTGTTAGCTCCGTTGGGTGATTTCGGATTTAGGAGCGTGTTCGGATTATTTTTTGGAGGTCCGTAGCTCATTTAGGCTTGAAATGCCGAAAGTTGAATTTTTGAAGTTTCCGGTTCGATAGTGAGATTTTGATCTGAGGGTCGGAATGGAATTCCGGAAGTTGGAGTAGCTCCGTAGTGTTGAATGTGACCTGTGTGAAAAATTTCAGGTCATTCGGACGAGGTTTGATAGACATTTTGATCGAACGCGTATTTTGAGAGTTTTTGAAGTTCTTAGGCTTGAATCCGATGCTAAATTGGTGTTTTGATGTTGTTTTGAGCGTTTCGAAGATTGGAGCAAGTTGAATGATGTATTAGGATTGGTTGGCATGTCTGGTTGAGGTCCTGGGGGCCTCGGGTGTGCTTCGGATGCTCAACGGGTCAGTTTTGGAACTTAGAAATTACAGAAAAAAATGTTGCAGCAGTTAGTCCTGGTTTCCTTCTTCGCATTCGCGAGTGGAGTCTTGCATTCGCGAAGGGGAGCTGGGGCTGGTGAGGAACTAATGCTTCGCGTTCGCGAAGTGTCTCCCGCGTTCGCGAAGCTGGGAGGTTTATACTTACGCGTTCGTGATGGTGTTCCCGCGTTCGCGTAGAAGGAGGAAGTTTTGCATCGCGTTCGTGATGAAGGAATATGGACCCAAGCGAAGTTGTACTTCGCGAACGCGATGGTCCTTCCACGTTCGCGAAGAAGGGATATCTGGGCAGTATTTAAATAGTCCATCCGCGACCCTTCTTCATTTTTCCACCATTTTTGAACGGGATTGAAGCTTTTGAGGAAAAACAAAGGGGAATCACTTGGAGGTAACATTTTTGACTTCATAACTCGTTTATATGTGATTAAAGACCTAATTAGTGGTTGAAAATTTGGGAAAAATGGGTAATTAGGGCTTGAGATTAAGAGACCTTAAAATGGGTATTTGAGGGGTCAATTGAACTCCGATTTTGGTGTTCTTGTTATGTATAGACTCGTGAGAGTATGAGGATTCTGAAAATGTAAATTTCACCCGATTCCGAGATGTGGGCCCGAGGGGAATTTTGGTTATTTTACCTAATTTCGCGTTATAGCTTAGAATTTATTTGTAGAATCAGTTACTTGAAGTGTTATTTACATTTTGCAATTGAATTGGATAGATTTGGTCCATTTGGAGTCGAGTACTCGTGTCAAGAATGTGGTTTCGGGTTGATTTGGAGCCAGTTCGAGGTAAGTGGCTTGTCTAACTTTGTGTGGGGGAACCTCCCCTTAGGATTTGATATTATTGATCTTTGAAATGCCCTGTACGTAAGGTGATGAGTGCGTACTTGTGCTAATTGTTGAAAATCCGGTTTCCATTAAGTACTTAGAATTGTGTTTTCCTTTCTGTTTATACTACTTGCAAGTTAAGCCTGTTGTTAGCTTAGGTAAGCATGTCTAATTGATTTAACTGCTTATTTGTTCTACTGCCCTATCTGAATTATGGGCAGCATGCTAGGTTAGAAATACCTGCTTTACCTCGGTATGAAATTTGATTTAATTGAGTATTCTTCTTCTTGCTATTGTGTATTTACTTTGGGACTACGGGACTGTATCCCAGGAGATCCCCCTGTATGTTTACTTTGGGACTACGGATTTGTATTCCGGAAGATCTCCCTACACTTTTACATTGGAACTACGGGATTGCACCCAGTAGATTCCCCCAGTATTGAGTATTTATAATTGGGACTACGAATGTGGTATTCCGGTAGATCCCGCGCCTTTATGAGTTGGACTGAGGGACTGCACCCTGGAGATCCACTGAATATTTATATTTGGGGACTACAGGACGGTATCCTGGGAGATCCCCCGGTTGTTATCTCTGCGTTGAGCTGTATTGGTTTTCCAGTGATTACTTTGTTTCTGTTAAAGTTGCTGTTGTTCTTTAATCCTGTGTTACCTTTTTACTGTTACACTTAAGTATACTGTCTTATTCTACACTGTTATTATGTCTTGTATCTCCTTTAACCTCAGTAGGGCCCTGACCTTCATCGTCACTACCCGACCGAGGTTAGGCTTGGCACTTACTGAGTACCGTTGTGGTGTACTCATGCCCTTCCTGCGCATGTTTTTTATGTGCAGATCCAGGTTCTTCGACTCAGTCCTACCATCCATGAGGCGGAGTGATCCATCAGAGACTTCGAGGTTTGTCTGCGCTGTCCGCAGACCGAGGAGTCCCTTTCCATTCTGGCTCATAGTATTAGGCCTTCTGTATTTACTTTTGTTTAGACACTCTGGAGTTAGAACACTGTAGTTATTCCATAGCTTGTGATTTCATGATATTCCGGGTTTTGGGAAAATATAGTTCATTGTAAGAGTTTGATTTGTATTATTTCTGCAGTTTGGATAGTTTATTTCTGTTATTTCTTTTTCCGCAAATTGTTAGGCTTACCTAGTCGTAGAGACTAGGTGCCGTCACATGAAGGGAAAACTTGGGTCGTGACAAGTTGGTATCAGAGCTCTAGGTTCATAGGAGTCATGAATCACAAGTCGGTTTATTAGAGTCTCGCAGATCTGTACGGAGACGTCTGTACTTATCTACGAGAGGCTATGTAACTGTTAGGAAAAATTCCACTTCACTTGATTTCCTTGTCGTGCAAGATTTTGATATCACAGTTCTAAATTTCTGTCTTCTATTCTCTCACAGATGGTGAGGACACGTGTTACCCGAGATGATCAGGCACCCGCGCCCCCTACTAGAGCCGTCAGAGGCCGGGGCCGGGGTAGAGGCCGAGGACGCACTCGTGGTGCAGCCAGAGCACCCGCGCGAGCTGCCGCTGAGGTGCCACCAGCAGTTCCAGCCGGAGTCCAGACACCTGATACGTCCTCTACGACTACTCCAGCACTCCAGGAGACTCTGGCGTAGTTTATGACTATGTACACCACTCTAGCTCATGCAGGGTTGCTTCCCCTTGCTGCAGCTACATCCAAGGCCGGGGGAGAATCATAGACTCCCGCCGCCTGCACTCCTGAGCAGTGAGTACATGTTGATCAGGTCCCAGAGATTATTCCTGTACAGTCGGTAGCCCCAGCTCAGCCCCAGGAGAGGGAAGTAGCTTCAGAGGAGGAGAAGAAGAGGCTTGAGAGGTTCAAGAAATATTAGCCTCCTACATTTAGCGGGCTAGCCTCCGATGATGCCCTTGGATTTCTTGAGGGTGCTACCGTATCCTCCGTACTATGGGCATATCAGGATCGAGCGGGGTTTCCTTCACTACCTTCCAGATTCGAGGAGCTGCCTATCAGTGGTGGCGTGCTTATGAGTTAGACAGTCCGGATGAGGTAGCTTCCCTGAATTGGGCTCAGTTTTCAGATATGTTCACGAGGGAGTGTGTCCCCAAGAGTCTCAGGGACGCTTGGCGCACAGAGTTTGAGCATTTGCGCCAGTGTACTATGACTGTCTCGGAGTATGATGTCCGTTACACCGACTTGGCTAGACATGCACCAACTTTGGTTTCTTCGGTTCACGAGAAGGTTCGCCGGTTTATTGAGGGGCTTATTCCCAGCATCAGATCTAGCATGGCTCGTGAGTTGGAGATGGATATTTCTTATCAGTAGGTGGTGAGCATTGCTAGGAGGATTGAGGGTATGCATGCTAGGGATAGAGAGGAGAGGGAGGCCAAGAGGTCTCGAGAGTCGGGCCATTATTCTGGTGCCCGCGCCCCAGCTACAGGTCGTCATGGTAGGGGTTATATGACTCTCCCTGTTCATTCAGCTCTTCCAGCAGCCAGTGGTATTCCAGCTCCACCTAGGCCTTATGAGCCTTATTATGCACCTCCAGTATCTAGTGCGCCTCTTGCGCGGGGTGCTTCCAGTGGTCAGTCCAGCAGACCTGGCCCGAGCCAGTCACAGCCGCCACATCCTCCTAGAGCTTGTTTTGAGCATGGTGACACACGCCATATGGTGAGGGATTGCCGTAGACTTAGGAGGGGTGCACCTCCACAAACTTCTCAGCCACAACATGCCCCGCAGAGCTCTTAGGCTATGCTCCCAGCACCAGTTGCTACCCCACCTGCCCAGCCAGCTAGAGGTGGAGGTCGGGGAGGCAGAGGTCGCCCTTGAGGGGGAGGCCAGGCCAGATATTATGCCCTTCCTGCCCGTATTGAGGCTGTTGCCTCCGATTCTGTCATCACAGATACTATTTTGGTTTGTCACAGAGATGCATCGGTTCTATTCGATCCAGGCTTCACTTATTCTTATGTGTCTTCTTATTTTGCTCCGCATTTGGGTGTATCTCGGGATTCTTTGAGTTCCCACTATTTATGTTTCTACTCCTGTGGAAGATTCTCTTGTTGTGGACCGCGTTTATCGGTCATGTTTGATTGCTTTTAGTGGTTTTGAGACTAGAGCCGATTTGTGATTGCTCAGCATGGTAGACTTTGATGTTATTCTGGACATGGACTGGTTGTCGCCCCATTATGCTATTCTTGATTGTCACGCCAAAGCCGTGACGCTGGCTATGCCAGGTGCACTGTGTGTTTAGTGGAGGGGCACCTTAGATCGTACTTCTAGTAGAGTTATTCCATTCCTTAAGGCTCAGCGTATGGTTGAGAAGGGGTGTGACGCGTATCTAGCTTATGTGAGAGATGTCAGTATTGATACCCCTACAGTTGATCAGTCCCAGTAGTATGGGATTTCTCTGATGTGTTTCCAGCTGACCTTCCGGGCATGCCGCCCGATAGAGATATTGATTTTGGCATTGATTTGTTGCCGGGAACTCGGCCCATATCTATTCCTTCGTACCGTATGGCTCCTCCTGAGTTGAAGGAGTTGAAGGAGCAGTTATAGGAATTGCTTGATAAGGGTTTCATTCGGCCTAGTGTATCGCCTTGGGGTGCTCCTGTCTTATTTGTAAAGAAGAAGGATGGTTCTATGCATATGTGTATTGATTATCACCAGTTGAACAAGGTTACAGTGAAGAACCGCTATCCTTTGCCTCGTATTGATGACCTGTTTGATCAGTTAGAGGGTGCTTGTGTGTTTTCTAAGATTGACTTGTGCTCGGGCTATCATCAGTTGAAGATTCGGGAGCCATATATCCCGAAGACTGCCTTCAAGACTCGTTATGGTCATTACGAATTCCTTGTTATGTCATTTTGGCTTACTAATGCCCCAGTAGCCTTCATGCATCTGATGCACAGTGTTTTCCGGCCATATCTCGATTCATTCGTGATTGTCTTTATTGATGACATTTTGGTATATTCCTGGAGTCGGTAAGATCATGAGCAGCACCTGAGGACAGTGCTCCAGACCTTGAGAGAAAATAAACTATATGCTAAGTTCTCGAAATGTAAGTTTTGGTTGGATTCCGTGGTGTTCTTGGGTCACGTGGTCTCGAGTGAGGGTATTCGGGTAGATCCGAAGAAAGTGGAGGCAGTGCAGGGTTGGCCCAGACCATCCTCAGCTATAGAGATCCGCAGTTTTCTTGGCTTGGCGGGTTATTACCGTCAATTTGTTCAGGGGTTTTCATCTATTGCAGCACCTATGACCAGACTGACCCAGAAGGGTGCTCCGTTCCAATGGATGGAAGAGTGCGAGGAGAGCTTTCAGAAGCCCAAGACAACTTTGACTACAGGCCCAGTTTTGATATTGCCTACCGGTTCGGGGTCTTATACTATCTATTGTGATGCTCAAGGGTTGGCCTTGGAGCGGTATTGATGCAGGACGGTAGGGTGATTGCCTACATGTCCAGACAGTTGAAGATACATGAGAAGAATTATCCTGTCCATGATATCTTGAGTTAGCTGCTATTGTTCACGCCTTGAAGATCTGGCGTCATTATTTGTACGGTGTGCCTTGTGAGATTTATACTGATCACCGGAGTTTGCAGCATCTGTTCAAGAAGAAGGACCTTAACTTGCGCCAGAGGAGGTGGTTAGAGCTGCTGAAGGACTATGATATCACTATTTTGTATCACCTGGGCAAGGCCACTGCGGTGGCCGATTCTTTGAGCCGCCAGGCAGAGAGTTTGGGGAGTTTGTCTTATTTACCAGAAGCAGAGAGGCCCATGACGATGGATGTTCAGGCCTTAGCCAGCCAGTTTGTGAGGTTGGACCTTTCGGAGCCCAGTCGGGTTCTAGCTTGCGTGGTCTCTTGGTCTTCCTTGTTTGATCGTATCCGGGAGAGTCAGTTTGATGACCCTCATTTGCTTGTCCTCAAGGACAAGGTGTTGCATGGCGATGCTCGAGATGTGACTATTGGTGATGACGGGGTATTGAGGATGCAGGGACGAGTTTGTGTACCCATAGTTCGCGGTATTCCATTCATCCGGGTGCCGCGAAGATGTACCAGGATTTGAGACAGCACTACTGGTGGAGGCGGATGAAGAAAGATATAGTTGGATTTGTATCTCGGTGCCTTAATGGTCAGCAGGTGAAGTATGAGCACCAAAGACTGGGTGGATTGCTTCAGCAGATAGAGATTCTGGAGTGGAAGTGGGAGCGAATCACCATGGACTTCGTATCTGGGCTCCCACGGACTTTGAGGAAGTTCGATGCCATTTGGGTGATTGTGGATCGGCTGACCAAGTTCGCGCATTTCATTCCTGTGAGTACTACCTATTCTTCGGAGCGGTTGGCGGAGATTTATATTCGTGAGATTGTTTGTCTGCATGGTATTCCAGTTTCCATCATTTCAGACGGAGGTACTCAGTTCACATCACGATTCTGGAGGGCCGTACAGCATGAGTTAGGTACTCGGGTGGAGTTGAGCATGACATTTCACCCTCAGACGGACGGACAGTCCGAGCACACTATTCAGATTCTTGAGGATATGCTCCGTGCGTGTGTGATTGAGTTTGGAGGGTCTTGGGATCAGTTCTTGCCTTTGGCGGAGTTTGCCTACAACAACAGCTATCAGTCCAGCATTCAGATGACACCGTATGAGGCTTTATATGGTAGGCGGTGTAGATCTTCGGTGGGTTGGTTCGAGCCGGGTGAGCCTAGATTATTGGGCACAGACTTGGTACAGGATGCCTTGGAGGAGGCTAAGGTGATTCAGGATAGACTCCGTACAGCCCAGTCCAGACATAAGTGCTACACGGACCGGAAGGTTCGTGATGTTTCTTATATGGTTGGAGAGCGGGTTCTGCTTCGGGTATCGCCTATGAAGGGCGTTATGAGATTTGGGAAGAAATGGAAGTTGAGTCCGAGATTTATTGGCCCTTTTGAGATATTGAGGCGTGTTGGGGAGGTTGCTTATGAGCTTGCCCTACCTCCCAGCTTAGCAGGAGTTCATCCGGTATTTCATGTTTGATGCTCCGGAGGCATCATAATGATCCGTCGCACGTGTTGGATTTCAGTTCAGTCCAGTTGGACAAGGATCTATCCTATGTTGAGGAGCCAGTGGCAATATTGGACAGGCAGGTTAGAAAGTTGAGGTCAAAGAACATTGCATCAGTGAAGGTTTAGTGGCGGGGTTAGCCGGTCGAGGAGGTGACCTGGGAGACCAAGCGGGATATGCGCAGCCGTTACCCTTATCTTTTCACTACTTCAGGTATGTCTCTATGCTCGTTCGAGGAAGAACGAATGTTTAAGTGTGGGAGGATGTAACGACCCCGCCGGTCGTTTTTAGAATTTACGCCCCGATCCCCTATTAACTGCTTTCCCCGTGTTTGTTTCTGCTATTGTGAGTTGACAGGAGGAATTATTTGGAATTTCGGAGAGTTTTGGGACACTTAGTCCCTGAATGAGAGCTTAAGTTTTGAAAATTTAACCATAGTCGCAACAGTGTGAAGACAGCCTCGGAATGGTATTCTTATGGTTCCGTTAGCTCCATTGGGTGATTTCGGGTTTAGGAGCGTGTTTGGATTGTGTTTTGGAGGTCTGTAGCTCATTTAGGCTTGAAATGCCGAAAGTTGAATTTTTGAAGTTTCCGGTTCAATAGTGAGATTTTGATCCGAGGGTCGGAATGGAATTCCGGAAGTTGGAGTAGCTCCGTAGTGTTGAATGTGACGTGTGTGCAAAATTTCAGGTCATTTGGACGAGGTTTGATAGACTTTTTGATAGAAAACGTATTTTGAGAGTTTTTGAAGTTCTTAGGCTTGAATCCGATGCTAAATTGGTGTTTTGATGTTGTTTTGAGTGTTTCAAAGATTGGAACAAGTTTGAATGAGGTTTTAGGATTGGTTGGCATGTTTGGTTGAGGTCCCGAGGGCCTCGGGTGTGTTTCAGATGCTCAACGGGTCATTTTTGGAACTTAGAAATTGCAGAAAAAAATGTTGCAGCAGTTAGTCCTGGTTTCCTTCTTCACGTTCGTGAGTGGGGTCTCGCGTTCGCGAAGAGGAGCTGGGGCTGGTGATGAATTAATGCTTCGCGTTCGCAAAGTGTCTCCCGCGTTCGCGAAGCTGGGAGGTTTATACTTACGCGTTCGCGATGGTGTTCCCGCGTTCGCGTAGGAGGAGGAAGTTTTGCATCGCGTTTGCGACCTTCCATCGCGTTCGCGATGAAGGAATCTGGACCCAAGCGAAGTTGTACTTCGCGAACGCGAGGGTCCTTCCGCGTTCGCGAAGAAGGGATATCTGGGCAGTATTTAAATAGTCCATTCGCGACCCTTCTTCATTTTTCCACCATTTTTGAACGGGATTGAAGCTTTTGAGGGTGATTTTTGAGGAAAAACAAAGGGGAATCACTTGGAGGTAACATTTTTGACTTCATAACTCGTTTATATGTGATTAAAGACCAAATTAGTAGTGGAAAATTTGGGGAAAATGTGTAATTAGGGCTTGAGATTAAGAGACCTTAAAATGGGTATTTGAGGGGTCAATTGAACTCCGATTTTTGGTGTTCTTGTTATGTATAGACTCGTGAGAGTATGAGAATTCTGAAATTATAAATTTCACCTGATTCCGAGATGTTGGCCCGAGGGGCATTTTGGTCATTTAAACTAATTCCGCGTTTTAGCTTAGCATTTATTTATAGAATCAGTTACTTGAAGTGTTATTTACATTTTGCCATTGAATTGAATAGATTTGGTCCATTTGGAGTCGAGTACTCGTGGCAAGAACGCGGTTTCGGGTTGATTTGGAGCCGGTTCGAGGTAAGTGGCTTGTCTAACCTTGTGTGGGGGAACCTCCCCTTAGGATTGAATATTATTGATGTTTGAAATGCCCTGTACGTAAGGTGAGGAGTGCGTACTTGTGCTAAATGTTGAAAATCCGGTTTCCATTAAGTACTTAGAATTGTGTTTTCCTTTCAGTTTATACTACTTGCAAGTTAATCCTGTTGTTAGCTTAGGGAAGCATGTCTAATTCATTTAACTGCTTATTTGTTCTACTACCCTATCTGAATTATGTGCAGCATGCTAGGTTAGAAATACCTGCTTTACCTCGGTGTGAAATTTGATTGAATTGAGTATTCTTCTTGTTGCTGCTCTGTATTTACTTTGGGACTACGGGATGGTATCCCGGGAGATCCCCCTGTATGTTTACTTTGGGACTACGAATTTGTATTCCGGGAGATCCCCCTGCACTTTTACATTGGAACTATGGGATTGCACCCGGTAGATTCCCCCAGTATTGAGTATTTATAATTGGGACTACGGATGTGGTATTCCGGTAGATCCCCGCGCCTTTATGAGTTGGACTACGGGACTGCACCCGGGAGATCCACTGGATATTTGTATTTGGGGACAATAGGACGGTATCCTGGGAGATCCCTCGATTGTTATCTCTGCGTTGAGCTGTATTGGTTTTCCCGTGATTACTTTGTTTCTGTTAAAGTTGCTGTTGTTCTTTAATCCTGTGTTACCTTTTTACTATTGCACTTAAGTATACTGTCTTATTCTACACTGTTATTATGTCTTGTATCTCCTTAAACCTCAGTAGGGCCCTGACCTTCCTCGTCACTACCCGACCGAGGTTAGGCTTGGCACTTACTGAGTACCGCTGTGGTGTACTCATGGCCTTACTGCGCATGTTTTTCATATGCAGATCCAGGTTCTTCGACTCAGTCCTACCATCCTTGAGGCAGAGTGATCCATCAGAGACTTCGAAGTATGTCTACCGTGTCCGCAGACCGAGGAGTCCCTTTCTATTCTGGCTCATAGTATTAGGCCTTCTGTATTTATTTTTGTTTAGACACTCTGGAGTTAGAACACTGTAGTTATTCCATAGCTTGTGATTTCATGAGATTCCGGGTTTTGATAGAAAATGTAGTTCATTGTAAGAGTTTGATTTATATTATTTCTGCAATTTGGATAGTTTATTTCTGTTATTTCTTTTTTCGCAAATTGTTAGGCTTACCTAGTCGTAGAGACTAGGTGCCACCACGATAGTTCACGGAGTGCGAACTTGGGTCGTGACACGTTGTGGCGGGTTTGGTAGTTGATTTTGAAGCACCAAACCTTCAATCAAGTTAGTGAGATACTTCATTGATTCCGTCAAGCTGTTTAGCTGCACTTTAATTTCTTTATTGTCTCGTTCATGGATTGTAGTTCTTAATTTCTGAATTTTTAATTGAAGATCCATTGAAGAGGATCCAGAAATTGCTATTTTCTTGTTTGGTGACACGATGAATAAGATAGGAAGTCAAGATTTCGAACCTGGAAACTGTGCTCTGATACCAAATTGACACTTTCAAGGTTTTGCACATTTCAAATACAAAGAAGAGAGAAAAATAAAAGCACCCCGCTAAATTTTTCACAAAACTAGCGAAAGCGTTCTTCAACTCACGTTAGAAGAATGTAAGATGGAAAGAAACCTCAGCCATACATTCCTCAATCCTGCAAGATTGTAAGAAGCGTTGAATAAAGGAAGAAGAATGAAATAAAAGATCAATCACGTTTTTGAAGCAAAAGCTTAGAAAAACTAATCATCCCCCTTTATTTTCAGAATATTAAGCCCTTTAAATAGGCCTTACAATGAGTAAAATTGGTAAGGTTAAGGAAAACTAATCCTAATTAAACTAGAATAAGAATAAGGCTAAGAAAACCTATCCTAACTAAAATAGGAAAAAGAATTCTAGTAAGAATGGGATACCAACTAACAATCCTAGTTTGAGTAGAAGTACAAATATAATCCTACTAAAACAAGAATTAAATTTCTAGGAAATAAGAAATAAGCTTCTTGAATTTCTTTGATTTTTATCATTCTTGATCTTGCATTAGCAATATTATGGATAGTTGCCAGGAGCAGTGTGCATTAGAGATGAAAATTGAGGTGCCAATGGAGGGGTCCAAAGTAGAACCCCAACACTCTAACCAGCTAGATTTGAGGATGTCGATGTTGAAGAAGTAATACTAGAGTCAACCAGGGACGTTGAAGATACAAATTTAGTTGACTCTAGTGTGATTGGTGTTGAGAAGGTTAAAAATCTTGAAGTTCATGTATTTGAGCACGTTGCACCTCATTCCAAACACTTCTCTACATTACGTTCAGATGGTGAAATGGAAACTGAGCCATATGAGCCAATGTAAGAGTCAAAGGAAGAGGTAGATGAGCCCTATATTCTGAAATTTTCAAGGCTGTCTAGGCAAAGTGACATTCCTCGGTTGAAAGCCAAAAAGTTCATAAAGTATCATTTAATTTTTGGCTTGCAAAAATTTGTGTCACTCCAGGAGCATGATCATAGAGCAGAATCAAAACTTGGGGCCAATTCATAAGTTCGAAGTGGAGGCAGAAAGTGATTCACGTCGTGCCGCGACGTTAAATCAAGCACTTATTGGGAGGCAACCTAGGTTTACTGCTTTCTTTTATTTTCTTATTATTATTATTATTATTTTTAATTATATTATTTTGGTAGTTTCAATGTTTGATTTTCTAGGAGCATGGAAAGCAAAGTTATTGGAAGGATGCAATAGCAAACCAGATGGTTGGAACTAAGTGTGAGGTACCCGCACGAAGGATCAAGCCTGGGAGAAGTCTGAGTACCCCATGAGCTGATAGTGCTTCGACCTTTGGCTTATCAGGGAGTTTCTTTTACCCTCTTATTCGTTATGATGTGCATTGGGGACGATGCAGAATTTTAAGTGTGGGGTGAGGAGATTGTCTGGGTGACTTTCTATGCTACTTTAGCTATTTTAGTTTAATTAAATAATTTTTTTTTAAAAGATTGGACTTTTCCCGACGATGGACCTATTAGAAAATTTTCTTGTGGGATTTATGTCTAAAGAAAAAGACAAAAAGATTTTCTTTTGTTAGGTAGTGTAGCAATTACCCCTTGGTTTTTTTGTGCCGCGGTTCTTTTCCAAGGGTTTTGTTTGAACCGGGTGTAGTTAGTTTTTTTTTGGGAGTAGGAGCCATTGTGTTGTATTTTGAATTGAAGCAATATCTCTTGACTTTGTTATGCCTTGAGAATAGTGAGTACTTTCGCTGTGACGCTTAGGCTCAGTTTTTGACTCTTGTAGAAGTATCTTAAATTGTATGATCTTAACTTTGCTTAACTGCTTTGACTAGAGTGTCTTGATGAGTCCAATCTTGAGTGAGTTATGTGCCATGTGTGTGTAAGGATTTGTGTTATTCTATGCATTGCATTTGATGTTTAGAGCTTGCCCCATGTGTTTGCAAAGCGAAATAGTAGTTTTGTTCAGTCTTGGAAGTGATATAGGCGTTTCTTTGTTGAGCCAGATATGTATATTTTACCCGCCTAATTGTTATGTATCGTAGTTAACCTCTTTGAGCCTGTAATCCTGTTTCTTTGGCAACCACATTACAATCCTTACCCATTTGTTTGAATTAACCATCTATTTTAACCCTCTAACCTCTCATGAGCACTTGAATTGTTATGAACTGTGTATTAGTTAAAGTGTGGGGTGGTTGGTTTGGCTTTTGAGTGGAACTAATGAAATAAGGAGAAAGGTGCACTGTTTTGAAAAAGTAAGAGCCACTTGAATTGAAAAAGAAAGAAAAGCGAAAAATAGGTGTATTGCTGTGGAAAAAAAATTCCTTAATAAGTGGTGATTCTTGATGTAATTGTGCTTAAAGAAGTATGGGGTAATATACATTTATTTGAAGGTGGAGTTTTGGTTTGACATAAGCATGGGATTGAATGTTAAAGTATATGTATTAAAGTGCTTAGGGAGGTGTAGTCACTCTTATATCCAAATGTATCCTACCTATCCCGCAGCCTACATTGCAACCAAATAAAGTCCTACTTGATCCTAGAATGAATGAGCTCGATTAGTAGAGTAGTACACTACGGGCAAGCCTATGGTGCATCTTTTGTGGTATATGAATGTCATTTCTAAGAGTGAGTGAATTCTTTCTATCTTTGAGTTCCTAAGTGTTCTTAAATTTTATTCTGTGGAACTTAAGTCTTTTGTTGTGTGAGCGCACTTGATTTATAAAGGAAAGGTATTGTCAGTGACCTCTATGTTAGAGTAAGTGGGTGAGTTGTGAATAATGCGTGGTACTTGTGAGCCAAATCTTGAGGTGAAGATGTTACGCTTTTGTGCTTAGTATATTTTAAGTATTCTTGGTGTGATGAGTTAGGAGAATTGTTTAAAAAGGTCGTGTCTATATAAAGTGTAGTTTGATTGCTCAAGGACGAGCAATATTTTAAGTGTGGGGTGTTGATGATAGGCTATAATTACGTATTTTAGTCGCTTATTACACTCTAATTTAATGCACTTTAATTGAGTTTGAGCTTTAATCGCTAGTGTTTTGCACTAATTGTGTATTTTATGCCTTATAGGAGTGATTCCGAGCTACGTAGATGTCATGGAATAAATTCAAGTGATTTGGAGCTTTGAAGTCTGAGTAAAAGCCCAAGGAATTAAGCCGGAATCATGTTCGATGATCAACGGATGATAGTTAAGAACAAACGAAGAATTGAGTAGGCATATTATGCACTGTCTAGTAAAATGCACATAACATTTTGCTCAAAACTCCATTTGGGCTCCACAATATATGGTTGGAAATCTAATTCAAAGGGCTACAACATTCATATTTTACGTTTTTTTAAATTCCCAACAGAACAGGGTAAAAAGTGTGCGGCAAGTACGCAGTCGCGCACTGGCCGCGCATGTCAGGCAGAACACTGGTCAAAATGCGCGGTCAATCCACGGTTGATTTGCAGCCGCGCATGTCCTATCTGGGAAAAGTATCCTTTTTCGTGTAGGAGAAGGTATAATTGTTTGGGCCCGACCCTACTTGGTATATATACATGGGAAAATGGTATTTTGAGGACTTTTGACATAATTTAGACCTAAAGAGGCTAAGGAGACCGGGGATTCGACCTAAGGAGGCAAGAACACACTAGGAGCAAGGCGGAGAATTCTTCTACGCGTTTTTCACTTCCTTCTTCCTATTTCCATTATTGGTTATGAATTCTAGTATTGTAGTTATGCATACTATTATGAATAGCTAATTTGTTATCTAGGGTTTTGATGGAACCTATAGGAGGATGATTTTCCTGTTACGTAAATATAGATTTGCTGTAGTATTTTTTCTCTATTTGTTCAACCACGTTATTATTGTGGTTGGTTGAAGAGCTCTCAATCGACTGTGCTTATTTAGTGTGTATTACTCGGGAGAGAGTACATATTTAGGTAGTTGTTGAACAACATCACTCCTAACGTATATGAGGGATCAATATGGAGGGTTTAAAGGTGGGATTACGGATCACGAAACCTTAGTGCGATCCGAGTGAGCCATACTTAATGCCAGCTAGTGTAATTTGGGAGAATATGTCTAGTAAATTGTGGCAGTTACTCAGGAGAGAATTACGACACTTAGAGCGCTCATGATCGGCAGAGAAGACTTAGGCAAATTTATAGAAAACGTAGCGGAAAAGATTCCGATAATAGGGAAAGTCATAACTCTAGACCTCCTTAATCTTATCTCTAACCCTTAGTATCTTTAGTTGTCAATTTACTATTTTAATTTGTTAGTTAATTAGCTAAACACAAGAATCTTAATATCTATAAGTTAGGAATTGTTCAAGCTTGTCTTCTTGGTGATAGTGAACAGTTGTAGCTAAGCCTTAGTTCTCTGTGGGATTCGACTCCGGACTTGTAAACCGGATTATATTTGTAGCGACTGCTTAGTCCTTTTTATAAGGCATAGTTGGGCGTGATCAGACTCTGCAACACGTACCTCGAGATCAAAATAGTGAGGTCGATGCACTGGGTGCTGTGGTGCAACTGATGAACTCGGTGGTAGAACAAGGTCACGCCGAAGTAAACTCGATGAGTTTGACTTGGAATTGGAGAAACAAATACATAGACTACCTGAAGACAGGAAAATTGTCATCGGATCCCAAGGAATCAAAAGCCTTGCGCACCAAAGCTTCCAGGTTTAGTTAAGTCGAAGGGAAATTGTTCAGAAGATCCTTCTTCGGCTCGCTGGCTGGATGCTTAGGTCCGGGAGAGACCGAATACGCCATGAGGGAGGTCCACAAGGGCACTTGTGGGAACCATTCGGGGGCGGAATCCTTGTTTCGGAAGATGATCAGAGCTGGCTACTACTGGAATGAAATAGAGAAAGATGCGAAAAACTTCGTACGAAAATGCAACGAATGCCAAAGACGCGCCCCGATGATTCATCAACCGGGAGAGATGTTTCACCTAATCTTATTGCCATGGCCGTTTATGAAGTGGGGGATGGATATTGTCGGTTCCCTGCCATGGGCGCCCGATAAGGCCCTATACATACTACTCATAACCGACTATTTTTCCAAATGGGTCGAGGCTCAGGCATTCGAGAAGGTCCGGGAGACGGAAGTCATCGAGCTCAATTGGGATCACATTATATGTCGATTTGACTGACTGTGATCGTCTGCGACAACGGAAAATAATTCGTCGGCAGCAAGGTAAGTAAGTTTTTTGAAGACCACAAGATTAAGAAGATATTATCAACGCCTTACCACCATAGCGGGAACGGACAAGCGGAATCGACGAACAAAACTATACTCCAAAACCTGAAAAAGAGATAGACCGATTCAAAGGGAAAGTGGAAGGAAATCTTGCCCAAAGTCTTGTGGGCGTACCATACGACTTCGAAGTCGAGTATCGGAGCGACCCCATTCTTCTTAGTCTACAGAGCGGAAGCCTTAATACCAATCGAGGTAGGGGAACCGAGCCTGAGGTTCTAGTATGCTACCAAAGTTCTAATGACAAGGCCATGACTACGAAACTAGAATTATTGGACAAAAGGAGGGAAGTCGTCCTGGTCCGGTTGGCCGCTCATAAGCAGTGAATAAGGAGGTACTACAACCGAAGAGCCAACCTTCGACATTTTCAAATCGGGGACTTGGTATTGAGAAAAATAACGCTACACACCAGGAACCCAAACGACGGGAAACTGGACCCGAAATGGAAAGGATCGTATAGAGTTGCCGGAATAACCGGCAAAGGCTCGTATAAACTCGAGTCGGGAAACGGTATATAACTACTAAACAACTGGAACATGGCACACTTAAAGCGGTACTACTACTAAGGTACGAACTCAATTCCCTTTTTTATTTCGTTATATTACGGACTAACTTATGCAGGTACTCAGCCAAGGGCAAATGTGACTATTAGGTCTTAAAACACGTGTCGTACTCTTTTTTCCTTGAAACGATTTGTCCCGAAGTGGGTTTTTGGGCAAGGTTTTTAAAGAGGCGGCAGTAAAACATGCTACCTTAGTTTTGAAGACTGGCCCTAAATCGAAGTTAATGATTGTTTGCACCAAACCAACAATATTCGAGCCCTCACAAGCTCGGCCTCAAATTTTGGGGCCATTACCCCTAGGTTAAGATCTTTAGAAACGGCAAATTTTGTGTGTCACAAGCCAAGTCTTGATGGTTAGGATTCATTGTAAGGGTCAAACGAACCGTACCTATATAGCCCACTCTAGCCATGCCACAAGGCTTATGCGCCTCCGATTATGTACTCTACATATAAAACAATGAAAGAAATCTTTGCTTCCCTCATACTTTATTACTACACATTTCACTTCGTCGATGCTTCATAATGGATCCTAGATCCCAAAGCTCACGGGCTATCCCGACTCGGGGACTTTGGTCCGATAAAAAATCGTACGGCTCGGGCTATCGAATCCCAGAGGCACCGAGCAAATTAGGTAGTACCCAAATATGAAAGGCTACGGCCACCCTAAAATGGCTCAGAGATGTCCGAAGTTCGTACTCTGAATGTAAATCCCTTACGTATAATGAAAACCTATTAAAGGGTTACTGTCGACAAAAATGTCATCATATATGACTAAACACTTAAACATCTTAAAGGCCTTCAATTTTATCAAAATTTAGAAGCCACGAGTAATCCGGAGTTGCATCGAAACCAGGCCCCATTCGGACCTCCGAAGAATGGATGCTCTAGAGTACATTTGATTCTATGCAAAGGCATTATGAACGATACATAAATAAAGGTTGCAAATAGATGCTGAAAAGTAAAAATATGGTGTTGCCAAAGGGAAACTTTTATATATACTTCAAAAAATATTTACAAAGGCACGATAAAACGGCCTCAAAATAAACAAGAAAAAAATATACAAAAGGGAAACAAAAAAGCTAAGGCATCTACACCTGATCTTCACCGGAGCTCGACTCGGCACCAGAACCGTCAGAACCTTCGGAGCCTTCGAGACCCTCAGGCTTGTAAAGCTCCTTTGCTTAGGCCTCAAGCCTCTTGGCTTCTTCGATCTCGGCCTACATGTCGAATCCTCAGACATGAACCTCCTCGAGGGTCTCCCTTCGGGACTTTCGCTTTAATATACTCGATTTTCATTCTTAAACAGGCCTCGGCTATCTCTACGTCAGCCTTACACTGGGCTAACAGTTTCTCGACTTCGGAGGAATAAATCGAGGTTGCCTCCAATATGGACTTCAGCACAGTATATTCCTACCCAAGGGAATCTCGTTCCGAGGCGACTGAAGCCAGTTATGCCCGGAGTTCGTCGTTTAGCCGAGACCACTTGTCGGCTTTGTCCTTTGCCACCCGGAGCTGGTCCTTGACCTATGCTAGATCCTCTTTTAGAGCCTCCTTTTTCAAGGCCAGCAGGTCCATCCTACTCATGAACGCCTCCGTCATATCCATGACCTCGTTCATCTCGGCTCGGAGTTGATCAATCAAGTCTATCTTCTCTTGGACCTGTGAAGTTGCATCGTTAATCTTCGCGCGTAACCTCTCATTTTTAGCCTCAAAGATCCTTAGCTTCTCATTCAGTTCACCGTGCTCCCGCATTATGGAAACAGCCTCCTTTTGAGCCTTTCGCAGCTCGGGTCGGAGAATGGGGATGTCATTGAGGGCTGCATCTTTTTGCTCATTGAGGACCTTATATATGTCCTTCTGTCGGATTTGCTCTTTGAGCTCGAACTCAAGTTGACTGATCTCCATATGAGATCGAAGGAAGATTTCATGGTGGAGCACCGAAGCATGAAAAACAAAACGATAAGGTCGATAAAACATGCTGAAACTAAGAATGGTTCGCAGAGGAATGCACTAGCCAGGAAGCTTACCCGGTTCAGTGCCTGTTATGCCTCATTGTAGAGGCTTGATGTGCCTACGTCGTTCATTTTGTCTTGGTCCTCTTTAGTCACCAGGCAGCGAAGATAGTTGCCCACACCGACCGGAGAGGACATCATTCGGGCATCCGCCGGGATAGTAAGCACGACCGTTCTTTTATGATCGGGATCCATACTCGGAGCAGGGAACTGCCTCACCAACTTGGGACACGAGCTGAGCTTGCCTGCTCCCGACGACATGTCCTTTTTCGGGACCTCCAGGTGACCAAGACCGGAGTAATCCTCCAATGTGCCCATGTCCATGCCGTCGAAAAACATGTTGTGGGCCTTGTTTGCGCCATGTGCCGTCTCATTTGATTTTTTTTGTCGGCTCGAGCCTCATCAAACATAGACTCTATGTGAGACGGCGACTCAGTGATGTCGATGATACCGGCCATTTCTCTTAGATCAGGGATAGCCTCTCGGGAGGTCGTGGCCTCTAGTTCTCTATCCAGTCCCCGGGCATAAGAAGGATCGGCCCTTCGTTTGCTATCTCCGATAGCTGCATGTTCCTCCTTATCAGTGACTGGCCTACGGATGACGAATTCCAGGCCGTCATCTTCAGGGTTATCCCTGTGTCGGAAAAGAGATTCGGAGCCCAGTGCCCTGGCCCGGGTAATCCTTTTGGTGCTTTTTCGGACCCAGATTGCTACCCTCTTCTTCTTAACCTTGACGTTAGGGGAACCAGAGGATTTCCTCTTTTCTTTTTCTCCTCCCGTGCGGCAGCCTTGTGCTGTCCTAGAGCAGAGGGTTCAGTGAGTAAGGACGGAGCCACATCCCCGTCCAATTGCCGAAGCTCAATGATCTTGGGCAAATCTAAAAAAAAGAGAAAAAAAAAGATAAGGGACTTAGCAAGAACGAAGAGTCAAGTATGAGAGTAAAATTGTTCAGAAGAAGGACTCACCATAGGAACGGGCCTCCCACTTGACCTTTGAAAGACTGCTCCATTCGCGCTCAAAATATGACATATGTTCACAGATCTTCTCGGTGCAATCCTTGAAGCGGGGGACTGCCTTGAGAACTCGGGCGACCGTTGCATGACGATAGGCACAAGATATTAGAAAAAGAACGAAGAAAGCGCCAAAATACTAAGGAAGAAAAAAACTTACGGGCCAAGTTCCACTTTTTAGGGAACGATAAAAATTCGGGGGGTACGAGATCTTTGGTCTTCACCCGAACGAAGCAGGTGGTCGAAGGTAAACCGAGGCGCTTCGGTGTTGTTGACAAAAAACGGAGAATTATTACGATCCTCAAAAGGGACGAGTGAATTTGCCCAAGGCAGACCTCATACCTCTTGCAGAAGCTTAGGATTACAGGGTCCATCGGGACAAGCATAAAGGGGTAAGTGTAAACACTTAGATACCCCTTCACGTGGGTAGTAATATCCTCGTTAGGCCCGGGGACAACCACGTCCTTTCCCTCCTAGTTGTAATCCACCCAGATTGTTGGGAGTGTATCTTCGGTAATCGAGGATATGTACCTCCATACCTCCGGCCCCCCCCCCCCCCCCGCCTCAATCTTGCTTACTGACGCCTTCTCGACTTTGAAGTAGTTTTGAATGGAACAACCCCCATGAACGAAACTCTTCAAAGGAGGCTCCGGGACCACCTCAGGAACGGTCACCTCGGCATCCCTGGTCAGGTTGGATGTTGAAGGGGCGGTTTCTTAAGCCACAGATTTGGAACTTTGAACCATTGGATTCTAAAATATGATGGTTTGAAGAAAAATATGAAGGTTTGAAGATGAGAATGAAGATATGAAGATCTGGAAAGCAACGTATGAAGATTTGAAAGGGTTGATGTTAAGTGGAGAATTTAGAGTCATCAAAGAGCTCTGGAATAGGAAAGTAGAAAAGTAAAAAGGGGGGTCGGAGCTATTATAGAGGAAGGATAGTCAATATGTGATGCTCCGCATTTGAGGACAGTCAACCGGTGGCTAACACGCGTTCAAAGTCTGAACGATGCGACTGATGGGACGTGCCGCTGAACTGTCAGCTCAGTTGTAACATACGGAAGAAGTAATTGGGGTTAATTTATCGCTTTCCGTTGCTTCGATAAATCTACTCTTCCGAAAATGAGGGGACTATCTGTGTACAGATAAAATCGGGGGTAGAGTTTTTCCCGATTTCCCGGTGAGAGAACGGAGGTGAAGTATAGTTCGAGATCTGCCTAATCGAGGCCAGGAACCCCTCGTACCGAGACCCAGGAAGAATGAACGATGTATCTGAGATTGGACACGGCAAAGTGACGTACCCTAGACCAAGCATGGCTTCTGGGCCTCGGGAGATGCGGTTAACGGTTATGCATGGCGGATAGGGAGACGTAATATTCGCCCTCAACCAGATTTTACGGCGTGAATCCTGTTCGGTATCAATTATAGATCAACAATTACCGTGAAAGCAAGATTTTTTTTACCTTTTTTAGAGTATAAGACTGAAATTCTCTTACTATATAAAGAGGAATTTTTTTTGGTCTGACACATTATAACACACATTTCAAAGCAATAAAAGTTTACTTTTGTTATAAAACAATAAAAGAACAAGAGCAATATTGCAAATAAAAGTAGAGAGAGAGAATTCTTATTGAATTTTGGGATGAATTACAATGGAATAGAACCCTCTATTTATAGGGTGATGGTGACTTAGCCACCAAGTAATAAACCCTAGAATCTCTCTAAATATGGACATTCACCATAAATAGAATTCTATTTATAACACTTCCCCTGAATGTCTATTCAACAGATAATGTGCCTCGTTTAAACCTTAACTAAAAGAAAATCCAATGGGAAAAAAATTTTAGAAAAGGAAAAAGAGTACACATGTTTAGAAATGCGCCTATTGGTTGCCTCGTTAAAAACCTTGCAAGGAAAACCCAGTGGGACAAAACCTTGTAAGGGAAAAAGAATGCAACGCGCATAAACTCCCCCTGATGAGAGCGTCAATTCACATCCTTGAGCCTTCGCATCCCGATCTTGTACACTAGCTTCTTGAAGGTTGACGTTGATAGAGATTTTGTGAACAAATCAGCCATATTATCACTTGAACGAATCTGTTGCACATTAATATCACCATTCTTTTGAAGATCATGTGTGAAAAATAACTTTGGTGAAATGTGCTTTGTCCTATCTCCTTTTATGAATCCTCCCTTCAATTGAGCTATGTATGCTGCATTATCTTCATACAAAATTGTGGGTAGTTTGTCATATTTCAAACCACATTTGTCTCGAATAAGATGTATTATAGACCTCAACCACACACACTCTCGACTTGCTTCATGAATAGCAATTATCTCAGCATGATTAGATGAAGTAGCCACAATTGATTGCTTAGTCGATCGCCAAGATATGGCAGTGCCTCCACAGGTAAATACATAACCTGTTTGAGACCGAGCCTTGTGTGGGTCAGATAAATACCCAGCATCAGCATAACCAACAAGATCGGGACTGCAATTGTTGCCATAAAATAAGCCCATATCGGTAGTCCCTTTTAGATACCGCAATATGTGTTTGATTCCATTCCAATGTCTCCTTGTGGGAGCAGAGCTATATCTTGCTAAGACATTAACTGAAAAAGTTATGTCGGGCCTTGTTGTATTAGCAAGATACATTAGTGCACCAATTGCACTAAGATATGGTACTTCAGGACCAAGTAGCTCTTCATTCTCTTCTTGAGGTCGGAATGGATCCTTATTCACATCAAGTGATCGAACAACCATCGGAGTACTTAATGGATGTGCTCCATCCATGTAAAACCGTTTCAATACCTTTTCTATGTAGGTAGATTGATGAACAAAAATTCCGTTTGCCAAATGTTCAATTTGCAAAAACAAGACATAATTTTGTCTTTTCGAGATCTTTCATCTCGAATTCCTTCTTTAAATAATCAATTGCCTTTTGGAGTTCTATAGGAGTTCCAATAAGGTTTATGTCATCAACATATACGGCAAGTACAACAAATTCCGATGTCGTTTCCTTCATAAAAACACATGGGCAAATGGCATCATTTGTATAGCCTTCCTTTAATAAATACTCACTAAGACGATTATACCACATTCGTCCTGATTGCATTAGACCGTACAAAGATCTTTGCAATTTGATTGAAAACATTTTCCGGGACTTTGAATTATTTGCGTTAGGCATTTTGAATCCCTCGAAAATTTTCATGTATATCTCATTATCAAGTGAGCCGTAAAGGTAGGCGGTAACCACATCCATTAAATGCATGTCAAGCTTTTCATTGACAGCAAAACTAATGAGATAACGGAACGTTATAGCATCCATAACGGGTGAATATGTCTCTTCATAATCGACACCAGGCCTTTGTGAAAATCCTTGTGCAACAAGGCGTGCCTTATATCTTTGTACCTCATTTTTCTCATTTCTCTTGCGTACAAAGACCCATTTATAGCCAACAGGCTTAACACCATTAGGTGTTTGGACTACAGGCCCAAAAACTTCACGTTTTGCAAGTGAATTCAACTCTGATTGGATTGCTTCTTGCCATTTTGGCCAATCAAGTCTTTGTCGACATTCTCCAACAGATTGAGGTTCAAGATCCTCACTTTCTTGCATAATGCTAGATGCAACATTATATGCAAAGACATAATCCACCACTATATCCACTCGATTCAAATTTGTCTCAATATCGATTGGATTTATTGATAGTTCCTTATTTTCTTGAGTTTCGGGCTCAGTGGATTCCTTATGAATCTCAGAATTTATTAAATCGTGGATTTCTTCATGAGATTCTTTCGTAGTGTCATTTTGATCATTTGTTTTCCTTTTTTTAGGATTTCGATCTTTGGAACCTAATGGTCTGCCACGTTTTAGGCGTGCTTTGACTCATTAGCTATGACACTAGAAGATTATCCAATAGGGATATCAATACGGATCGGAACATTCTCTGCAGGGATAGGTGATTTTGTTATCCTTTTCAAATCCGTAAATGCGTCTGGCATTTTGATTTGCTATTCTCTGCAAATGGATAATCTTTTGCACCTCTTTTTCACAAATAGAGGCACGTAGATCAAGATGAGATAATGATGGATTTTTCCATAAAATTTCCCATTTGGTTTCACTAACTTCTCCCCCTAATTTTGGGAAGAGTGTCTCATCGAATCGACAGTCTGCAAATCGTGCAGTAAACAAATCCCCCGTCAATGTTTCGAGGTAGCGAATAATGGAGGGCGATTCAAACCCAACATATATTCCTAACCTTCTTTGCGGACCCATTTTGGTGCGATATGGCGGTGCTACAGGCACATATACTGCGCATCCAAAAATTCATAAATGGGATATATTAGGTTCATGACCCAAAACTAATTGCAACGGGAAATATTTATGATAATTTGTCGGTCTGAGACGAACTAGCATTGTTGCATGCAAAATGGCGTGACCCCAAACAGAAGTGGGCAGCCTCGTTTTCATGAGTAACGGTCTTGCTATCAATTGGAGACGTTTAATTAAAGACTCTGCAAGACCATTTTGAGTGTGAACATGAGCTACAGGATGTTCCACTTTTATCCCAATTGATAAGCAATAATCATTAAATGCTTGGGATAAAAACTCAGCAGCATTATCAAGTCTAATAGACTTAATTGGATTATCGGAAAATTGTACCCGTAATCGAATTATTTGTGCCATTAATTTTGCAAACGCGAGGTTGCGAGATGACAATAGGCACACATGGGACCATCTAGAAGATGCGTCTATTAAGACCATAAAATATCTAAACGACCCACTAGGTGGGTGAATAGGTCCACAAATGTCCCCTTGTATACGTTCCAAAAATGCAGGGGACTCAATTCCAACCTTTGTTGGTGATGGTCTAATAATTAACTTGCCTTGATAACAAGAAGTGCAAGAAAATTCATCATTTAAAAGAACAAGATATTGCTCAAGGCATTATTCATTCGTTCTTTTCCTCACTCGCGACCGAGCTTGTACCGAGGGTCCAATGAGGACGACTTCCACTGTTCTACACTAGATCAGGCTTGGTCATTACATTGTGATTGGTTTGATTATTTATTTTGTCTTCAACTCATTCATCTGTTATCTTATTTATTCTTATTGAATTAAACCACGTATCCTTTAAACGTACAAATTTAATTGTTACTCATTTTTGGGGTAAACAATAATCACTTTCTCTGTTTAAATAATTGAAATGCACATAAACCTATTTACCAAAAAAATAAAAATAAAAAGTTCTGAACGTAAAAAAGAGGATACAGGAATGGAATGAAGAGAGATATAGTATCTTTTTTTCTATGTTTTTAGGTGTTTTGTTTTGAGAAGGATAGTTCAGAGATTACAAAGAATACTAGGAATAAAAGATCAACAATTTTCGTCAAAACAAAAATTAGTGAAAAGCCCTAAGTTTGGGGTGATTAAATTTTTATTTTTGACAAATCTTGGCTTATAAATACATTTTGTGTTAACCCACGTAAATCCAAAAAGTGTTTTATAAACCAAAAAAAATAATAAATAAACTTATCCAAACATCCTATTAAGTTGACAAGTCGATTTCAGCAGCTACATCTCTCTCATATANATTTACGCTATTAAATGTTTATTACTTTTTGTATGTGTGGAACAGGATATTTCGTGCATCGCACGAGCATAGCGACTAATACTATATTAAAAGAACGAAGACCCTTAGTGAAATGTCGTTCACATTTTTTACCCTTTATAAGTGCATTCAAAGTTGGATAAAATTGTAAATCAAAAGATTATTTAATTTAAATAAATTAATTTCTGTATGGCGAAAAAGAAAAAAACAAAGAAGAGAATAATAAATGAGAAACTTCTTCTTCAATTAATATCCCAAATAAAGAGTGATTGTTGTAGGTTAAAAAATGAAGAAAATAAATTAGTAGGAGAAACTTCTTCTTCAATTAATATCCCTAATAAAGAGGGTTTGATTAAAAAAGGAAAAGAGAAATAATAGGAGAATAAGTTGAAACTTATTATTTAATAAAATTAGTTGTATTAGGTTCAAAAGGGAAAAAGACTAATAGAATAAGTAAAAAGTTGGAGTGATATTTAATATCCCTATTACAAGAGTTAATGAAACGTCAGTTTATTATCTTAATTTTTGATTTGATAATGGAATCCGGGGACAACCAATGAGGGACGGTCATAATAAAGTTTACAAGTCATTTTCTGATGTAATTGAAGGCAAAGAGGGAAGATTTCGTGAGACTCTGCTTGGCAAACGAGTCGATTATTCAGGACGTTCTGTCATTGTCGTGGGTCCTTCACTTTCATTACATCGATGTGGATTGCCTCGTGAAATAGCAATAGAACTTTTCCAGACATTTGTNTCACTATTTGGTGATTTTATATATATATATATATATATATATTAAAAGCACGAAGGCCCTTAGAGAAATATCGTTCTCCTTTTTTAGCCTTCATAAGTGCATTCGAAGTTGGATTAAATTGTAAATAAAAAGATTATTTACAATAAATAAATAAATTTCCGCATGACAAAAAGGGGAAAAAAGAAGAGAATAATAAATGAGAAACTTCTTCTTCAATTAATATCCCAAATGAAAACGAATTAATAGGAGAAACTTCTTCTTCAATTAATATCCCTAATAAAGAGGGTTTGATTAAAAAAGGAAAAGAGAAATAATAGGAGAATAAGTTGAAACTTATTATTTAATAAAATTAAGGAGAAGTTAAAGCTGTAGTAGGTTCAAAAGGGAAAAAGAGTAATAGAATAAGTAAAAAGTTGGAGTGATATTTAATATCCCTATTACAAGAGTTAAGAAACGTCAGTTATTATCTTATTTTTGATTCTTTGTGGTTACTAGGGTTTAGTTCTAGGTTGGTTAATACATTCACCAACCTAATTTGTTTGTTGGTGAACTTCTTGAAATAGAATTCTAGAACCAAAATTATTTAGATTTTTGAACAACGAGAAACTACGTGTATTCCTGTCACCAAGCAATATATCTGTTACGAGTTCGTCAAGTGATAAAGTTGAGAGTTATACTTCTTCTGTGCTACTTCAATGTGAGTATTTGGAGCAAGGACGAATATAATCACAGATCATTGACGGACCAAGAAAAGAGTAGTAATATTGTTAATAGTATGAAAACTAATTGAGAGTTGTATCGTTATTGTGTAAGTTTTAGTACTATTGCAGTTTTTTATTGGGTATTTTTAAGTTCTAACATACTTGATATTGCTAAAGATTTCTACATGTTCCTATCCCATACTTGATATTTTTAAGTTCTAACATACTTGGTATTTTTAAGTACCAAAAGAAAGAATATGATTACGAAGAAGTTTAGAAATTACATGTTCCTATCCCATTATGAGCTGATGCAATAAGGTTCAATGCTTTCAAGTAAGTCTTGATACAATCAATACATAATATTTATATTTCGCATAGTAAAAATACTTCAGACACTTTCTACTGGGGTTTAACGCAAGTAGGTGCATTTACAACAAACTCTAGCTACCATAGCTTACTGGACAAATTTACAAATTCACCTACACAACCTATTAACTTTAAATGAATATGGAAACTACCAATCTTACCTAAAATTAAAACCTTCATTTGGTTGTTATGCCATGATCGATTACCCACTAAAGCATACCTTACATATATTCGACTTATACAAAATAACTCTTGTACATACTGCCAAGATACTGAAGAAAATATTCGTCACATTTTCCTTGAATGCAAAAATGCAACTGACTTTTGGGAAGAATTAGGTCTTACAAATCTAATAAGATATATACATACCATACAAGGGACTAAGAATTGGTTATATACTTTAATTAACTCTAAAAATGTTCATCTGCCGCATAACTTAAGCTCAAACACTTTCCTTCCTGTAAGCTTGTGGAATATTTGGATAACTCGCAACAAAAACAACTTTAACTCTTTAAAGGAAAAGGTTAATGTTTCTACAACAACCTTTCAAGCTACTGAGTTTGCATATCTCACGGCTCATTTTCATAAACCTAGGAAAAAACGTGCCCCTAATCTTGGATGGCATCCACCTGCGCAAAACTTCTACAAGTTAAATACGGATGGTGCTAATGGCATCAATGCAAATGGAATTGGAGGAGCAATCCGTAATTCAAGGGGGGAATGGATACTGGGATTCGCACAAGTCATACAAAAGGGATCTACAATATCAACTGAATTATATGCTTTGCTCAAAGGCCTTACCTTAGCCTTACAACATCATTTGATGCCTATAGAAGTTGAGTTAGATGCTAAACAGATTATTACTTTATTACAAACTGATAATTTTTCACATTCTAATATGATAAATGACTGCAGGTACCTCCTCAACCAGCTTAATAATCCGCCAGTCCGACATGCATACAGAGAACAGAATATGGTCGCGGATCAACTAGCAAAGGCAGCCAAACTTTTTGTTCATATGACTGATCCCTATGTTTATAATGTGGCACCTCCTTTTGTCAATCAAGCTCTGGAAGCTGATAGGAAGCACCTTTTGGATGTAAATATAAGCCAAACAATGGATGACTCTAGTAGTAGTACCCATGGGAATACTATGTTGTATGCTAATGGTAGTAGTAGTACTATTAAGTAAGTATGGCAAGACAGCCACATGTAATGGGCCACTCTCTGTATGCAGTAGTTAATATATATGAATATTATCTTTTGCACCAAAAAAAAATATATTTTTTGTTTCATTAGCATAAGCAATGTTAAAAGTTGAACTCATTGATTGTGTTACTGCTATATTTTCTTCAACCGCATCTTTTGTAGGTTGCCTTTGTGCATTACTAAAGTATACATGGTAAAAAGCGTAAAAAATATGGGGAAAAAATAAAGAATTACGAATATTGACTTCAAAAAAGAAATATACCGTAGCATATCAGGAAGATTTATTTCACCGGTGAAGGATATTTGCACCTAATGACCTTTTATTATTTCAAACTGAGAAATTCAAACACCATGAATTTTAAGTAGTGCAGACATCTTGTTCGGTCGAAAATGGCAGACTTTGTTATTGTTGAGAAATTGTATATATGTGGCGGCCACGCTCTAGAACATTGATTACTTTCACTGAGAAAGTAAAAGAGGTCATTGTTGAGATGTAGAAGACAAATAATTAAGATATAGAAAAATGGGCAAATAATACTGGAAAGTGAACGTCAAACATGAATGTGTAAAGCCTATAAGGCATTTCATGTGTAGTTATTTTGAAATTAAAGAGAAAACGTCTGGATAAAGAGGAAACGTTTGGACTCTTTGTAAAGTCTGTCAGAAGAGGCATTTAAGGTGTAGTTATTAGGAATTAAAGAGGTAGATTTCAGCTAAAGATGCAACGTTCTGAGTTCTAATATATGAACATCAATAATTTTAAAAATAGGGAAAAAAGAAAAAGAGGTGAAAGAGTGGCAAAAAAATAAGAAAAAAGATAAATGTGATTCATGGATAAAGAGACATGCCACATCACCTTCCCCATTCCCAACTTTATATTTATATTTCTATTATATAGAAAAGAGAAGTTGGTCGACCAAGGGTAGTTTCGAAATTTTGCATATATTGAGGGATAAACTGGTAAATCTACCACTTAGGTCATATGTACATCTTTGCATAATCCGTATCTTTCCCTTTCTATCAATATCTCTCTCTTTTAAGAAGCACTCCCTCAATCTCTCTCTCTCCATAAGCTAATTTCTCTGGGTTTATATAATTCTTCATCTTAAGGTACTTCTTGTCTTTTTTATTGTTTTGTTATGTTTTTGTCGGCTTTCTTCTCTATCTCTGTTTCACAAGACATATCTAGCTTATAGTTTCCAATCTCCCCCCATTAATTTTGGGTTAATTTTTATCAAACTATCAAAAAGGAATCTTTCTGATGTGGAAGATAGAACTTCACAAAAAAACTTGAATTATAGATTCTCCGCTGTAACAATTCACGGAATAGCCCCCAATTCGTTTTAATCATTTGTATACCTAAGCCAATCAGATAATAAGAAAGGGCAACGATGCAGACAAAGAAGATAAATTTGGCTGAAATTGATTACACTACAGGAGCCAATCTTTCCTATATCGTGACAAAGAAACAAAAAATATTGAAGTGGACTATGCACATATGGTATTTGATGATATGGCTTGTCCATCTTATGTTAGTGTGTGCTTACTGATTCTTTTGAGCATTTTCTTTCACTATTCTGTTTCTTTTTTGATGAAGTTCTTTTTTTTTTTATGAAGTTCTTTATTTACGCTTTTATTTGAAAGAGCAAGTCAGAGAAAAGAAGCATTTAGATAATACCTTATCTCCAAATTTTCTACGTCGAACCTAAAAAATGATGAACTTTTTTTATTGAAACATTTTGTATATTTCCCTTTCATCGTTATTGTTATCTTTGAGACAAATGTTTTGATGTTATTTATTCGAAATTTCTTCGGTCTCTTTAAAAGTGCACGTGGAAGGTGATGCCTCCACTAATAGCTACCTCCTAACTGATGTTTGATAGGATGGAACAAGAGAAAGCTCCAAGGAAGACACCAAACCCAGCCTATGGTCGTTTGTTCACATAAATGTAACAAGAGGAAGTTGGAAATATGAGTATCAAAGAGAGGTAACTGACAAAAAGATACTCTTTCAAGTAAGTCAGGATGAACTTTTAAAACAATTCTTTGTAGTTGAAAGCAAAAAGGGTACGATAATTTATTATGTTACACTGTTGCCATTTAGTAATTCTGATTGTGTATTAATGTGAAGCCTTTTTTCCCCGCTGTTAGATTGTGATGGTCCTATTGAAGTTTAGGTACATAGTATAAGATTTATTCAACAGTTTACCCTTGCACAACAGGAAATCCTAAGAAGAATGTTAAGTAATGCAAAGGTCGTGGCTTCGGCCACCCTCGCTTCAGCTAATCGTCAAGACAAAGCCAAGTTGATTGCACATTTAATGAAATGAAAGAAGTGAAAGTTAGGATGCTTATGGTGTTGAATGATAATATTTAGGGTTAATTTGATGGACTAACGTTTTAGGATATCCATATGAAGAACATCAATTTGTCTTTGATGGTTCTATGGCACTTTCATCTGGAAGGCACTGTACATGTTAAGTTTGATGCTTTTTTTATTTTAAAAAGGGACTCATTCATTTCTTTATAGGGTGTTGCATGTGTTAAAATTATAATAAACTTGTTTCCATTAGTTCACATTTGTATTAAATATGTTTAGATTAGTTCATATTAGCATGTAGACTAATGTGAACTTCATTATATGTATGAACTAGTGTAGACTAATGTGAACTTCATTATGAGATGTATGAACTAGTGTAGACTAATGTGAATTTAGTTAGTGTGTTTACATGAAGTTTAGGCTAGATACATGTAGGAGTTCTACTATAAATACCCATGTATGCTAGCCATTTGGAACAAGTCAAGTTGAATGAAAACTATCATTTCTTCTCCATTCTTAAAGTGAGTTGTAAGTGTTTGAGTGTTTTGTTGTCTTGCTCTCCCAAATTATTTTTTTTCTCCAACATTTGGTATCAGAGCCGGTGTGGTTGAAGACAACAAACTTGGAGAAAAGATGACGAATTCTAACAGAACACCATTCCAAGTTCCTATGCTTACAAAAGAGAACTATGGAAATTGGTGTATTCGAATGAAGGCCTTGCTTGGTGCCTATGATGTTTGGGAACCAGTAGAGTCCGGTGTTGATGAAGCAGAAGATGTTGTTGCCTCAAAGAAGAAGGATCAAAAGGCACTCACTCTCATCCATCAAGGTTTGGATGACAAGATGTTCGAGAAGGTTGCAAATGCAACAACCTCCAAGGAAGCATGGGATATTCTTCAAACTTCTTTTAAAGGTTTGGACAAAGTGAAAAAAGTTCGCCTCCAAACCTTAAGAGGAGAGTTTGAATCATTGCATATGAAGGAAAATGAATATGTTGTGGATTATATTTCGAGAGTTTTGGCTATAGTCAATCAAATGAAAAGATATGGTGAAGAGTTGAAAGATGATAGGGTCGTGGCAAAAATACTACGATCCTTAACTTCAAAATTTGATTTTATTGTTGTTGCCATTGAAGAGTCCAAAGACTTGGACACCATGACCATAGACGAGCTTTCGAGTTCCTTGCAAGCACATGAAGATAAGTTGAAGAAACCGAAAGAAGAATCGGTTGAACAAGCGTTGCAAGCAAAATTTTCTTTCAAAGAGAAAGATGAAAGGCGTTGCTCGCAACAAAGAGGCCGTGGAAATGGAAGAGGTCGTGGTAGAGGCGGAAGAGGAGGTAGTCAACCACCTTCAAGTAGAGAAAATAAAGGCCAAGACTTTAATTCAAGAAGAGGTCGTGGAAGAGGGAAAGGATGGAGGCAAAATCAAGGAAGGTATGACAAATCAAATATTGAATGTTATACTTGTCATAAATTTGGTCATTTTTCTTGGGAATGTAAAGATAACTTTGAAGAGAAAAATAATTTCGTGGAGAGCAAAATGAAGATGAAGATGCCACCTTGCTTCTCGCATGCAAAGGAGAAGAAAGTGCCGAGAAGCACCGATGGTACCTTGATTCCGGTGCAAGTAGCCATATTTGTGGAAAGAAGGATTTATTTGTGGAACTTGAAGAGTTGAATCGTGGCACAATCACTTTTGGAGATTCTTCACGTGTTAAAATCAAAGGAAAAGGTACGATTTTAATTCGCTTGAAGGATGGAAGTCATCAATTAATTTCTAATGTTTTATATGTGCCGGAGATGAAAAGTAACATTTTGAGTTTGGGACAACTTTTGGAGGAAAATTATGACATTCATTTGAAAGATAAAAAGTTGTTTATGAGAGATGAAAAAGGGAGATTATTGGCTAAAGTTCCTATGGCTAATAATAAAATGTTCATTTTAAATCTTCAAAATGATGCTCCAAGATGCTTACTTTCATGTGCCAAAGACTCCTCTTGGCTTTGGCATATGAGATTTGGTCACTTGAATTTTGATAGCTTAAGGTTGATGGATAAAGAAAACATGGTGAATGGATTTCCAAGTATTAATCATCCCAACCAATTTTGCGAAGGATGTATCT
>NW_017670243.1:567068-574962 GCF_001879085.1 Nicotiana attenuata
AGACTAAAGAGCAAGATTACTCTTTTAGTCCATTATTTGATGATGATGAAGAAGATGTGGAGCAACCTATCTCACCACTATCAACACCTCCGCCACAAAATCAAGAAGTGGAGGAATCAAGTTCAAGTTCAAGTGAAGCACCTCACAAGAGTAGAAGTCTCCGTGACTTGTATGAAAACACGGAAGTGGTAAGAAATGATTTATATGATTTTACTCACTTTTGTTTATTGGTGGATAGTGAGCCTATAAGCTTTGAGGATGCATTCCAAAATTCCAAATGGAGAGATGCCATGGATGAAGAAATCAAGGCAATAAAAAAGAATGAAACATGGGAGTTGGTCACACTTCCAAAAGGAAAAAGCACCATCGGAGTCAAATGGGTGTACAAGCTAAAGAAGAATTCCAAGGGTAAAGTAGAAAAGTACAAAGCAAGATTAGTAGCTAAAGGATACAAGCAAAAAGCCGGTATTGACTATGAAGAGGTATTTGCACCGTTGCTCGTTTGGAAACAATTCGCTTTATCATTGCCTTGGCCGCCCAAAATCAATGGAAAATCCATCAAATGGATGTGAAGTCAGCTTTTTTGAATGGCGTATTGGAGGAAGAAGTCTACATTGATCAACCTTTGGGCTATAAGGTTGAAGGACAAGAAAATAAAGTCTTGAAATTGAAAAAGGCTTTATATGGGTTGAAGCAAGCTCCGCGGGCTTGGAATAGTAGAATTGATAAATGTTTTCAAGCAAATGGTTTTTCAAAATGTCCACATGAACATGCACTTTATGTAAAAATTGCTAAAAATGGAGACATTTTACTTGTTTGCTTGTATGTAGATGACTTGATTTTTACAGGAAATAATCCTAAGATGTTTGAAGAATTCAAGGAAGCAATGGCTAGAGAATTTGAGATGACGGACATTGGATTAATGTCCTACTATCTTGGCATTCAAGTGCAACAAAGGAAGGATGGGATTTTTATTTCTCAAGGAGAATATGCAAAGGAAATTCTCAAGAAGTTCGAGATGGATAATTGCAATCCCGTGAGCACCCCCGTTGAATGTGGAGTTAAAATATCCAAGCATGGAGATGGAGAAAATGTAAATCCCACATTTTTCAAGAGTCTTGTTGGAAGCTTAAGGTACTTGACATGCACAAGGTCGGATATTCTTTATGGTGTTGGACTTGTGAGCCGCTTTATGGAAGCTCCTACTACCTCCCATTTAAAGGTAGCAAAAAGAATACTTCGGTACATCAAAGATACACTTGATTATGGAATTCTTTATTCATCTTCTAAGGATTCTAAGTTTGTGGGATATTGTGATAGTGATTGGGCTGGTGATATTGATGATCGTAAAAGTACTACTGGGTTTGTTTTCTTTCTTGGAAATTCTGCATTTACATGGAATTCTAAAAAACAACCAATTGTTACTTTGTCAACTTGTGAGGCGGAGTATGTTGCAGCTTGCTCATGTGTTTGTCATGCAATTTGGTTAAGAAGTTTGTTGGAGGAACTTCACCAACTACAAAAGGATGCCACAAAGATTTTTGTTGACAACAAGTCGGCTATCGAGTTAGCCAAAAATCCTGTATTTCATGAAAGGAGCAAGCATATAGATACAAGGTATCACTTTATTAGAGATTGTATATCTAATAAAGTTGTGGAGCTTGAGCATGTGAAGTCGCAAGATCAAATTGCGGATATTTTCACCAAGCCATTAAAGATTGAAGTTTTTCAAAAGCTAAGGATGACGCTTGGAGTGATGAAACAAGTTTAAGGGGGGATGTTAAAATTATAATAAACTTGTTTCCATTAGTTCACATTTGTATTAAATATGTTTAGATTAGTTCATATTAGCATGTAGACTAATGTGAACTTCATTATATGTATGAACTAGTGTAGACTAATGTGAACTTCATTATGAGATGTATGAACTAGTGTAGACTAATGTGAATTTAGTTAGTGTGTTTACATGAAGTTTAGGCTAGATACATGTAGGAGTTCTACTATAAATACCCATGTATGCTAGCCATTTGGAACAAGTCAAGTTGAATGAAAAATATCATTTCTTCTCCATTCTTAAAATGAGTTGTAAGTGTTTGAGTGTTTTGTTGTCTTGCTCTCCCAAATTATTTTTTTTCTCCAACAGCATGTGTATACCTTTTCAATGCCAGGTATTCTATAATTACAGTATCTCATGGATTGTGGATTCTTTTCTTCTAATAAAATTTGATGTGTTATCTAAGTGAACTTCATTAATCCAAATCAAACATATCTAACTTCAATACATGTTCACTTAGCATTACTAATACACACTGAATGATGTTTTTTCCCTTTTCTTTCTTATGTAGCACTTACTTTGTAGGTAGTATTATTGCATATATTGCAACATATGAAGATATATTATAGGTAGTAATATCGCCTATATTGATCAGTCTTGTTATTAACTTATTCATCTGAGTACCAACTTGGTTTTGGCAAACTTACTAATTTCTCATGTTTATGTAACTCTTGCCTTGACCATAAACAAAAGTATGAACAATCTGACCATACTTTTTCTTTTTTTGAGAAAGAATACTTTATCATCAATATTTATTTATCAAATAATAACCTTCTATTGACAACATATAGTACTACTCACTATAAAACTATTTCTATGCAGTTGTTGCCTTGGTCGTGAACAGAAGTATGAACAACCTAACTATACTTTTTCTTTTGTGGAGAAAGAATACTTTATCATCAATATTTGTGTATCAAATAAGAACCTTCTATAACATTTAACTGGGGTACGGTTACAATGACAACATATGGTACTACTCACTATAAAACTATTTATGTGCAGTTGTTGCCCTTGGTTGTGAACAGAAGTATAAGCAATCTGTGTGTACTTTTTCTTTTGTTGAGAAAGCATCAATATTTGTGTATCAAATAAAAATCTTCTATGGCATTTTCAGAGACATGGTTACACTAACAATATATAGTAATACTCACTAAAACTACGTTTCTACTAAACTTCTATCTTTTGTAAACTAAGCTACTGGATAACTAATGAAGACATTTTGTGCATTGCTGATAAAATATTGCGGATTTTATGCAATACCTCTTCCTACAATAGAACTTCATAGAATAATCTGAAAAGGGATAATGATGGCAACTACTCTGTTAGCTCTTGCTATAAGCTTTTAACCTTAAGCCCTCCTCTCACACAACTGGCAATTGAACTTATATGGAAATGTATATAGGCTCATTACTTCTAGCCCTCCTCTCCATATTTATTGGTTTTATTTGAACAACATTGTACAACATTGTCTGACAAAAGGTTACACCTTATGTAATAGATTTTAACTTCGCTCCAGTAACTCAGAAGACATAAGTTTTTCTTTACATTGTCCCATAGCTACTTAAGAATGCAAGTGTTCTATGTATGTTTGTAGTTAAATGAAATCATGCATGGTGATCTAAGAGGCGCTACCATCAGCTTTCGGAAGGAAGATAGGAACACAAGGCTGTTTCGAATACGGTACTTGCTTGAATAATATGGACAAGCTAAAAGAAAGAAACTACTGATGTTCTGAAGATGCATCTGCGATATACACACGAGAATGCAAATACAGATTTGAAGATGCATCTGTGATATACACACGAGGGCGCAAATGTCTGCACCTTTTAACTTTTAGACTAACTTACAAGATGTATATAACTTACTACATAGCATTTGGTGTTAATTAATAAAGTTGACCACTTATCCTAAATTCTGTTGTTGAAGTGTTGGTCGTTGGGCCCCGGGTGCTTCTGTACAATTTGGCAGGCCAGCAATTTCTATCATTCCCTTAAGGTGAACATTCAGGTTTCATTAGTACTTGGCACGCATTAATCCACATTTCGGGGCCGGGTCATTTTTTTTTTCTTTGTATGCGTATATTTCTTTGCAGAGGTCAATTCCTTCCTGCATAAAAGGTAATTATAGGGGTGGAGGGGATGGTACTCATCCTTGCTCGAATATAGGAGAGATTTCTCTCAATATGGCTCGACTATCGGAGAGATTTACCTCAATGTGGCTCGACTATCGAAGAAGATTACTCTCAAATGAAATCCGATTAATTGGAGAGATTACTCTCAATGTGGGCTTGACTATGGAAGAGATTACTCTCCAAATGGCCTGACCATCGGAGAGATACTCTCAAGGTGGCCGACTATTGGAGAGATTTACTTTCAAAATGACCCGACTATCGGAGAGATTACTCTCAAATATGGCTTCGATATCGGTAAGGATTACTTCAAAATGGGCCCGCCTATCGGAGAGATTACAATTCAAAATGACCCGACTATCGGAGAGATTATCTCAATATGACTCGATTATCGGAGAGATTACTCTCAAAAATGAACCGCGACTATCGGAGAGATTACTCTCAATATGAACTCGATTATCGGAGAGATTACTCTCAAAATGACCGACTATCGGAGAGATTACTCTCAATGTTAGGGGTGGAAATCGTAGGTTCGTTAAGGTTAATGAATAATTATCGATTTAGCATATCGGTTATCGTATATCAAATTTGGATAAACCGATTAACTCGAACCGATAAAGTATAGGTTATCGTAATCGGTTATCGAATCATTATCGGTACGGTTATCGTTATGATAAGATAACTCAATTTAGACTTAAGCAAAAAAGAGAAGACAATTCAATGAAGTTAAGCAAAAAAGAGAAGAATTCCCATATCGTATACTGCCATTTCTGCATTCTGTTTTATGGCCACAACTGGAATACGTACTAATTCTTCAACAACAGTTGTCCAAATACATTAATAATAAAACAAAGTAGTACAATTTTACCATTAAAATAACAAGTCCAAACATATAGTACTAACAGTCCAAGATAAACTGGATGTTATTTTGTCAAAATGCTTAACTTGAAAAAAAAAACCATAGAGCAAAATCTTGAATCTGTGCATGGGCAATACTAACACTGAAAATGAAACCCTAGAAGGCAGAAATGTTTGTCTGTTGTCAAAGCCAGCGTACTGTACAGAAGAATAATTACAAACACAATATACTTAAACTTACGAATATTGTCGATTGAGATTGATAAGTGCGAAAAAAAATTGATAGTAGGTTATAGGGCTGCCCACAACTGTGAGCTCACAAAATTAAGAAAAAAAATACAAAATAAAGAATCATTAACAGTCCAAAAATACAATATGAAGATGAATTTCGTAATAAAAATTATAAGCGTAATGTATAAGAACCTAAAGACTTAAACGCTAGGAGTAATAGTAAGGTCTATGAAGAATGAAGATAAGCAATGAAAGTGCGGGCTGAGAAAGAATAGGAGAGAAGAAACTGAAGCCCCTAGCATATTTATATTACTTAATTGGGTAATAGTCGTAACTTTATTAAACCCTAATAACCCGATACTAAAAAACCCCATACAAAATTTAATGGTCTCTGGTGTTATCGTATTAACCGATATGATGTCCCAGCTACAATGGGGCATGTGGCTCTCGATATGGGAGGCCATTTTATCCATTTCGAACTTGTTGTCTCTCGTATCTATATAATCTCTTTGTATTCCCTATTTCTGGTCTGAGGTGTTTTTTTTTTGATCTTTTGTTCTCTTTGCAAACCCGAAGAGATGGAAAATTTCAGAGAATATACCTCGCCTTCATAAACTTAAATATCTCGTAATCGAGACTGAAGATGGCATAGAACAAACAAGCTTTTGGTTCCAACACCCCATAACTGGCTGGTAATGCAAGCCTCATGGCTTCTTTGAGGAACTCCCTTTTATGTAGAAACTAGACTTGGAGCAGCAAGTCTACTTCTAGTCCATTGTCCAAGATGTGGTCTCTCCAAGCACCAAATCCATCGCTATGTAAACATTGCTAGCACCCTTCCAAACTTAGGGGCGTCGCATAATCCAGGCGAAGTATGTTGGGGAAACACAACAACAATCGAGGCGAAGTATCGTCATATTCAGGATTATTGGAATGGGCTGAAGATTACTTGGTGGAAGCCAACAAAAACTAAGTTACAACAAAGTTTTATGATGTTGTATATGCCTACTTTTCCCTTAATGAATCGAAACTCGAACATTTTGCAAGAATTTTGTGAGGCTTGGTGCCCTAAGCGAACACGCTTCTCAATATCAGCTAGGGAACTATCTCTCTTCTTTTGGGACTTACAATCCTTGAGGTCTATCCATTGTGGGTTCTCCATACAAAAGAAGTGTACCTAAGGGATAAATTTTTGGTATAGAAAAAAGCTTTAATATATAAACCTGCCCCACTGCAAAAAGGAAAAGAAATCGCACGCCTAAGTTGACAAACATAATTCCACGAGTTATCCCCCGAGACAACTAGGTGTGACGACAACCCGTCGTTCATGTATTACAATCCCGTTCTCCCATTTTTGCTTTTCATGTTTTATATCAGCTGGGTGAGTTAGGAGTTGAATTGAATTGGTTTGGATAGGAAATGAGACACTAGTCCTCTTAAGGAAGGTTTGGTTTGGAAAAGTCAACCGAACATTGACGATTAGTTAGAAGGCTCGATGTGAATTCGCGTGATTCAGTAGCTTCAGGAGGTGATTTGTGGGACTTAGGAGTGCGTTTATGAAAGTGGTTTGGAGGTCCGAGTAAGAATTAGGCTTGATTGGCAAAGTTGGCAATTTGGCGAAATTCCGGTGGCTAGGTGAGATTTTGATCCGAGGTCGGAATGGAATTCGAGAGTTCAGTAGCTCCGTTAAGGTGAATTTGGATATGTGTGCAAAAATTTCAGGTCATTCGGAGGTGTTTTTTTGGGTCCCCGGGTTTTTTGATCGAATGCGTAATTCGGAAGTTTTTAAGAATAGGCTTGATTCGATGTGATTTGATGGCTTTAGCGTTATTTTGTTGTGGTTTGATGATGGGAACAAGTTTGAAAGGTTTTAGGATTGTATTGGTGTTTTTGGTTGAGGTCCCGGGGGCCTCGGAGGAGTTCGCGGTGTTTAAACGTCAGAGCTTATTGAAGTTTTCTTCAGAGGTCTGTTGTTGCTGTCATCTCAGGTTATTTCCGATCTGCGGAAATGGACCGCAGAAAGCGGTTGAAGGAGCGCAGAAGCGGTTCGTGCCTGGTGAGGAGATTCCGGCGCAAAAAGCGAAATATATCCGCAAAGCGATTAGTCCACAGGAGCGGACTGTCAACCGCAGAAGCGTACTGGTGATACCGCAAGAAGTCGATTTTGGGACGCAGAAAGCGAAAATTGTTAACTTTAATGAAAACCGCTTAAACGGACTTCTGACCGCAGACAGTGCGTCCGCATAAGCGGAAGCAGGGCGGGGGACGGGGAGGGGGGCAGCGAGAATGAAGCGAAATCAACTGTTTGACAGAAGGGTTTAAAAATATATATTTCAATCCGCGAACAGAGGTTAGTTTTCCACCATTTATAAGCGACTTGGAGAGCTTTGTGCGAGGAAATTTCGAGGTTTTGACATGAGAATCGATTGCGAGGTAAGTTCTTGGTTTAATTACTCGAGTTTATGTAAACTTAATCATAGTAAATCAGTGGAAAATTCATCAAAACGGGTCAGCTAGCGGCTTGAAAAGTTGTGATGTGTAAAACGGATTTTGAAAGGGCATTTGAACTCCGAATTTTAGGTAAATTGGTATGTGTAGACTCGTGGCAGAGACGCAGGAATCCAAAGTGATGTAAATTTTGTAATTTTTCGAGAAGTGGGCCCGGGGCTCGGTTTTGCAACTTACTGTGAATTTGGTATTTATGAAGTCTTTTCGATGTGGGTTTGATTTCTTTAGCCTATTGTAATGATATTCGTTGTGGTTTTAATCAGATTACGTCGTGCGAAGAGGTTGACTCGAGAAGGCAAAGTCGTAGCGAGCTAGACTTGTGGCCGGCTTGAGGT
>NW_017670243.1:575034-577891 GCF_001879085.1 Nicotiana attenuata
GAGTAATAGATGTAGATGATGACCTGAGGGTTTTGAAACCCCGGTATATCACATTGTGACGCTATATTGAGGGGAGACACGTACTCTATGACGAGTGCGGGGTCGACTGTGACTGGGGATTGTGACCTAGTCCGTTCCGATTGATGTTCGTACTGTGTTCTTGACTAGAAATTGTTTGGTAATCATCCTACTTGGAATTTATGAATTGTTTGGGGCTTTGTGCCTATCATGTGCATCCTTCAGGGATCCTTATCACTGCTTCCATGATGCTTAGCATATTTCATGATATCAGTCCTGAGTTAGACACTGCCTCGAAATGTTTAGTAAATAAATAAAGGTTTAAACACTTAGCTCTATAATCCCTAATAATTAGAACTGAAAATTGATAAACTTGACTGTGCCTGAGTGGCTTTCATGCATATATCTGGACTGAGTGTGGATCGGGTTGCACGCCGCAGCGAATGCTACTATGATATTGCGCTTGGGCTGTAGGAGCCCCTCCGGAGTCTGAACCCCCACAGTGAGCGCGGGTACACAAATGGATCGGGCTGCACGCTGCAGCGGCCATGTGCATTGCATTACATTCATGAATTTTATATCTGTTGGTCTTAATTGTCATTGTCTGTTGTTGTTTCATCATTTAACGTGCTAAATCGTTGATTATAGCTTTATATTGTAATATTTCGGGATTTCTTACTTTCAGTCATTATATATGTTTATTACTCACTGAGTTGGAAGTACTCACTTTACTCCCTGCACCATGTGTGCAGATTCAGGTGCTCCGGAGACTTAGTAGAGTTGTTTGCTGTTTTCGTGAAGTTTATTTTCAGGAGTTGTTGAGGTAGCTGCCTGACGTCCGCAGGACCCGACTCCTCCCCTTTATTTCATTTATCTTTCCATATCCTAGACTTCTTTATTACTATGGATATATTACTCTGTTACATCTAGAGGCTCTAGACTCGTGACTCCAGATCTATTGGGAAATGTTTGCTATTTTAAGCATTATTTATTAACGGATTGCGTATTTGGGTTGAGAGTATTTAATTGGTCGGGCTTTCCTAGCATTAGTGTTGGGCGCCATCATGACCGGGATTGGGGTCGTGACACTAGGTGGTCGAGTGATCAAGAAGTTATATTCTCCAAGCTTAGGGTGAGGTCTGACGAGAAAGATGAAACATATATAGCAGCCTCCTTATCAATTTGGCTATGTGCTTTTGTGTTTCCCTATAAGGCAGAGAACTTCTTTCGTCCCGAGACTTTTAAGATGGCAAGCAAATTCTTCCCAGCTTGATCAGGTCAAAATTTGTTTTCCCATCCATTATGTTTACGGTTGGCTTGCACATTACCTCAAAACCCATTATCCACTTGCGAAGGGTCCGTCTGTCCCTTTCATGGCAGCATACTCAGGAGAGGAGCTGCGAGGAATTTTGACAAGAAGGGTGCAAGAAAATACATCCACAATGGGGAGGTTATAGTTTGGACATCAACAATGTTAACCAATTATCGTCCTTATTATTATGTGGATAACGATGCCCCTCAAGAGATTAAATTACTTCACGAGCTTATGTTTTAATAACCTCCCTCTAAGGTATGATAACTCATTCATCATCTAGCCATATAGGTTGCATCGGTTCGGTCGTCAATTTGTGTTTTAGAACGTTGTCGATTTTTTGGAGAATGATATCTGTAGCGCCTCTCTAGATAAAGGACTCATGTTGAGTTATCCATCGTCCCCGGCAGTTCATGCGGATCTACCACAGGCGGCGGTATGTTTGTATTACTTTAATATTTCAATTTGTTTTCTTTTCCTTAAATAGCTGCCATTAATTAATTGTTACTTTCTTATGCAGTCTTCGTCCCAGCCCATCTTTGAGGACACTACATGCGGTGATGAGCACACCATGGATACATATACCCGGAGGTCGACGAGACCATGGTGAGAAAATATTTTCTTACTTAAAATAATAGTACATTCTGTAGGTTAAGATAATAATACTTTTCATAAAATAATACATTTTCACATGCTAAGATTACTTCTTGTTTTGTAGGTTGCTGACGGCCCGACGGCCTATTCTTCCGATCCTGCCAGTTGTAGGGTTGATGCTGCTGCACATCCTCACATAAGGAGGCGGCTTGATGATGATGATCCAGATAGTGTGCCCGGGCGACAGGGGATGCGACTTAGGCCAGCAGCAGCACTGAAGCACACAGGCTGCGACACTCACTGATTTACTTATGTATTAACTTTGTGTAAATAGTGCTTTATGTAAATAATAGTAACAACTATTTTATTTTAATTGCGTTTGAACAACAATTTTACTTAAACAGTACAACTCAAACACAAACCTTACAAACCTAACACAAAAACAAATAGTACAACTAATGAAAGCACTTGACAAAGGAAACATGAAGATACACTACAACAATCAACACGTAAATGTCATTGCTTAGTTACGACCGCCTAGTATTCTCTGCTTAATGCTCTCGAGCTTTCTTTCTAATTTCTTTTTCTCTTCTTCCACCTCCTTGATCTTCGCCTTCAACTCTTCAATTTCTTGCTTCGATTGGCGCTCTCTGTCCCACTGCCCATTACACACATCTTGAAGATGATACACCTGGTCTTTGTAGTATTCCTGGTCACATGGTTCATCAACCCATACCTTAAAATTGCATATAGGTACGTCGGGTTGCCTATAAAACTTGTTCATACACGCCCAGTAGCGGCGTCCAGCTTCTTCCCATTCATTGTACATCATGCTTTTGATTCCACAGTCGCACTTTGGGCAACGAAGGGGTCGTTGAGACATTTCTTAAAGAGAAGTTTGGTTTTATGGAAAATCTCGATTATAGGTTGTTG
>NW_017670243.1:578130-581623 GCF_001879085.1 Nicotiana attenuata
TTCAGCTTTTTCATAACGACATGACAACTCAACAAACTGCATTTTTCTCATTAGATTTGCATTTTTCGACATAACATTTTAAATTTCTTTGACACGAAACAGGGTTTGAACATTATGTATTTAATGACAACAACTCAAATATAACAACATTTTTATTGAAACAGAATTTGAACATGAATTTTATTTGAACATGAAACACAAACACAAACACAAAAGCGGCAAATCTAAAGATACAAACAGTACAACTACTACAAACACATGACAAGGAAAACATGAAAATACACTACTACGCTTATGACGTACAAGCCACTATTTAATCACGATCGCGTACTACAATTTGCTCCAACCACTCGAGTTGCTCTTCCACCTTTTTTTCTCTTCTTCTGCCTCGTTGAGTTTGGCCTTCAACGCCTCAATTTCATCATTGGTTCGGCGCTCGCTTACCGCTTGGCTATTACATAAACAATGAAGCTCATAAGTTCTTTCTTTGTAGTGCTTCTGGTTACATGGTTCGTCCATCCAAACCTTAAATTCACATGTAGGCTTGCCGGGTAACTCCTCAAGCTTGTTCTTACATGCCCAGTAGCGGCGTGCACCTTCTGGCCACCATTTGAACAAACTGCATTTTTCTCCGCAGTAGCACCTTGGGACATAAACGTTTTGTTCAGACATTTCTTATGGAGAAACTTTGGTTATTGTTAAGCGAAGAATATAAGTAGCATGCAACCATTATTTATAGTCAAGATTTCACACAAAAACGCAGTATAATACTGCAAATTACATTTTAAATTTCTCTTACACGAAACAGGGTTTTCACATGCTTTTCAGCTTTTTTAGAACGAAATGACAACTCAATAAAACGCAGTATAATACTGCGAATTACATATTAAATTTATCTGAAACAAAGCAGTGTTTTCACATGCTTTTCAGCTTTTTTAGAACGAAGTGACAACTCAACAAAACGTAGTATTATACTGAGATTTACATATTTAATTTTTCTGCAAAAAAAAAAAATATTTTTCATTCATTCAAGCTTTTAAACAACGCTTTACAGCTTTTTAAGAACGACAAGACTGTCGACGCCCCCTTTTTTCTCGCGGAATCGGGTTCACGATATTTGGGAAGACAACTCTTATCCCACTTTGGGAATTGGGTTTTTTGAGAGTTTGGAGAGTCGCCACCTAATGATTATAGTGCATTAGGACACTTTTAGAAGAATTAAAGATGCAGACCAGATTTTGGGTAAGGGCTTGAAATTATCTCGAGGGGAAGGTGTTAGGCACCCCTCAAGATCTACTAGTGTGGTTCCCGGCCATGCTACAATTGTGACTTTAGATGTAAAAATAAACAAGTACAAGAAGCACAAAAGGTTAAAAGAAGTGCTAAATTTTAAAGGAGCAATTTTGTAAAAAACGTGCAAGTGGAGAAAAAGGTGATGTACTTAGTGCAAATAATCCGAAAAGATCATGCGAGAAGCAGGAATTGAAAATGCAATAGCTTTAAAGATTCAGAAAATTTTATTAAACTAATAAAGAAGGAGAAAGGGGTCCTAGGTTTATACATTACATGGATCATTCGCACAACACTGGTACTCAATTTTACGCGGAGTGTTAACGTGTAATCATCATCTCCATGTCTACCCTTCCCACCCTGTTAAGGTATTAAAGCGCTGAACGGTATCGTTTACTTATCGCATGCTACTACCCGTCCCAATCCTATTACTCCCGGGGTATTAGAACTTCCAATCCTAAAGGGGAAGAAAGGGATGAGGGCCTTTGTGGAGTTTAAAGGATAAAATTCTAGCTCCACATTCAAAACAAGTATCAAGTAAAAGGGGAGGACAAGCAAGCATACAAGGCTCAAATTAACCCCAGAAGTCAAACAATCATTTAGTTTAGCATGCCTTGACAAATACTGATTTGGTCTTAGATTAAATTAAGCAGCGAGCGGACTGGTTCAACGCATGTATTTAAACAGAGAGTCTGCATTAGGCAACTCGGATGTAGTTGTCTGGGACTGACCCAATTCATTAATTAGCCAACCCTTGTGTATGAGTTGAAATAAAAAAACCTAGGCGTAAGATCTATTAATTTCAGGAAAAAGATGCAAAGAGGTACCAGTAGTTTCAGAAAAGATGCAAGTTGATTTTAGAAAAAAGAATTATAAGTTATTTCAGAAAAGATGTAGACTGATTAAAAGGTTGACGAGTTTCGGGGGAGTGCAGATTGGCTATAGGAAAAAGGTTTATCAATTTTAGCGGGCTTCAGAAGTAGAAAATTACCAGTTTTAATAAAGACACTAGTTCCAGCAATCGATACTGTTTAAGAACGAATGATGCTATTAAAGACGAGGTTTCCTATAGGCATGCTTTCTATATGTTTACTGATTTTAACACCCTTTCCTGATATCAATAAGAGTCTTATACACATAATGTCTATATGCAACTTTGTTATTAAGCGTATAAACGGTTTGCCTAATGACATTTATATATGCAGAAATGCAAGAGCCTATAGACATGATCTCTATATGTGTCATTACAGAACATGAATGTTAAATCCTATAGACATGCTTTCTAGGTGATTTTTGCGGTAAAGTTAAGCGTTAAATCCTATAGGCATGGTCTCTATGTGATTGAATCAGTATTAAAGACCCTATAGGTAGGATTTCTAGTTTGAATAAAATCCTAATTCATGATTTCTACCCCTTGGATACAAGAAAAGTAAAGACCCCTCCCACACCCTTTTACTATACTCCCCGAGTTTCATACAAAATTATTACAACCCAATGAATCAAACTGGAAATTAAAGGATACATCAAAAGCTAACAACTAGATCGGAGTAGCCTAATTCAACCTTAATGTCTAATAACATGCGATTGAGCCACTTCCGGGATCCAGATTTCCAAAGCCTTCTCTTTATCCAAGGTGCTTCAAAGTTCCAAGGAATCTCAGGGATTCCAGGCATTGCTTACACCTAAGATACCACCAGAATTAGAATAGTGCAGTGTGGAAGAGCCGGCTCTCATGCATCCAAGTTCAGAGGGAGCTCGGGGGTCCCAAAGCATGTCTTGCAAGAGAGGGGCAGAACTTATAGCTAAGAGTAAGTGCAAAGTGAAAGGGAATTGGGGGGCCATGACAGGTGGTGGTCATACCTAGCTACAAAGTAGGCTGGCACACCCCTGACCACCTGCTTGGTCAAACACATTAAGAGCAGACCCTTGAAGGTCAGACCAGAGTCTGGACAGTGATTAGGACACTGCCAGACCCAAGTCTAAAGCTCAACAACACATAAAGGGGGAAAGGGAATGAGAACTGATTGAGTTTGGGATTCAAAGAATCCAATCCAGAATCATGGACAACAATATTAGAGTGTTGTCATGCCCCGAACCATAACTCACCTATAAAGGGGTATGAGGGTTTGGGATTCATAAAGTATCAAATTCATGACAAACAACTGACAGGATGCATACATAATTTAAATACTGAATTACAAAG
>NW_017670243.1:2036535-2092178 GCF_001879085.1 Nicotiana attenuata
AGTTGAATAGGGTTTGACTTTTGAGTAAACGACCTCGAAATCGGGATTTAAAGGTTCTAATAGGTTCGTATGATGATTTCGGACTTGCGCGTATGTTCGGGTTAAGTATCGGGTGATCCCGGGGCATTTCGACGCTTAATATGGAAAGTAGGCATTTTGAAGGTTTTAGAATTTCTTAAGTTTGATTTGAAGTGAACTTTCGTGTTATCGATGTCCGTTTGCGGTTCCGCGCCTTGGAATAGGTTCGTATCGTGATTTATGACTTGTGCGTAAAGTTTGGCGTCATTCCGGAATATTTAAGTATGAATCGGACGCGTTCATCAAAGTTTGAATGTTTGGAGGTTTAAAGAAAGGTTTCGATCGTAGATTCTTATTTTTGATATTGTTTGGTGTGATTTGAGGCCTCGAGCAGGTTCGTGTTATAGGGCTGAACGAAGAAACAGGAAGAAGGAACAGGTTCATCCCAAGAAGAACAAAGGATCAACAAAGGCTATGGTTGCTGCCTGGGGAGAAAGCTCAGATGAGGATTCAGAATATGAAGATAGAGATGAACAAGCACTTATGGCAATTGGAGAATCAGATGATGAACAAGAGGTCCAAGTGAAGAGGAGCAGCCAAATATGGTACATGGATATTGGCTGCTCAAAGCATATGACTGGAAGCAAGAACCAATTCCNTTTAAGTCCAAGAATCCTTACCTTATCGAAGCTCCTTGAAATCCCTCTTCAAAATCGCCCACAATTCTCCAAGTCCGAAGTTAGAAATGAGAAACCCTCAAAAATTCGCGAAGAAGACCAATTAAATATTCTGCCCAGTCATTACCGCATCTGCGGTCATATTGTCGCTTCTGCGACTTCCGCTTTTTCGGTCAATATCCGCTTCTGCGGAAATTCACTTATGTCCATGATCCGCTTCTGCGGTCCCATTTCCGCTTATGCGGCTCCGCTTCTGCGGTCAAATGGCCGCTCCTGCGGAAATCACCAAGGCCCCATATACCGCTTCTGCGGTCCAAAAGTCGCATCTGTGACTCCGCAGATTGGGTCCCCACTCCGCATCTGCGGTCCTGCCAAGCCCACATGAAAACCGCTCCTGCAATCTACCTTCCGCACCTGCGAGACCGCTTTTGCGGTTCCTTTTCCGCAGAAGCGGAAATACCAGAAGCAGCAGGCCTGCAATTTGCACAAGTCCAAAACTCATCCCGATAGCCATCCGAAATCACCCCGAGGCCCCCGGAACCTCAACCAAAAGTGCCAACCCATCCTAAAACATCACCCAAACTCGTTCCAATCATCAAAACACCTCAAACAACACCAAGACCATCAAATTACCTCGAATTCAAGCCTAAGTTCTTCTAAAACTTCCGAAATACACTTTCGATCAAAAAACCGACCAAACGATGTCCATATGACCTGAAATTTTGCACACACATCCAAAATGACATAACGAAGCTACAGCAACTCTCGAAATTCCATTCCGACCCTCGGATCAAAATCTCACCTATGAACCGGAATTCGCCAAAATACTAACTTCGCCAATTCAAGCCTAATTCTACACCGGACCTCCAAATTCACTTCCGATCACACTCCTAAGTCACAAATCATCCCCCAAAGCTAACCGAATCATCGGAATTCATATCCGAGCCCTCTAACACATAAGTCAACATCCGGTTGACTTTTCCAAACTAAGCCTTCCTTAAAGAGACTACGTGTCTCATTTCCTTCTAAAATCAATCCAAGCCAACTCGATCACACAAGACACTGATAATGAAGCTTAAAGAAGCAAAAAATGGGGAAACGGAGCGGTAACCCATGAGACGACGGGTCGGGTCGTCACAGTTGCGGAGGTTACCGACCGCCGTAAATATAATATATTTGCGGGGGTAAATAAACCCCCACAATTTGATATAGATTGCAGAGGCTATAGTAACCGCTACAATAAAACCTCCGCAAATTTAGTGTTTTTTTGTAGTGTGAGATCTACCGGAGTTTTTAATCAAGGCCTCTTTCTCTCCGTCATCTGCTAGGGTTTGATTTCGCGATTTCAAACTGCAATTTTGTGTGAAGTGAAGGTATTTTCTGCAAAATAGGTCAGTCTATTCACTGTGTTGCTTAGGATATTCGTCAATTTCATCATTTGGAGCTTCTCTCATGGCTATCGATCAAGCCGAAGAACTCACCCCCAACACAAGCAGGAACGATCAACCAATCATCGATGTGAGCAGTCCTATATACATTCATCCTTTGGATAGTCCTGGAGTGACTAGTATCAGTTCCTTTTGATGGAATTGGGTACAGGTCATGGAATTGAGAGCCCTGACAGTCAAAAATAAATTAGGGTTTGTAAACAGGGATTGCAGGAAGCTTGCTCCTAATTCTCCTCAATTTCGTCAATGGGAGAGATGTGACGACATGGTAACTTCCTGGATTCTTAATTCCCTTGCAAAAGAAATTTCTGACATTATTGAATATTTTAATGATTCAGTGGAATTATGGAGAGAATTGGAAGATCGATTTGATCAAATGAATGGTGCAATGTTGTATCAGATTCAAAAGGAGATCAATGATCTCGTTCAAGGCTCTTTGGACATCACTGCCTATTACACACGAATGAAAAGGCTATGGGAAGAATTGAACAACCTCAGTGCCAAATCCCAGTGCACCTGTGTTTGTACGTGTGGGCCAAAGAATACTATGCATAAGGCAGAACAGGATAGACGACTTATTCAGTTTCTGATGGGCTTGAATGAAGTCTACACAACAATGTGAGGAAGAATTTTAATGATGAAGCCCCTACCATCCTTGACACAGGCCTTCTCCCTGTTAGTGCAAGAGGAAGAGCAAAGGGAGTTCAAACCAAACAATTAGCTGAGCCTAGAGTCTACTTCACTTCATGTGAATGATGCACCTTCACAACATCGAAATCCTTTTGGAGCTCGGAATTTCAAAACACATTACACTGCCAACAACAAGAGTCGACCATTCTGTGACTATTATAAAAGGCCAGGACATACAAAGGACAAATGTTACAAACTACATGGATATCCCTAGAACAATTCTTATAACAATCAAAAATCAAATCGTACTAACACTCAACAATTGAACAAGGGAAATAACTCAGGTCAAACTCAAGGTCACAAATTCAATACAGGGAAAGGAGTTGTGGCAAATGTACATGGAGTCCCAGCTGATCTGCTGCATGAGAAGGAAGATGATCCAATCCTGCATGGTGAGAACCAAAGTGTCAGCTTGGCAGAAGAGCAATATGGGCAGATAATGAACTTGCTACAGCACTGTTAGACAGGAGGAGGATCTCCTAGCAATGCCAACATCACCAGCGGTGCTGTTAACTTTGCAGGTATTGTGGTCTGCACTTCTTCTGTTGATTTTGACAAACCATCGTGCAAATATTTTGAATCTAAGACTGACTTTTGGATCATAGACTCAGGAGCCTTTAACCATATGACCTTCTGTAAAACTACACTCAGTAATATAACAACACTACCATACCCTATGTTGATAAGCCTACCAAATAGATATAAGGTGAAAGTGCTTGAATTTGGGGATGTGATACTAAGCTCTAAAATTACCCTACACAAAGTCCTTTATGTTCCATCTTTTAAGTACAACCTGATTTCTGTCAATTCTCTTGCAACACATCTCAAGTGTATTGTATTTTTCACTGATACACTATGTTTGTTGCAAGCCGCTTCAGTGACGAGGCCTCAGGTGATTGGTAGTAGCAGAGAGGGATTCTACTACCTCTGTTCCAGGTGTCTGAAGGGTAAAAATACTGTTTCAAAACTAGTCTGCCAATTTCTTGTTGCAACTGTTCTGTTTCTACTAGTACAAATAGTGAAGTCTTCAGTAGTCCTCCTCATTCACAGTCTCATTCAACAAATGTAAATATTTTAATTCACAATAATAAGAGTGACTCTTTAAATGCGTTAGACAAACATGATGTAAATGTCTTGTGGCATAATAGGCTTGGCCATGTTCCCTTTTTCAAAATGGGAGGAATATCCTCTATACCTGTGAACTTCTCACCCAAACAACCTTTCATTTGTTCCATTTGCCCCATGGATAGACAAGCCAGACTCCCATTTCCACAAAGAACTAGCACCTCTACTTAAATTTTCCAATTAATGTATGTTGACATATAGGGCCCCTACGATGTTGCTGCACACAATAACTACAAATACTTCCTCACCTTGGTGGATGATTTCAATAGGTCCACTTGGACTCATTTGTTAAGCAACAAGAGCAATGCCCTACAAACCCTAAAAGCCTTTGTAAAGATGATTGAGAACCAATTTAACACCACTGTGAAAACCATCAGATCTTATAATGGACTAGAGTTTACCAGTCATGAAGCCACCGTCTTCTATCAAACTAAAGGCATTATTCACCAGAATACCTGCCCTTATACTCCACAAAAAAATGGGGTAGTAGAAAGAAAACACAAATATCTCCTTGAAACTGCTAGGGCACTCATGTTTCAATCCAAATTACCAACTAAATATTGGGGAGAATGCATTTTGACAGCAACTTACCTGATTAACAGATTGCCCACTACCTACTTGAACAACAAGTGTCCTTTTGAGCTCCTGCATCATAAGAAGCCAAATTATTCTCACTTGAGGAGCTTTGGGTGCCTTTGTTATCCTATTGTGCCTAAGGTGCACAGAGAGAAATTTGAGCCCAGGACAATTCCTCATGTTTTTATGGGCTATCCCTTTGGGACAAAGGGTTACAATGTGTTAAGCCTAGCCACTAGAAAGATTTATGTTTCTAGAGATGTAGTATTCTATGAAAGTGTCTTTCCTTTCTCTTTAGGGTCTAAGGATGTCTCCCTGTATAATATCATCAAGTCAGGTTTCTTTCCTACTCACACTGACAGTAGCAGTCCACACTCCAATGTTCAAATTCCTACAAGTATCACATCTCTAGATATGCATCAATCCCCTGAATCCTCATCTGCTAATGATAGCACAATCCACACATCAGACATTCAGTCCTTTCACCATTCTCCTATCCCTGCAACTTCACATGAGATTACCAGTTCTCATTCACCAACGACTACCCGATCAGAAACACCTCTACTAAGAAGAACTAACAGAACCCATAAAACTCCTACTTACCTTAAGGATTACATTTATAACTTGCCTAACATATCACATCCTAATGCTTCTCATGATTCACCTCCTTTGAGTGCACTCTTCTCTAATTGTACTTATGTTACACCTGATGCCTTATGTTCTGAAACTCAGCACTTAGTGACAAATATTTGTCATGATAGTGAGCCATCTTCATATGGAGAGGCAGCACTCAGTCATGCATGGCAAGCAGCCATGACACAGGAATTTGAGGTTCTCTATGCAATTAACACTTGGGACTTAGTACCCTTGCCAGATGGAAAGCAGGCAATAGGCTACAAATGGGTCTATAAAAAGAGCAGATGGTAGTATAGAGAGATTTAAGGCTAGATTAGTGGTAAAGGGGTATACTCAACAAGCAGGGGTTGACTATACAGAAACCTTTTCCCATGTTGTCAAGATGATAACAGTTAGAGTCTTGGTCCCTGTTGTTGTGAAGAAAGGCTAGGATATATTTCAGCTTGACGTAAATAATGCATTCCTCCATGGTGATATATATGAAGAAGTGTACATGGAGGTGCCACCAGGTCTCTTAATTGATCAGACTGGTCCACAAAAGGTGGCTTGCAAGCTCAACAAATCTTTGTTTGGGCTGAAGCAAGCCAGCAGGCAATGGTATGCCAAGCTGACTGAAGCCTTGTCATCAATGGGGTAAAAACACTCTGAGAATGATTATTCACTCTTCTCTAAGAAAACTTCTTCCCATATTATCTTTTTAGCTGTCTATGTTGATGATGTTATCATTACTGGTACTAATTCAGTGGAGATAGCCAATTTGAAGTCATTTCTTGACAAGCAATTCAGAATCAAGGACCTGGGGGAACTTCACTACTTCTTGGGCCTAGAGGTCCTTTACAAATTAGATGGTGTCATCATATCTCAAAGGAAGTTCACCGTAGACGTGTTGAAGGAATATGATTGTTTTGCTTACAACAACTTGTCATCTCCCCTTGATCCTGTTGTGAAGTTGAAGGCTGATGAGGGCACTCTTCTTCCAGACCCTACATATTACAGAAAATTGGTGGGCAAGCTTAACTTCCTCACCAACACCAGACTTGACATAGCCTGCATTGTACAGCTTCTCAGCCATTTCATGCAAGCACCTAGAGGTACATTGTTGGCCCAAGTAAAGGTGAGTTTTGAAGACTGACAAAGGAACTCAGACATGGACCAGCTCCATCCTTATGAGGCACAGATATAGTCAACTCAAGCACGTGAGATGCACGTGAAGGAGATAAACCTAACTTACCAGAAGTGATATCTCCTGGATCATGATCGAAAAGGTTGCATATTGGATAAGGAGAGAGACTTCTTACACAAAGAGAACACTACTTAAGAGAAGGATAAAGTTAGAGGATGAGATCAACTAGAACTCTTCCACCATGAAAGAGTAGTATTAGAAGTCTAGTCAATCTCTAATTACTAACTCCATAAATATCAGTGTTGTTCTCTTTTACAGGAAACACACATAAGCAGAAGTTAAACGTAATTGAGAGCAAAATAGCAAGGCAATTTTGCAAGCAATTTGTGTGTGATTCAAGCGTGCAAACCTGAAGCTAGTTGAACCAGATAGAAGAACCAGTTTCAAGTGTCTATATTTTATTCTAGTTCAATTGTAGTTGGTGTTTTCATATTGTACCTTTCAGCTTATCTAGAAGCAATTGTATTAGGTACTCAGAGTTTTCAAGTTAGAATTAACTTGAAGTTGTCTAGGTTTACAAAAGAGTTTTTGTAAATGCAGTTTTTGGCTCAGTGATTCTAGTGGAGAGTTTGGGAAAATCCTACTGGAAAGCAGGTCGTGGTTTTTTTCCACCTTTTGAGCTAGGTGTTTTCCATGTAAAATCTTTGTATTCTTTAATTTCTGTACTTATTATTCCGCAATAGTAGTAGTTGGAACACATAGAAGAACCAGGTCCTTCTATAATCAAGTTAAGCGAAAAATTGGGTACCACACAAATCACCCCCCCTTCTTGTGTGGTATTAAAGTATAAAACATCAATTGGTATCAGAGCAGGTTATCCTTAAAGAGGCTAACACCTTAGGAACAGATCAAGATGAGTGCACCACCTGGAAACTGGGAAGGACAATCCATTGCTAGGCCTCCACTCTTTAATGGCAAGTACTATTCCTGGTGGAAAAACAGGATGAGAGATCACATCATAGGAGAGGACTATGAACTCTGGGACATTGTTACTGATGGTCCCCTAGCCACTACGAAGAAGAAAGATGAAGGAATGGATGTGCCAAAGACTAGAGCTAACTGCACTGCTGAGGACTTGAAGAAGTGGGAAAAGAATGCTAAGGCCAAGAAATAGCTTGTGTGTAGACTTGATCCAGATGAGTACAGCAGAATTCAAAGTTGCACTACTGCTAAGGAAATTTGGGACACTTTGTAAGTTGCTCATGAAGGAACTCCTCAAGTAAAGAGATCAAGAGGAACATTGATGTATTCTCAATATGAGAACTTCACCATGAAGGAAGGAGAAACCATCCAAGAGATGTATTCAAGGTTCACAATACTAACAAATGAACTTAAGTCTCTTGGAAGGATTATCCTTGAAGAAGACAAGGTTGAGAAAATTTTGACAAGGGTTTTGCCAGTTACTTGGGAAAGCAAAATCACTGCTATTCAGGAATCAAAGAACATTGCCACTCTCAAGTTGGATGAGCTAATTGGTAATCTCACTGCCTATGAACTTAGAAGGCAAACCATGAAGATGGATGCACCCAAGAAGGAAAAGAGCTCGGCCCTCATAATAGCTGAAGGTGCAGATCCAGAGGAAGACGAAATGGCTATGATCACGAGGGATTTCAAGAAGTATCTAATGAGAGGAAAGGGTTCTTCAAGAGGTGCAACCTTCAACAAACCAAGGGCCCCTGAAAGATAGACCCACGAAGGTTGCTACAAATATGGTAAGACTGACCACATGATCAAGAACTGTCCTCAGTGGGAAATTGAATGGAAGAAAGAAAGGGCTGAACGAAGAAACAGGAAGAAGGAACAGGTTCATCCCAAGAAGAACAAAGGATCAACAAAGGCTATGGTTGCTGCCTGGGGAGAAAGCTCAGATGAGGATTCAGAATATGAAGATAGAGATGAACAAGCACTTATGGCAATTGGAGAATCAGATGATGAACAAGAGGTCCAAGTGAAGAGGAGCAGCCAAATATGGTACATGGATATTGGCTGCTCAAAGCATATGACTGGAAGCAAGAACCAATTCCTTTCACTTGAGAACTTAAACGGAGATAATGTCTCCTTTGGAAATGGTAAGAAAGGTGAGATCACCGGGGTCGAAAAGGTAGGTAAGATAGACTCACATTCCATTGAGAATGTCTACTTGATAGATTGCTTGAAATATAGCCTAATCAGTGTATCACAACTGTGTGACAGAGGTAACTTGGTAACATTCACCTCTACCAAATGTTTTGTGATAAATTCTACCACTGACAAGATTGTTTTGCAGAAAAAAGAGTAAAAAGTATATACATTGTAGATCTGTCCACTCTTTTAGAAAATGAACTCACTTGCTTAAGTGTGTTGGACAATGACCCCCTCCTTTGGCACAAAAGACTTGGACATGCAAGTCTAAGTCAACTCAACAAATTAGTCTCCAAGGACCTGGTGATAGGGCTACCTAACATCAAGTTTAAGGAAGACGAAGTTTGTGAGGCTTGTTCAAGGGGGAAGCAGGTAAGATCCTCTTAAAAGCAAGAAAGTGGTAAGCACGACCAGATCGATGGAACTGGTTCATATGGATCTCTGTGGTCAATAAGAACATTAAGCAGAGGTGGTAAAAAATATGTGATGGTGCTTGTTGATGACTACTCTATGTTTACTTGGATATTGTTTTTAATATCTAAGGACGAAGCATTTGACATGGTTACTGCCTTTGTTAGAAAAACTCAAAAATAACTAGGTAATCAACTTGCATCAATTAGGTCTGATCATGGAACTGAATTTGAAAATGCTAAGTTTGCTGAATTTTGTGATGAGCATGGCATAGATCATTATTTGTCTGCCCCTAGGACTCCACAACAAATGGAGTAGCTAAAAGAAAGAATAGGACACTTGAAGATATGGCTAGGACTATGTTTCTTTCTAGTAAACTGCCCCATAGCTTCTGGGTAGAAGCTGTAAATACTGCATGTTACATCATTAATAGGTGCATGACTAGACCTCTTATAGAGAAGACTCCCTATGAGTTACTTAAAGGGAGAAAACCAAATATATCCCATCTTAGGGCATTTGGATGCAAGTGCTTTGTGCACAATAATGGAAAGGACTCCCTAGGTAAGTTTGATCCCAGAAGTGATGAGGGAGTATTCTTGGGATATTCTTCACATAGCAAAGCTTGTAAAGTATACAACAAAAGAACTATGTATGTAGAAGAAAGTGTCCATGTAGTTTTTGATGAAACTAACATTCTTTATGAGAGATAGGAACATGAAGATAAAGCTATTGGGCTGGTAAAAGGCTTAAGTGATGTCACAGCACGAGCTGAAACTGCGCCAGAAGAAAGAACAGGTGATGGAACAGGTTCTTCCATTCAGGGAAACCTAATAGGGGGAACTGAACAAAGAATAACTCAATCCAACTCCCAATTGGAACCTGTCCATGAGCCTGTTCTTCAGCAACAAACACATGAGAAACATCAAGCAGAAACCAGTTGGTCGTGAAACCTTACAAGTATCAAAGTTCTTATCCCATTGAGAACATAATTACTGACCCAACTTCTGGAATCAAAACTAGATCTCAATTAAAGAATTTGTGTGCTTTCGATGCCTTCCTATCTCTTATTGAACCAAAAGATGTTGTTGAGGCTTTGCAGGATGCAGACCGGGTAAATACAATGCAAGATGAACTCAATCAGTTTGAAAGGAGTCAAGTTTCACATTTGGTTTCAAGACCCAATGACAGATCAATAATTGGCACTAAATGGGTCTTCAGAAACAAACTTGATAAAGATGGAACTATTACAAGGAACAAGGCAAGGTTGGTGGTTCAAGGTTATGGCCAAGAGGAGGGCATTGACTATGATAAGACCTTTGCTCCAGTTGCAAGATTGGAAGCAATAAGACTCCACATAACCTTTGCAGCACACATGGAATTTACTCTTCACGAGATGGATGTCAAGAGTGCTTTCCTAAATGGCTACTTAAAGGAAGAAGTATTTGTCAAACAACCTCCAGGGTTTGAAAGCAAGGAGTGTCCAGATCATGTATATAAACTGGACAAGGCACTCTATGGACTCAAGCAGGCTCCTAGAGCATGGTATGAACGACTATCCAAATTCCTGCTTGAACATGGCTATAAGAGAGGTAAGATTGATATTACTCTATTCTAGAGGGAAAAAGGTAAGGATCTACTAGTGGTACAAATATATGTTGATGACATAATTTTTGGGGCAACCACTGAAAAACTTAGTAAGGGATTTGCTAAATTAATGGGGAGTGAATTTGAAATGAGTATGATGGGTGAGCTTAACTTCTTCTTAGGCTTACATATTAAACAAAACTCAAATGGAACCATGATCCATCAGCAGAAATATGCAAAAGAGTTGATTAAGAAGTTTAAAATGGACGAATCAAAGGAAATAGACACTCCTATTGCAACAACTACTAAATTAGACATAGATGAACCTGGTTCATCTGTTGATAGAAGTTGTATAGGGGTATGATTGGTTCACTTTTGTATCTTACTGCTAGCAGACCTGACATTGTCTTCAGTGTAGGGCTTTGTGCTCGATTTCAAGCAAATCCTAAGGAATCCCACTTGACTGCCGTCAAGAGGATATTAAGATACTTGAAAGGCACTAATGACCTTTGCCTTTGGTATCCAAAAGGTAGTAACTTTAATCTAATAGGATATGTTGATGCTGACTATGCAGGTTTCCTTGTGGACAGGAAGAGCACCTCAGGTATGGCTCACTTTCTTGGTTCATGTCTGGTGTCATGGGCCACTATGATCAAAAACCTCAGAAAAACCTATCCTTTTGAGTTTGAACCTATTCCATCTCTATTAGAATCCCCACCGTATATAACGCCTAGAATCTAGGGAAGCTTAATCGCTTGTTCAACCGGAAATCTCATAGTGATTGGACTTATAATTGACCCCAAAAAGCTGCCGTTAGACATTAATTACACTTCTCTATTTAAAAGCCATCATCATCATCACTGCTGCTCTCATAATTCTAAAATCGTCGAATTTCTTTTGCTCTCTACTCTTCTCTCTTCCAAAAACCCAATTCAAAAATCCTCTTTCAGAATTAGCAAAGATTCTAACCCTCAAGATAACCCAGGCACTCCTCCACAACCTACCCCCTCTAATTCCTCCTCAACCCAGCACAACCCCCCAACCTAGGAGAAGGCGAGTGAAGATGCTTACTCGCAAAACTGTGGCTACAAGTGCGCTTTCAAAGAAACTGAATGCACAATCGAAGGCTAGCCAAGCCCAAGATTCTAAAAACTCAGATGATTCCTTCAAATCTGTGAGTGAGGGGGAAGGAACTTGGTCTTCTGATTCTGAGAAGGCTCAAAATCCCCCTTCTGAGGTACATTCTGTTCTAGTTGAAAATTTGGATAATAGGTTTGTTCTAGTTGGGTCAGTTATGAATGTGGAAACGTCTTACTCAAGAAGGAGAGGAGGTAAAGTAAAAGTGAAAAAGAAAAGGAGAGTAAGGGTGTGAGTAGTGATGTGAGGGGAAGAGGGAAAGAAGTGGCTGATTCTTCACCCCCCCTCTAAAATGGTTAGACCAGCTATTTGTGGGGCTGAGGATGAAGTTGTAGTAGAAAGTAGCAAGAAAATAGGGGGAAGGGATCAGGGGAGGCTGCTGAAGGGATGGTTAATCTAAGTTCGCATGCAGATGAACCCGGTTCATCTGTTGAGAACACCCTAGCAGACCTTCTGAAGAAAGTGGGTGCTAGTTACAACCCCAAGAAAAGGAGAACCCCAACACCACAGGCTCCCGGCACTGCAAAGAATACCAAGAAAAGAAAGGCTACTTCTCCAACAACTGCTGATATTCTCCTACCAAAAGGAAGGGCCACAAGGAGTATGTTGAAGCAGAGTGAAAATGAGTTACAAAAAGCTATGCCAGAAAGCAAGAAGTTGAGAATGGATAAAGGGAAAGCTAAGGTTGTAGAGCCTGCTGAGGCTATTGATGTGGATGAGATGGAACAGGTCCATCAGGAAGAACACACAACTGTGGAGGTTCAGACCCCCAAGCCCAAGAAGACCAAGACTTCTCCCAAGAAGTCTTCATCTGTGTCTAGGACTGCTGAACCTTCATTGGCCAAAAGGATAAGATCTGTTTTGATAGCCAAGCATGTCAGAATTACTGAGGAGGAGGAATGGAGTGGCGAAGAAGAGAGTGAATCTGATGCTGAACAAGACAATCTTTCCAAATTTGGCAAATGAAACAATTTGAAGGGTAGACTTATGAAGGATTTGGAGGAACCAGGGATGGTTCGACTAGTTGATGCTCTTGCTGCTCAGGGTTGGATGGACATGGTCCTTCAGAACTGAGCTCACAAAGGAAAAGGAGAAGAATGATGGCATTCTTCAAAATATGTTGCACCTTCTCCAAGCCAAAACCCAACCCTCCAGCTCTTCCAAGCCTTAAGTTCTTTAGCCTTCATTTCCTGAACCTTGTCTAGACCTTTTAGTGATCAGATGCTTGCCTACGTGTCGGGGAAGTGAATGACTTGAAAGGAGGTTTACTCGGTGCATGGTTCCGAGATTCAGTATCTTATTTCCGGCGGAGGAAAAGCAATTGGCCTATGAAGGTCCAGATTTTGGTTGATGGAGTAACGAGACTTGGTATTTTTGAGCGTGGAGGACTCTTCATCTGTGATGTGGTATCATCGTCCTTGACTAAATATAGTGTGTTAAGTTTGCCGGTGATATGGTTTTCTTCAATTCGCCTTTGGGGCAGAGCATTGTGAATAGTGCTGGAGAAGCAACTATCAGAGATTGCAGTGTGCGGTGGTTCAGGAGTGAATCGGTGTTCCTGGTGTTGATGACTCAAGAAAGATGACCTTTGAAGGGATTTAAAGTTAGTAGAAATCTATTGGTTCAAGTGCTACAGAAATAGATTTTTCATTTAAGGGAACAACTGGGCAGCGAAGGATGAGGAAGTACATATGGGGGGTGCCTTGCGGTGGTTAAATTTTCTATAAGGTCAAGAGTGAGGAACGGGAGTCGAATGGTTGCTTGAAGGAGTGAGTTTGACCTAAGTGGGAGAGTGGCAGGGTAGCACATGGGTTCTATAGTAGGATTACTACACGCCATGAGAAGAGTTTAGAGTGATTTGGGATTTATGGTGGACTGTGACTAGGTCTACGACCTTAACTTGGAATATTGGCCATTATACGGCAGGCGATCGGATGCGACCGAAAAGAGCTTGCTTGATACGAAGAATTCTACTGGCTATCCGATAAGGGGTCGAATATGTGAATGTGGTTAGTGATTCAGAGTGTTCATGAAAAGTCAAACAGAAGGATTTCGAGGAGTTTGGCGAGTTGGTTGTGCATGATTATGTCGACAATGAAGAAAGAATCCGGGTGGGTTTTAGAGTTGTGTGATGGGTGGCTCCAAGCTAAGTGGGAGAGTCCCACCGCCTACTATTTGGGCTGCATAGTTATGTACTGGCGAAGTTTCCGGTTATCTGCGTATTGGTGGGTTATTACGGCTAAGGGAAGACAACATAAGTGGTAACTTGATCAAAGGATTTGATAAATGTGTGCTATAATTGGCCTTATTGACTCATGTTTAGGCTTTGGAAAGATTTAATATTTATGCTAAGGTGATTTACAAGGGAAGTGATTCAATCGGGTACTTCATCGAGAGAGTGTTCACGTGCTAGAAGAGCCTTGGAGTTGATTATTATTAGGGACTAAGTCAGAGTGGGTGACTCTCAGTAACGGTTCTAGTGGAGCCAAAGATTAGAGTGTGGCACCTAGTGATTTCGAGTCCATAGTATGGTTAAGTATCGAGCTTTTGCAGCGGATTTGAAGAAGGGGCTTGGAGAGTTCTATGTTATATTCAGCTTGCAGTGTAGCATTTAGAGGAATAAGGGAAAATGACTTTGGATGCATGAAGAAATTATCAGAATGTGTGTATTAGTTGAAGACGCGGATATGCGCACAAAGAGGGTATGAGATGGTTCGTGGGTTTTGAAACAGCGTGGTCTCGTGAGGTAAGGTCAATCAAGATGAGTGCGGATTTGGGTTCGTTATGTTTTGAATGGGGCTAGTATTATTCCTGATGCAAGTCCAGAGTAAATTAGAAAAAGTCGAATCGGCTTGAGATGGTTGAATAGGCATGATGGAGGCAACAATCAGTTCCTTCAGCGCGTTGAGTTATGCGTGTGATTTATGGCGGTACGTGCAAGGCTTGACGGCAGCCGAAATTGATTTTATTTGGAGGCGCTTGAGTATTATGGCTTATTAAGTGTAGATGGACCCCAGGAGAGTTATGGTGGTTTAGACCACTACTAGGGGATTATATTTTCTGCAATTGTGGGAATTCAGTCATGTGTTGCAATGGTTCTCTTGAAATGAGCTAAGTCAAATATTTCTATATGATGAAGTGTTTACCCTATTAGTGGTTCCGGAGTTATGATGAAATTTTTGTGCTCTTGCACATCGGCATGATTAAGTGCAGTGAGTAGCATGGGATTTGGAAGTTGAGGATCAAGGTTGCGGTTCGGTGTTGACAAGAATATCGAGTTCAAATGAGCGAGAAAGGACTCAGATGGTTAGAGTCAGCTAGTATTGTGTTCAGCGTCACCTAAGATTGGTGTCTTGTGTAAGAGGCTTTGTGTATTGATTTGCGGATCCTTGATTCACTTTACAGCATTAGTGCGGCCGATGGTATGAATGTACAGACATGTTACCTGGTGCAGAAGGTCGTTAGAGCGTATTGATAACTAGGGATTATGATGCATTTTACACTCATTCTTACTTGAGTTTTGATTAGAAAGGTGTACAAAATAGTCCCAAAGGCTCACATGTTGTACTTGATTGCAGCGTTTGGTCAACGAGGTGACAATTCATCAAAACCAGCTCAAAAGGAGTGAAACATGCACAAGTACCAAGAACAAGTCCATGCTCAGAATAACAAGACCAATGCGGCCGCACTTCATTATGTGCGGTCCGCAAAGAGGAGGTTTAGAGAGTGCTCATTTCAGGCAGCCAAGCAATGCGGCCACAAAACATTTCATGCGGACCGCATTGACATCATTGCGGCCGCACTCGATTTTGTGCGGTCCTCAAAGCTCAAGTTCAGAGAGTTGCCAAGTTGGAGGAACATTGCCAATGCGGTCTGCGGTCCATTTTGTGCGGACTGCAACAGAAGCCACCACGGCCGCGGTGCATTTTGTGCGGCCCGTGGTGGCCAAGTTCAGAGAGCAAAAATTTCAGCCAAGATCCTTAGTGCGGTCACACTCGATTTTGTGCGGTCCGCACTAGCCCCGCAGGGGTATTTTTGTCCAGAATTTTTGACCTAGTATAAATAGTTTCTTTTTCCATTTTTAGGTCATCAGTGGTAATTTTAAGCGGAGTTGCGCTCGTGAATAGTGTCCTTTTACTATTTTGAGTAATTTTATAATAGTTTTATCATTGAATCTTCAAGTTTCGGCTAGTAATTAAATATTATGGGTTTTTCTTCATCTATTTCCTCGGTTTCTTCTATTATCATGAGTAGCTAGACCCATCAGCTAGGGTTGTGGCTCAACCCTAGTGTGGATAATTGATGGGTCTTGTGTTTTAAGGCTTGAATGTCTATGGGTTCTTGATATTTGGACTACTTTATGGTTTTAATGTTGAATTAGTGGTTGCAAACACTAGTTTATGTCTATTTGACTCGGTCTCTTCTTGAGAAAGAGAGCCTAAGTCTAGGAAAATTGGTCCAACAAGGAATTGGGGCGTACTCAAGAGATTGATAGCCCCAATTAAAGGGTTAAACCTAGAGATAGTAATACCCGACTTGAACCTCAATTGCTCGCACAAATTGTCATACCCAATTGATCTTGAGAAAGTCAATTAGGGCAAAATCACTCAAACTACCGAGAGGTATAGAGTGAGTAGAATCGTGCAATGGTTATATCGTAATCCCCAAATATGACAACCTAGCCTTAGACACGAGAACCCGTCAAGTATCCACCTAGGGGAAAGTCGCTCCCCTAGTGCCTTTTAACTATTTAGACAACCTTCAATAGTTTACTCTTAGCTTAATTTAGCTTAATTTAGCATCTTAGTAGTATAAATTTAGAAGTAATATCAAAACTAACTATGTTTAGAAGTGCAATTAGGAACAATTACGCAACTCCAATTTAGATAGAAATTCAATTCCCATCTCTAGCTCCCTGTGGAAATCGATCCCGACCATCTTGGGTAAAAGCTGCTTCGACCACTCTTGCTACTTTATAGTAGTACAGGGTTGGCATCGATCACGTATCCCATGGAAAGATTGTGTAAGTGGGATGTGTGGTCACTTGATTGATAGAAGAATTGAACCAAGTATGAAGATTGTGGTAATATCGCTAAATTAGGAATTTGTGCCTGGAGGGCGCTCGGTTCATCTGGTTGTGGACTGTGGAGGTTTGTTCCGATTGTGATAGTTGTTCTTGCGTGTTATAGGGAAAAGGGGTTATTATGGATCCTTGAAGGGTTATTAGCCTAGTACGGTGCGAACGGAATCGGCTTGAGGTCCGTGGATGGATTTAAATATGAATGCGGGCTCTATATTAGGTTGGATGTGTTCATATCAGTATAGCGCTCCATATGAGGGAGTATTCGGACGTTGGATGTCGATTAGTCATCGGCTATTTCATGTAATGCCATATTGTGCCGTGTGAGTTGTGAAGCAGCTTGATAAATTTCATATGTGTTGAGATTTCGCATAGCGATGGCGTTATGTGAGCAGGATGGCTCTCGAGATTCAGATCATATATCTCACCTCAGTTGTGCTTGAGTTTTGTAGCGTATGGCGCCATCTGTCTCCCTAAAAATGGTATTATGCACTTAGCGTGCTTGTGACCGATATTCGGTATTTCGTAGTAATGAGCAATTTAGCTCGGTAAGTATCTCCTTATGTGAATTTTATGTTCGGATCCGGTGGCATGCCGCCACGGGTATGTTGCTTTGATCAGGTTGCACGCCGCAACAGTCTGACGTTGAGTACAGTTCCCTATATTCTATTTTGTCCGTTTTGTTTCCTATTTTTTTGAGGAAAGTCATATTAGTTGTGTGGCTTGTTGCCTGAGCAGCTCGTACTGGGTGAGACGAGATTATTGGATCTAGGATCACTGCGATCGAATTATATGAAGTATATTAAATAGCAAATGCCCTTATTTGGTTCAGAATGATGTAATGGTTCTTGTCAAGAGTATAGACTCAATGATTTGTTGACCCAGCAGTTGGTTATGAATTTCTACACATCTCTTCAATCGTGGCAGTATTGTAAAGAGTTAGAACATGACTTATATATGTCATGGGGTGCATTGTGAGCATCAGATTCATGGAATTTCGGCTATTGTTATCCGAGGATGTTATTATGGTCATGTAAGATCAACAAGGGTATGCGATCATGTATCGGTAAATCGTGTAGTGATTGATACGGTATTCGTAGATTGGAAACATGCCTAGCAGAGAATTTCGGGTGTTGGAATTGGGTTCTAAGCTTATTTGCTTGAATAAAAGAGAATATCTTCAGATTGCTCAAGCTAATGTGCTCAACTAAGTTGTGGTAGCACGGGTAGGTGCACGAGTTGTTTAACAGTGATTTCAGAAAACTCCAGCACAATTCTCAACACGTTGGAGGACGAACGTATGTTTAAGTGGGAGAGAATGTAACGACCCGATCGGTCTTTTTGAGCTCTAGTGCGTTGTTTAGCGATTTGAGGCCATGAGTAGCTTCACTTCAGGTATTATGACTTGTACGCGTGGTCGGAATTTAATTTCGGGAAGTTCGGAGTTGATTTGGAAAGAAAATTCTCATTTCGGAAGCTTTAAGTTGGAAGAATTGACTAAAGTGTGATTTTTGAGTAAACGGCCTCGGAATCGGGATTTGAAGATTCCAACAGATTCGTATTATGATGTTGGACTTGGGCGTATGTCCGGATCGGGGTTTGGATGACCCGGGAGCGTTCGGCGCCTATTGTGGAGTTAGCATTTTGGAAGAATTTCATAAATTTGGGTTGAAGTGCATTTCAACATTATCGATGTCCGTTTGGGATTCCGAGTCTAGGAATAGCTCCATATGGTGATTCTGGTATTGGCACCACATCCGGAAGTGGATTTGGAGGTCCGTAGGTCATTTTGGAGTTGTTTGGCGAAAGTTAGAAATGTGGCGATTTTTGAAAGTATGACCGGAAGTGGACCTTTCGATATCAGGGTCGGATTCCGATTACAGAAGTTGGAGTGGGTCCGTAATGTTGAATATGACTTGTGCAAAATTTGAGTTCAACCGGACGTGATTTGATAGGTTTCGGCATCGAATGTATAAGTTTGAAGTTCTAAAGATCATTAAGCTTGAATTAGAGTGCGATTCATAGTTTTAGCATTGTTTGATGTGATTTGAGGCCTCAAGCAGGTCCGCGTTACGTTTTGGGACATGTTGGTGTGATTGGATGAGGTTCTGAGGGCCTCAGATGGATTCTGGGTGGTTAACGGATCGAATTTAGAATTTGAAGAAGGATTGAGGAAGTTGTCATCTGGTGTAACCGCACCTGCGAGGTTTTGGCCGCAGGTGCGGAGCCGTAGAAGCGGCTTAGGAGTCGCATTAGCGGGCAGGAGCGCAGTTGTGAGGGAAGCTCCACACCTGCGAAGGCGCAGATGCGGAAGGTAGATCGCTGAAGCGAAAGTAGCTGGGTTGATCTAGAGTTGCACCTGCAATGGTTTTCCGCAGGTGCGGAGCCACAAAAGCGGCTACTGGACCGCAGGTGTGAAGGTTGAGGCTGGGCAGTGTCTTCTTTAAAACGAAGGATTTGGCTCAATTTCATTTTATTTCGTCCATGGGAGCCGATTTTGAAGCAATATGGAGTGCCATCTTCATCAACTAGTAAGGGGTAAGTGCTTTCTTCCCAATTTGAGCTAAATTCACGATTTTATATGGATTTAATCATGAAAACTAGTAGAAGTTGGGGTTTTGGTGGAAAAACCTAGAATCTTGTATATTTGGATTTGACCACGAATTTTGGACATGGAATTGAGAATAAATTATATATTTGAGTTCGTGATGTCATGGGCAAAGTTTATCTTCGAATGTTTTTGGAATCCGGGCAAGTGGGCCCGAGGGTGATTTTATCGGCTTTTCAAGCGAAGTTGGGAATAATTGTAAATAGGATTTTAATGAGTATTTGAGCATATATTAATGAGTTTGCATTATTATTGACTATTTTTGGAGCGTTAGGCATCGGCTCGAGTTGTTTGAAGGGCTCGGAAGCCGGTTATGGAACATCGGAGCGAGGTAAGTCTCCTTTCTAACCTTGTAAAGGGGAACTAACCCCATAGGTGAACTAAATTATTGTGTGCTTCTATTTGTTGTGGCTACATACGCACGAGGTGACGAGAGTCCGTACATAACTACTAGTTACGCCTATGTCCGGGTAGTTTTAGGCTCATACCATGCCTTGTTGATATTGTTATTGATTTATGTTTATTGCCTGCCTTGAGAGGGAGCGAGATTGAGTTTGCTTATTAAGAGTTTTGAAAGGAGTGAAATCGAAGAATATAAGATTTAAAAGGTTTCATTGAACTTCGTAATTTCGAAAGGAATTGAGAAATATTATAATAGCTTAAGAAATCTATGTGTAACCGCGTCGTATGTATTGTTCGCGAGCGGGGTAACTTCCTTAAAAAGCTACAAGCCGAATTTCCCTTATTTTGAAAAAAAAATCAAGAAAGAGATATGATTTTAATTTTAAATTTATATTTGACCGCGTCGCAAGTATGATCCGCGAGCGGGGCGATTCCTTAAATTTATATTTGATCGCGCCACGCGTATGATTCGCGAGCGGGGTATTTCCTCTACTACTCTTATGGGATCGTGCCGTTCGCCTCGGCAGGTTAATAGATGCATCTATTGTTCGCGCCGTTCGACCCTCGGCAGTGCATAGTTTACTTTTATATTGGATCGAGCCGTACGCCTCGGCATTTTCTATATATATATCCTTCCCCATGGAATCGTGCGTAACTTTTGGCTAGAAGCCGGAGTATCTGAGGGTTTTTCCCTAATTTGAATTATGACAACCTCTTGATGATATTCACTATATCCATATATATATGCTCAGGTTACGGAGGGAACTTGCTAGTTGAGAGATTGAGTAAAATTGCAAAGAGAGGAATTGTACCACGTATTTTATACATGTTTATTTCATATATTTACTCTGCTTCATATCTATTCGCTTCCTTACTGTACGTGATATTTTTTGGCCACTAGTAAGTATCGAAGTCGAACTCTCGTCACTAGTTCTTCGAGGTTAGACTAGATACTTACTGGGTACGCGTTGTTTTCGTACTCATACTACACTTTGTTGTGCATTTTTGTTGCACAGGCACATGCATGTCTACTGGCCTAGTGGGCGCAGCGGCATGGTTAATACGGAGACTTAGCTGAGCTGCATCTCTCGAGATGACCCGCAGCCAGTAGAGTCTCCTTCAGAGCATTGGTATATCCCTTTCTGTCCAAATTGTATTTCGGGCAGTTATTGTATTTTATTTTATTCCTTAGTAAACGCTCATGCACTTGTGACACCGGATTTTCGGTTGATTATGGGTTATTCAGTATTGAAATTGTTAAAACATTATTATTTATTCTGTAAAGTCCATCTTTTACTATTAAGGTGACGAAAAATCATGATTTCAGAAATACTAAAACGAGAACTAAATTTATTATTTAGTGTTGGCTTGCCTGACAGTGGTGTCCTACGCCATCACGACCTTGAATGAAATTTGGGTCGTGACAATATATTACTCTATTAAATTATGGATCAAATGACATGATGTTTCCTTAAGTGAAATGATGGGTTATCGAATTATTTTCGTATCACCGATAAAGATTATGGTAGAATGGTAAATACTCCTTCATCCTTAATGTGAGGTATCAAATTTAAGCCTTCCATATAAAGTCACTTTTGCTAGGGAGCATTTGACCCCTAATGTGGAATTTTACGGCGCGGATGTGGATTTAATTGGACCCCAATACTAGAACAAAAAGAAAAAGAATTATTTTCTTACCGAAGACAATGACAACCATAATTGAGATTTTTAAACACTAAAGATATTAAAGAAAATAAAATTGGCCATGTATAAGAAGGAAGTACTGAGTAGTATAACTTAAAAGAAGGTAAGAATTGAATGCAAGAACTATAATTCTTTGACAATCCTCCATATTTTTTACTTAAATTTGAAAATGTGAAGTTCACCTCTCGAACTCACAAAATCCTGTCATTTGAACCTCAATTAATGTGAGTTTTTATATTCAAGCACTTCCAAAGAGCCTTTTGTGAGTATAGTGACTAGTGTAAGCTTTTTGTGGCTATTATGCAGGACTTATAAATAAAAGAAACTTTTTTAAAATCCAATACTTCTGATTTTCAGTCATGAATTAAAAATTCGAGAATTTATTACAGAAATCAATAACCTCCTAGATATTAGTCGATGTAGCATTCGTGTAAGATGGCAATGTTCTTGAAATATACCAAATTTTGCAATGTAATTATTAAATAATCTAAGCCCTTTGTTCATCAACCAATTGCTTTACTGTTACTGCTGGTTTATATTTTATTGTCAAACGAACAATTCTCCGAAAAAATATGTGGATTATATTATCTGTTGACTCTGTCCATTTTATCACTTGCTGACTTTTTCTTTTAGGTTCCCACTGCTATTTTTCTTTTTTACTTCTTCTCTATTTGTTAAAGAAAATAGAATACTGTAAACCTTAAGATTCTAAATCATTGGACGGGATTACTATCACTGCATTCTAGCTTTGACTCGACTATGTGTGTGTGAGAGAGCAAAATGAATAGTAGTATCTACTTTAAATTTGTTGGCGAAAATACAAGTAGTTACAGTTGAATGAAAAAAAAATATTCTTCAAGGTGCGAACATCTCGTTTTTTAAGGAGATTCGTGTCCTTTGTATGGGCCAAAATTATCTTAGTTATACTTAGGCCACATTAGCACTGGGAGAGTCTTTGAAGCATGCCACATGTCATCAATATGATTTCAGCAAGAGACAGATTCAAGGCCGAAGTGATCTGACAGAAAATAGGGGCAGGGTCGAGGAGTCAACAAAGATCGAGGTTGAGAACGAGCACTCTCCTTAACGAAACAGTAACAGCTAGTTTTGTTGATCTGACTTTAAAGTGAATATTCCAGAGAATATTCCTAGGACCTGTACTATTAGGGTTTTATGGCACATGTCCCCTTATAAATAGAAAGAAACATAGTTATAGGGAGCATTGAACACTTATTTATTAAAAAAAAAATACTTTGACAATCTATAATGATTCTTGCTTTAGTACATACATAAAAAAGACACATTTTTCTTGAGATCCTTGTCTAGTCTTTGTCCCACGTGTCACGACCCAAGTTCGCCCTCCGTGAACAGTTGTGACGGCACCTAGTCCTTACGACTAGGTAAGCCTAACAAATGCGGAAAAAAAATAATTGCGGAAAGAAAATAATTAAAAACCGAGATAACAAAATGAAACACTGTTTAAGATGCTGCACGGCATATAACAGTACAAGAATATCAACCTAAACTCCCAAAATCCGGAACCCCGTGAATCACAAGCTAAGAGTACATAAAAGGCTCTAACTCCAGAAATGTCTATCAACAAGGAAGATACAGAAAGGCTATACTAGTACAGAGAATAGAAAGGGACTCCTCGGTCTGCGGACGCGGCAGATATACCTCGAAGTCTCTACAGAAGCGTCTCGCCTCAAGGGTGATAAGACTGAGTGGAAGTACCTTGATCTGCACACGCAAAAATATGTGCAGGAAAGGGCATGAGTACACCACAGCGGTACCCAGTAAGTGCCAAGCCTAACCTCGATCGAGTAGTGACGAGGAAGGTCAGGGCCCTACCGGTCATATACAATAATATATAAGGAAGATGAGCAGTAGTAAAGAAATACAGATAATGAGAGAAACAACAACCACAACCAAGGCAAATAATCACCGAAGGTATACAACTCAACATAGAGATAACAACCGGGGATCTACCAGGATCCCGTCCTGTAGCCCCAAAAGTAAATAATCAGTAGATCTCTCGGGTGCTGTCCCGTAGTCCATGTCACTGTGCAGGGGGATCTACCGGAATACTACATCCGTAGTCCCAAATAAATAGACAAGGGGGATCTACCGAGAACCGCACGAAGTCCCAATGTAAATACGTAGCAACAACACAAGAATAATCAACTCAATTCAGTTTAATATCAAAATAGACAGGTAATTTTAATCTAGCATGTTGCACAGAGTTCAGATAAGGCACTTTGAGCAAGTAGGCAATTTAGTCATTTCGGCATGCTTTCCTAAGCTAACAGTAAGCTCAAAGTTCAAGTAGTGTAAACAGTGAAAAAAAATACGAAATTATAGATACTTAAACGAAAAACAGGATTTTCAACAATCAGCACAAATACGCGCTCGTCACCTCACGTACAAGGTATTTCAAATATCACAGTAGCAAATCCTAAGGGGAGTTCCCCACACAAGGTTAGACAAGCCTCTTACCTCGAACCAGCTCAATCAAACCTATACCACGTTCTTGCCACGAGCATCCGACTCCAAATGGCCCAATCTATTCAAAGTAATTGCGTAATGTAAATAACACTTCAAGTAACTAATTCAACTAATTAATTCTAAGCTAATACGCGAAATTAGGAAAATGACCAAAATTCTCCCCGGGCCCACGTCTCGGAATCGGGTAAATTTACAAATTCGAGATCCTCACACTCTCACGAGTTCAGTCATACCAAAAGTACAAAAATCGGACCTCAAATGGTCCCTCAAATCAGCACTCAAAGCTCGCCAATTAACCAAGCCCTAACCCCCAATTTACCACTGATTTTCCTTCAAATTTCATGCATACAATGATAAAAATCACCATAATAACGAGCTTAAGGACCAAAGACCTTACCTCAATGAATCCCTCTGAACATCTCCCTTGAAAATGCCCTCCAAAGCTTCACCCCGAATGAAAAATTGAGAGAAATGGTCAAAAATCGCGAAGGGTGGAATTTATAGTTTCTGCCCCAGCAAAACCTCACCTGTGTTTAAATAGTCGCACTTGCGGTCAGAGGTGCGCTCCTGCAAACTTCACTTAAAACACCAGGGCAGCACTTGCGCAAGAAATCCCGCATCTGCGCAATCGCAGGTGCGACTAGGACCTCGCTTCTGCGATCCCAGCCTGCCCCTCTCCTAGCCGCATTTGCGGCTTCCTATACGCTCCTGCGTGCCCGCACCTGCGGTCCTCTAGCCGCAGGTGCGGTTATGACAGCAACAGAACTCTTTCAGCTGCCAAACTCAACTCAAAATCACCTGTTAACCACTCGAAATCACCCCGAGGCCCCCGGGACCTCAACCAAAGGCACGAGCAAGTCATATACCACCTTCCAAACTTGTACCAATCCTCAAAACACCTAAAACAACATCGAAACATCGAATTAACCATGGATTTAAGCCTAAAAACTCTAAAGACTTCCGAATTCTGCTTTTGATCAAAAAGTCTATCAAACCTCGTCCAAATGACCCGAAACTTTGCACACACATCCCAAATGACACAAAGGACCTACTGCGACTTCCGGAACTCCATTCTGACCCCGATATCAAAATCTCACTACCGAACCGAAAACTTTAAAAATTCAACTTTCGGCATTTCAAGCCTAATTAAGCTACGGACCCCCAAAAAAGCACAATCCGAACACGCCCCTAAGCCCGGAATCACCCAACGGAGCTAACGGAACCGACGAAATTCCATTCCGAGGACGTCTTCGCACTGCTCTGACTACGGTCCAAATTCTAAAGCTTAAACTCTCATTTAGGGACTGTGTCCAAAAACACTCTGAAACTCAAAACGAAACCGCCCGGCCACTCAGAATAGCAGAAATAAACACGGGAAAAGCCGTTAATAGGGGATCAGGGCGTTAATTCTTAAAACGACCGTCCGGGTCGTTACATCCTCCCCCTCTTAAAACATTTATTCGTCCTCGAACGAGCATAAAGACTTGTCTGAAGTAGTGAAAAGATGAGGGTAACGGCTGCGCATATCCTGCTCGGTTTCACAAGTGGCCTCCTCGACCGGCTGACCCCGCCACTAAACCTTCACTGATGCAATGTTCTTTGACCTCAGCTTTCGAACCTGCCTGTCTAATATTGCCACTGGCTCCTCAACATAAGATAGATCCTTGTCCAACTGGACTGAACTGAAATCCAATACGTGCGACGGATCACCGTGATACCTCTAGAGCATCGAAACATGAAATATCGGATGAACTCCTGCCAAGCTGGGAGGTAAGGCAAGCTCATAAGCAACCTCCCCAACACGCCGCAGTATCTCAAAAGGGCCATTAAACCTCGGACTCAATTTCCCTTTCTTCCCAAATCTCATAACGCCCTTCATAGGCAAAACCCGCAGCAACACCTACTCTCCAACCATATAGGAAACATCACGAACCTTCTGTCCGCATAACTCTTGTGTCTGGACTAGGCTGTACGGAGTCTATCCTGAAGCACCTTGACTTTCTCCAAAGCATCCTGTACTAATTCTGTGCCCAATAATCTAGCCTCACCCAGCTCGACCAACCCACCGGGGACCTACACTGCCTACCACACAAGGCCTCATACGGTGCCATCTAAATGTTGGACTGATAGCTGTTGTTGTAAGCAAACTCAACCAGTGGCAAGAACTGATCCCAAGAACCTCCAAACTCCATCGCACACGCACGGAGCATATCCTCAAGAATCTGAATGGTGCGCTCGGACTGTCCGTCCGTCTGGGCGTAAAATGCTATGCTCAACTTTACCCGAGTGCCCAACTCATGCTGTAGGCCCTCTAAAACCATGATGTGAGCTGAGTACCTCTATCTAAAATAATAGAAACTGGAATACCATACAGACGGATAATCTCCCGAATATAAATCTCCGCCAACCGCTCCGAAGAATAGGTGGTACACATACGAATGAAATACGCGGACTTGGTAAGCCGATCCACAATCACCCAAATGGCATCAAACTTCTTCAGAGTCCGTGGGAGCCCAACTACAAAGTCCATGGTGATCCGCTCCCACTTCCACTCCGGAATCTCTATCTGCTGAAGCAATCCACCCGGTCTCTGTTGCTCATACTTTACCTGCTGACAATTGAGGCACCGAGCTACAAACCCAACTATATCTTTCTTCATCCGCCTCCACCAATAGTGTTGTCTCAAATCCTGATACATCTTCGCGGCACCCGAATGGATGGAATACCGCGGACTATGGGCCTCCTCTAGAATCAAGTCCCGAAGCCCATCAACATTGGGTACACAAACTCGACCTTGCATCATCAATACCCCGTTATCACCAATGGTCACATCTCTGGGATCACCCTGCAGAACCCGGTCCCTGAGGGCACACAAATGAAGGTCATCAAACTGCCGCTCTCGAATATGATCGAACAAGGAAGACCGAGAAACCACACAAGCAAGGACCCGACTAGGCTCCGAAAGATCCAATCTCACAAACTGACTGGCTAAGGCCTGAACATCCATCGCCATGGGCCTCTCTACTGCTAGTAAATAAGCCAAACTCCCCAAACTCTCCGCCCGGCGACTCAAAGCATCGGCCACCACATTGGCCTTGCTCGGGTGATACAAAATAGTGATATCATAGTCCTTCAGCAGCTATAACCACCTCCTTTGATGCAAGTTAAGGTCCTTCTGCTTGAACAGATGCTGCAAACTCCGGTGATCAGTATAAACCTCACAAGGCACACCGTACAAATAATGACGTCAGATTTTCAAGGCGTGAACAATAGCAGCTAACTCAAGATCGTGGACAAATAATTCTTCTCATGGAACTTCAACTGTCTGGACGTGTAGGCAATCACCCTACCGTCCTGCATCAATACTGCTCCAAGGCCAATCCTCGAGGCATCACAAAGTATAAGACCCCGAACCGATAAGCAATATCAAAAGTGGGGTTGTAGTCAATGCTGCCTTGAGCTTTCGAAAGCTCTTCTCACACTCTTCCGTCTACTGGAACGGAGCACGCTTCTGGGTCAGTCCGGTCATAGGTGCTGTAATGGATGAAAATCCCTCAACAAATCGACGGTAATAACCCGCCAAGCCAAGAAAACTACGGATCTCTGTAGCTGAGGATGGTCTGGGCCAAATCTGCACTGCTTCCACTTTCTTCGGGTCCACCTTTAACCCCTCACTAGATACCACGTGACCCAAGAATGCCACGGAATCCAATCAAAACTCACATTTCGAGAAGTTAGCATATAATTTCTTCTCTCTCAAAGTCTGAAGCACTGTCCTCAGGTGCTGCTCATGATCTTCCCGACTTCGAGAATATACCAGAATGTCATCAATAAAGACAATGACAAATGAGTCAAGATATGGCCGGAATACACTGTGCATCAAATGCATAAAGGCTGCTGGGGCATTGGTCAGCCCAAATGACATAACAAGGAACTCATAATGATCATACCGAGTCCTGAAGGCAGTCTTCGGGATATTTAGCTCCCGAATCTTCAACTGATGATAGCTTGAACGCAAGTCAATCTTAGAAAACACACAAGCACCTTGTAACTGATCAAACAGGTCATCAATACGAGGCAAAGTATAACGGTTCTTCACAGTAACCTTGTTCAACTGGCGATAATCAATACACATACGCATAGAACCATCCTTCTTCTTCACTAATAAGACAGGAGCACCCCAAGGTGATACACTGGGCCGAATGAAACCCTTATCAAGCAATTCCTATAACTACTCCTTCAACTCAGGAGGAGCCATACGGTACGAAGGAATAGAAATGGGCTGAGTGCCCGGCAACAGATCAATGCCAAAATCAATATTTCAATCGGGCGGCATGCCCGGAAGATCAGTTGGAAACACATCAGAGAAATCTTGTACTACTGGGCCTGAATCAACTGTAGGGGTATCAATACTGACATCTCTCACATATGCTAGATACGCGTCACACCCCTCTCAACCATACGCTGAGCCTTAAGAAATGAATTAACTCTACTGGAAGTATAATCTAAGGTACCCCTCTACTCTACTCGCGGTACACCTGGCATAGCCAGCATCACGATTTTCCTGTGACAATTAAGAATAGCATAATGGGGCGACAACCAGTCCATGCCCAGAATAATATCAAAGTCTACCATGCTGAGAAATAATAGATCGGCTCTGGTCTCAAAACCACTAAGAGCAATCAAACACGACCGATAGACGCGGTCCACAACAAGAGAATCTCCAACAGGAGTAGAAACATAAACAGGAGAACTCAAAGAATCTCGAGATACGCCCAAATACGGGCAAAATAATAGGACACATAAGAATAAGTGGAGCCTGGATCGAATAGAACCGATGCATCTCTATGACAAACCAAGATAGTACCTGTGATGATAGAACTAGAGGCAACAACCTCAGTACGGGCAGGAAGGGCATAGTATCTGGCTTGGCCTCCCCCTCTAGGGCGACCTCTACCTCTCCGACCTCCACCTCTAGCTGGCGGGGCAGGTGGGGTAGCAACTGGTGCTGTAATCACAACCTGAGAACTCTGCGGAGCACGCTGTGGCTGAAAAGTCTGTGATGCTGCACCCCTCCCAAGCCTAGGGCAATCCCTCACCATATAGCGTGTGTCGCTACACTCAAAACAAGCTCTGGAAAGGTCGTGGCGGCTGTGACTAGCTCGGGACAGGTCTGCTGGACTGACCACTAGAAGCACCCCTAGATACTGGAGGTGCATAATAAGGCTCCTGAGGTCTAGGAGGAGCTGGAATACCACTGGCTGCTGGAAGAGCTGAACGAACGGGGCGACCCATATAACTCCTACCTTGACGAGCTGAAGCCGGGGCACGGGCACCAGAATAATGGCCCGAATCTCGAGACCTCTTGGCCTCCCTCTCCTCTCGGTCCCGAGTATACAAACCCTCTACTCTCCTAGCAATGCTCACCACCTGCTGATAAGAGATGTCTATCTCCAACTTCCGAGCCATGTTGGACCTGATGCTGGGAATAAGCCCCTCAATGAATCGGCGAACCCTCTCGCGAACAGTGGAAACCAGAGCTGGTGCATGTCTAGCCAGATCGGTGTAACAGACAACATACTCTGACACAGTCATAGTACCCTGGCGCAAGCGCTCAAACTCTGCGCGCCACGTCCGGGTTGTCTAACTCATAAGCACTCCACCACTCATAGGCGGCTCCTCGAAGCTGAAAGGTGGTGAAGGAAACCCCGCTCGATCCTGCTATACCCATAGTGCGGAGGATACGGTGACACCCCTCTAGAAATCCCAGAGCATCCTCTGATGCTATTCCACTGAATGTAGGAGGCTGGTACTTCTAGAACCTCTCAAGCCTCTTCTGCTCCTCCTCTGAAGCTACTGTCCTCTCCTCGGGCTGAACTGGGGCTACAGGCTGTGCCGGTACAATCTCTGGAATTTGCTCAATATGCACTCGCTGCTCTGGATTGCGGGCGGCGGGAGTCTGTGCTCCTCCCCCGGCCTGGGATGTGGCTGCAGGAAGGGGAAGCAACCCTGCCTGAGCAAGAGTGGTGTACATACTCATAAACTGAGCAAGAGTCTCCTGTAGTGCTGGAGTAGTAGTAGTTGTTGGCGTATCAGGCGCCTGGGCTCCAGCTGGAACTACTGGTAGCTCCTCGGTAGCAGCTCGCACAGGTGCTCTGGCTGCACCGCATGCGCGTCCTCGGCCTCTACCACGGTCCCGACCTCTGACGGCTCTCGTAGGGGGCGCGGGTGTCTGGTCACCACCAATAGCACGTGTCCTCACCATCTGTGACAGAATAGAAGACAGAAGTTTAGAATTTTGATATCAAAAATCTCGCACGACAAGGAATTCAAATGAAGTGAAATTTTCTAAACAGTTACATAGCCTCTCGTGGATAAGCACATACATCTTCGTACTGATCCGCGAGACTCTAATAAACTAGCCTGTGATTCATGACACCTATGAACCTAGAGCTCTGATACCAACTTGTCACGACCCAGTTCGCCCTCCGTGAACTGTCCTGATGGCACCTAGTCCCTACGACTAGGTAAGCCTAACAAATGCGGAAAAGAAACAACTGCGAAAAGAAAATAATTAAAACCGAGATAACAAAATGAAATAGTGTTTAAGATGCCGCCCAGCATATAACAGTACAAGAATATCAACCCAACACTCCCAAAATCCAGAACCCCATGAATCACAAACTAAGAATACATAAAAGGCTCTAACTCTAGAAATGTCTATCAACAAGGAAGATACAGAATGGCTATACTGGTACAGAGAATAGAAAGGGACTCCTCGGTCTGCGGACGCGGCAGATATACCTCGAAGTCTCTACAGAAGTGTCTCGCCTCAGGGGTGATAGGAATGAGTGGAAGTATTTGGATATGCACACGCAAAAAAATATGTGCAGGAAAGGGCATGATTACACCACAGCGGTACCCAGTAAGTGCCAAGCCTAACCTCGATCGAGTAGTGACGAGGAAGGTCAGGGCCCTACCGGTCATATACAATAATATATAAGGAAGATGAGCAGTAGTAAAGAAATACAGATAATAAGAGAAACAACAACCACAACCAAGGCAAATAATCACAGAAGGTATACAACTCAACATAGAGATAACAACCGGGGGTCTACCAGGATCCCATCCTATAGCCCCAAAGGTAAATAATCAGTGGATCTCCGGGGTGCTATCTCGTAGTCCATATCATTGTGCAGGGGGATCTACCGGAATACCACATCCGTAGTCCCAAATAAACAGACAAGGGGGACCTACCGAGAACCGCCCGTAGTCCCAATGTAAACACGCAGCAACAACACAAGAATAATCAACTCAATTCATTTTAATATCAAAATAGACAGGTAATTCTAACCTAGCATATTGCACAGAATTCAGATAAGGCAATTTGAGCAAGTAGGCAATTTAGTCATTTCTGCATGCTTTCCTAAGCTAACAGTAAGCTCAAAGTTCAAGTAGTGTAACCAGTGAAGAAAAATACGAAATTATAGATACTTAAATGAAAAACAGGATTTTCAACAATCAGCACAAGTACGCTCGTCACCTTACGTACAAGATATTTCAAATATCACAGTACCAAATCCCAAGGGGAGTTCCCCCACACAAGGTTAGACAAGCCACTTACCTCGAACCAGCTCAATCAAATCTATACCACATTCTTGCCACGAGTATCCGACTCCAAATGGCCCAAATCTATTCAAAGTAATTACATAATGTAAATAACACTTTAAGCAACTAATTCAACTAATTAATTCTAAGCTAATACGCAAAATTAAGAAAAATGACCAAAACGCCCCCGGGCCCACGTCTCGGTATCAGGTAAAATTTACAAATTCGGTATCCTCACACTCTCGCAAGTTCAGTCATACCAAAAGTACCAAAATCGGACCTCAATTGGTCCCTCAAATCACCACTCAAAGCTCTCAAATTAACCAAGCCCTAACCCCCAATTTACCACTGATTTTCCTTCAAATTTCATGCTTACAATGATAAAAATCACCATAATAACGAGCTTAAGTACCAATGACCTTACCTCAATGAATCCCTCTGAAAATGCCCTCCAAAGCTTCACCCCGAATGAAAAATTGAGAGAAATGGTCAAAAATCTCAAAGGGTGGAATTTATAGTTTCTGCCCCAGCAAATCCGCACCTGCGGTTAAATAGTCGCACCTGCGGACCCGCACCTGCGGTCCGAGGTGCGCACGTGCGAACTTCACTTAAAACACCAGGGCCGCACCTGCGCAAGAAATCCCGCATCTGCGCAATCGCAGGTGCGACCAGGACCTCGCTTCTGCGATCCCGGCCTGCCCCTCTCTTGGCCGCATCTGCGGCTTCCTATACGCTCCTGCGTGCCTACACCTGCAGTCCCCTAGCCGCAGGTGCCGTTATGACAGCAACAGAACTCCTTTAGCTGCCAAAATCAACTCAAAATCACCCGTTAACCACCCGAAATCACCCCGAGGCCCCCCGAGACCTCAACCAAAGGCACGAGCAAGTCATATACCACCTTCCAAACTTGTACCAATCCTTAAAACACCTAAAACAACATCAAAACATCAAATTAACCATGGATTCAAGCCTAAAAACTCTAAAGACTTCCGAATTCCGCTTTTGTTCAAAAAGTCTATCAAACCTTGTCCGAATGACCTAAAACTTTGCACACACATCCCAAATGACACAACAAACCTACAGCGACTTCCGGAACTCCATTCCGACCCCGATATCAAAATCTCACTGTTGATACCCAATTTTTCCCAAAAAAATATTTTAAAATTGCATATATATACCTTCAAAATCATGCATTAATAGCAATTGGTATTTTTCCATATTTTTCCTATATTTTTATTAATTTACCCAGCATTTTATTTCCAATAAATAATTACAAAATGACATTACAAGTGATTTAAAAAGCATTTCTCGACTTAATTTATTGTTTATGGTCCTAATAAGACCAAATTATTTCGTAAATTAGCCAAATTGGCGTCTTTTGGCAATAACTTTACAACTATAACCCAAGCATATAATTTTGTACTATTATTACCAAAACTTAGCCATTTGTATTTTTAAATATTAAATAATTATTTTAAACTATTTTCTGTGCATGAAATTCATTTTTTATAATTATTAGCTTTTTTTGTAAATTATTTTGATTAATTTGAATTGGGTATTTAACAAATAGCCTAATTTCATTTCAATTCTAGCCTAAATTAAACCAGCCCCAGACCAAATTAAATCAGCCCAATACCCTAAAGCCCAATCCACTATCCTACCCGACCCAATCCCTGTTTAATCTGAACAGTTGATCAATTTTGATCAACGGACCAGATCCGTCCTTACCATAATTAACCTAATAGTTTATCCCCCCCCCCCCAAACCCTCATTCTCTCATCACTCTCCATCTACACACCCTCACATTCTCTCTCAAGCTCTCTCTGCAAAACCATGGCTCCTACTCGCCGGCTTTTGCTCGCCAGTGATAATGGTGGTTCCACCAACCCTAGCCTCCATGGCTTCCCCCATGCCGGATTCTTGCTACCTTGAGGTCCTCAAGGGACCAGCGGCTGTTCAACTCACACCTACGGTCTGTTCTTGCCATTCTCAGGACACCTTGGCCCGTCTATAACATATCTAAGAGTATTCTGAGTTATTTTACTGTTTTTCATGAAAATCTCTCCGATTTTTCAAAAACGCCTCTTCGTCTTCAAAGCTAGGGTTTCTTAACCCCTTTTCAAAATGACTTTTCCTCTGATTTTCAGTATTATTCTATGATTTTTACTATGTTTAAACGGTTTATTTATGTTGTTCGTTTTATCTGATTCATTATGTTGAAAACCCTAATTCTTGGTCTTAATCTTAGGCTCTGAGAACTGTCCTTGCTTGTTTGTTCGTTTAATTTGTTCGCATGTCTATTATTCATGAATATGTTCTATGTTTCTATGATTTTTACCCTATTATGCTCATTAGGGTTTCTGATTTTATTCCTTATCGTTTATGCTTTGATTATCTCGTTTATTTACAGCAATTTGTGTTAATTCCCCTTAATCATTACTACTCCTATTTGAATCCCTAATTTTCTGTAATTGATGCCTTTCACTAGTATCTTATGATGATCTCCTTACTGATTTCAACCTCTAAATATTTTCTTGCCTTATTTTGTGGTTGATTATGCTGTCAAATTGATTCTTAGACATTTTCCTTAATTAGAATTTGCCGAACCTAGCCTCTATTACATGCTATGTACTATGCTTATTTCCTTATGTGTCATGTTCAGTCTTACATGATTTCATTCCTTATTTATCACTGCTTATTACCATTTGAATTTTAACTCCTTAATTAAAGGAAGTACTTATACTGATTTGATACTAATTGATACCTAGTTCTATAATTATTATACAATCGTGATTCTTACCTTATTTTTACCTAGTTTCGAACTACTAGATATAGGATCTCTCATTAACAGTCAACGAAGACATTGGCTCAAAAATCTCTCTCTCTCACACTCAAAACTTTTTGTTCTCTTTCTATGTTACTTACTACTATTCTGAATTAGCCGGCTGCAAGCCAAGTCTAATTATTGTGCTCTCCTATTCTCCACTTTGTGTTTACTATCTCTATACTGGTATGTCCTGACTTCAGTTCAAAGTTTCAAAAACTACATGTTTCTTTTATTACTTCAATTCATCATGTTTCTAGTTTGTTTTCACTTATGGCTTTGTTGTTCAACTTGCAACTAATATGTTTACTTCATCGCTTAATCAGCATGCTTCTGAATGTGTCCTCTCCCTTAGACTCAGCATGTTTATGAAATGTTATCCCCCTTCTAGTATACCCCAACGTGGCTCTTCCTTACTTATGTTTCTCTGATTTCTAGCATGAACCTTTCTGTGCAAAGTAGTTGGCTATCCTTAAGTTACCTGACTCTGTGTTAATTCTGAAGTTCCTTAAACCCTTAGCATATTGCTGATTCTGTACTTAAGCGCTCCTGCAACTATGTGTTTACCTATGTGACCTATGTGTCCCCAAATCCCATTACCCCTGTTTGTGGTGGCTGAACCTGCCTTGGTTCTATGTTCCTTGGTTATGTATGAACCTGTTTTGGGTGCTGTGTTTGGACTGTTGCTTATTACTCTACTCTCTTTTCAAAACTGTCCTATTGAATAACTCCCTCTGTTGTTTTTACAAAACTATTTCAAACAAGTCTCTTTTCAAACTGTTTTCTGGCTTAAATCTTTTCAAAACTATGTGAAGCACTCTCACATCTACTCTTAGGTTTTAAGTTCTTCCCATCTAATGTTTGACTGCTTAGGGATCCCTATGAGATCCCTCTGAACCCTGATACATTAGAGCTGGCCCTTCCACACTGCACTTACTCCATTATGATTATGAAATCTGGGTGTGAGCACTGCCCGGGATCCCTTGAGGTCCTTAGGGATCTCTGACACACCCGGATTATGTGAAAGGCTGTGAGGCAATCTAGCATTGGAAATTCTGGAAATCTGGGCCTTTTTTCAAGATCTCTATAGTGTAACTTCTTATTTTCTTTTCTACTTATGTAATTCATTTCAATACTGGTTTGTACTAATTATTGTAAACGAATATTGGGGTTGGCTAGTAAAAAGGGGTGGGTAGTTATATATGTTATCAATATCAATGGGTAGAATTCATGCCTTAGGTTTACATTTCCTATATGCGCATTATAATCCATGTCTAGGACCAACACATTCAAGGCATGTCACGCATTTAGATATAATGTTTTAGGTTTACTGCTTCAGCATCTCATTTGACCTTATTTATCACTTAGAAACCCTGCTTCTAGGCTAAATAACAGCATTAACACAAAATTGTTACTCCTAAGCATCTGGAAATCATGCTTAACAATGCGGTAACTCTCTGTGCATTTAGAAATCATGCTTTAGGAATTCTGCATATCCTGAAATCACTCTGCATTTTATATGTGGATACCCTGTTTTAGGATCTCGTTCATACTCGCTCAGTCACACCTAGTTTAAACTACTGGTTATGAAAGATGTAAAAACAATGTCACATTTATCCTGTTAAAGTAAAACTGGTCATAATCCCTGTATCTTTGCAACACTTAGAACAGCATGCTTTAGGTAAAATAACTTCTAAACTGTTTTAACAATTCTGGTAACTGTTGTGCATTATCCTACGCCTAGGCAAGCCTTAAGTAATCAACCTCTATAAAACTAGAAATTGTTCTTTGTGTTTACTTTTTAATGGTTAACAGGCTTAAAACCAGTAGGCAAACTTATTAGGGCCCCTGCTTCTGAGCTTATGAAATAAATCTGCATGTCTCTTGTGTTCTGATACTCACCTAGACATCATGCCTTAGGATCCTGTTTAATAATACTGCCTTTGTTTGTGTTTGAGCCGTGCTGTTTACATGTATTATCTGCGGAGGTAAACCTGAGCCTCTTATTTGCTCCTTCTTGCTTTTATTTGTTAAAGTCCTATGTGTTCTTGCTTGTCGCCTTAGTATTTTCTCCTTTAAACCTTAGGAGTCTGTCTTGAACTGCCTATAGGTAGAGGTCCTAATTTCCTCCAGGACCATTAAGAAGGGACGGGTAACAGCACACATAGAAATCGATAAATAACATTCGCTTAATAACCGCTAAGGGGGTGGGAAGGGTAGATATCGATATGATGACTACGCGTTAATGTCACGTGTAGCCCCTCATTGAGGAGTGTTTACCGGGCATTGCATGGGGTGTTCCTGTAGGCTAACCAACCTAGTACCCCTCCTTCCCAAATTCCCTTTGTCTAAAACTTTATTCATTTTTTTTATTTACTGATGACGTCCAAATCCACTACTAAAAAGTAAATGGACACGGTCGCATGCAATATAATTTACCCAACTATGAGTCGGGGTCGAATCCCACAGAGAACAATATGTAGGCGATTAGGAATGTAAGAAAATTATCACTTATCGCGCAATGCCAAACACTAAGAATTTGGTTTTAAAAGTGTTTATACCTAAATGCGAAAATATAAACTAACCTAGAAAGCAAGTAAAATGATCAATGGCTACAAGTATGGTTGCATCGGGAATTACACTCAAGTAACGATCCAATGTATTTCATGATTTTACAAATATGAGCGAGTTTATGTTAATTAGCCACGAGTAATAATTCTTAATTAGCTTCTTCCGAAGACTAAAAAGACTTCCTAATTGAATTATCCCTAAAACAATTAAGAGATTAAGCACTCCCGGATATGGCTACAAGTAGTTCAATCCTATCCCTAGGTAGAATCTATAAAATGAGGGTTAACGCCTCAAGTTCTTGTTAATTAATCTTTCCCAACCCCAAATTATCTTTTCCAAAATTAATTCGGAGTTAATGGGCGAGTCCTAGGGTTAGCTAATCCCTTTGGAAATATTAAATAACAAGAATAATTAAAGAAACAACTGCTCACTTCATAAATGGATAAAAATCATTCAATACATAAGCACAACAAGGTATTTAATCCACACTTTAAATATGAATATTCCCATAAACAAGATTCAAGTGTTGGAAATAAATACTACACACTTAAATATTCAATACAAAGCAAGGAAATGAAGAAATAAACATAAATGGGTAAGAAATCCTTAACCACAAGCTTGAAATCTTCAAAACCCAAGTGTGTGTGCAAAGCCCTAGCTTCCACCTTGTTCTCTCTAAGTCTAAGAACTCAAAAATATGCTAAAGATGTTCAGATTTTTGCCAAGGATACTGCTAGGTCGAGTATTTGTGGTTTCGGGAATGACAAAATGTGAAATGCCTAATTTGCCCAGGTCTGATGCCCGTTGACCGCATCTGTGGATGAATTCACGCAGATGCGGTTCCGCAGATGCGGATACCTTATCGCAGAAGCGGAATGTTGAAATATACTTGCCACCGCAGATGCGGGCTCCAAAAGCGCAGATGCGCTACCGCAGAAGCGGAAAATCATTCGCAGATGCGGTTCCTGAGAAAAGGCCAGCTCCGTAGATGCGTGTCCACTCCCGCAGATGCGAGGTCGCTTCTGCGAAAACTTTTCCGCAGATGCGGAATCACTAGAGAATTTTGCATTGTTTTCATCCTGTTTTGCTCAATTCCACTTCAATTCAATTCAAATTACTTCATAGCATCAATTACCTGAAAATCTAACAATACACACCATAAACAACCTCATATTATAGTTAAAGGACATAAAAGCTAAGAAAAAGAGACTAGATTGAGTGGTAAAATCACCACTCATCAACACCCCCAATGAGACCGACTTTGTGGTACTTAGCAAGAAATTTTCTTCTAAGCAATTTGTCGAACATCTTGCAAGCACTTTAAAATGGCCTCTTATTTACACAATTTGGGTACTCAAATTTCCCACAAATGTTATTCAACACTAGCAGCACACATAAATGCACTCTCAACCAATTTTCCTCACCCTATTTTCAAAAATCATAGGGGAATGGGGGAGTAGGGGACAGCCATGGCAGGCCTGAGAAAAAGAAAAAGGAGAAAAGAGAAGACAAAGAAAGAAGAGAGAAGTAGATGAGAACCAAGAGAAAATACCTGAATATCGTGTGAGTGCAGTAGAATTCACAAGCAATGGAGGTTTTGGAGTATGTTAGAGATGGGGGAGTTTAGGGATGGGAGGAGCAGTATGCAGAGTATACCTGTGAAGGAATGAGACTTCTATTATTTTTTTATTTATTTAAGACTTGCTCGATACCCGCATCTGCGGTATTTTACCGCTTTTGTGGCGCCGCTTATGCGGCTAGATGACCGCTTCTGCGATATTTTCCTCTTCTGAGCTTGTAATCTCGCTTCTGCGTGACCGCTTCTGCGGTCAAAGATCCGCAGATGCGGTTACACCAGAAGATTGATGCATAGATTCTGCAGCTACTGGTTTTGGCCCTCCGGAGCACTCCGACCTGCTCAAATCAACTCCATAAAATCTACAACTTGGCAGATTAGTCACAAATAATATTCTAAGCTATTCTAATAAAGAAAATTTTAAAAATGACTAAAATTTTGAAAAACGATGTGTTGCCTCCCACCAAGCGCCGCATTTAACGTCGTGGCACGACTCAAGTCAACTTTACCACTTTTCTCGCCACTTTGATGATATGAACTGGGCACCTAGCTTGGAATCAAGCTTGTGACCACGAGCGATGGGGGGTGGTAAGTTGATAATCAAGCCAAGCCTTAAATTCTTCATTTTGCACTTCTTGGCTCTCATGTGAGGAATGTCATTTTGCTTTCTTGTTCCCTCAAATTGTAAGATGTATGGTTGTTGCCTTTCCTCCTCACAATCCCTCATTGACTCTTGTAGTTCAATTCCCATATCACCACACAACTCCAATGTTGAAAAATGCTTGGAATATGACTTCAAACCTCCATGTTGCAATTCTTCCCGGATTTTGACACCCTCATTTCCCCCGGACTAGAGTCAATATTCTCATTTACACCGATTGACTCTAATTCCATATTTTTCTCGGCATCATTAACACTCATGGAGTCGGTTGGCGGATGTTCAATTCTTGAATCCTCAAAGTAAAGATCACGTTCTTCCTCGAAATCGGACTCTTCTTGACTTCCTTCCACACTCTCAAGTTGGTGGGCATAGTGAGCCTCAACCAATATTTTCATTTGCTCTTCCAAAGTGCGGATATGTTCATCATTGTAAGTCAAGCCTTGTTTCAAGTCCTCGAGTGCAAAGTTATGCTTCTCCTCGTTTTCAAGAATGGTCTCCAACATGAGCATCATCTTCCCTTCTTGAGCACTTGAGAGTTCTTCTTGGTTTTGATCAAGTGCCAAGGAGGGATTTTCGGTCTCCACATCTAAGAAAAATTCGCGGCTCTCATTAACTTTCGAGTCTTTTTGGACCTCTAAAGCTTCAAGCATTTCTCCCATTTGTGAGTGCAACCTTGCAAGTGCCAAGTCATTTTGGAGGCTATTTTCCAAAAGCTCCTCCAAGGCACTTTGTTCTTTGATTCCTCCTTCAATTAGGCACTCCAACATGAGCTTGAACTCTCCATTTCGGCCATGCTCAACTTCTTCTACTTCCATAACCCTATAATTTTCATCACAAAAAGTAGAATCATCATAGCGGGGGCTTGGGGAAGGGAAGGACAAATAAGCACAATCATCCCAATGACCATTTTGAAAATCACACTTATCACAAATACTCCGCTCATGGGTTTGAAATTGTGCGCACAATCCACCCCCGGGAGAATTTAAACAATTTTGCCATGAGTGTGGTCCTCCACAATAAGGACAAGGGTCATCAAAGTATGAACAACTACCATCCGACCAATTTTCATTAAATGATGCCATTTTTCAAAACTAAGAAAATAAACAAGAAAAATAGACCAAGGTAAGACAAATAATTACACAAATATTCACAAGTTTGGACCAAAGCACTTACGCTTATTTCTCAAACAACCTAAATTACGCCAAATTGTTCCCCGGCAACGGCGCCAATTTTAATGACGTCCAAATCCACTACTAAAAAGTAAATGGACACGGTCGCATGCAATATAATTTACCCAACTATGAGTCGGGGTCGAATCCCACAGAGAACAATATGTAGGCGATTAAGAATGTAAGAAAATTATCACTTATCGCGCAATGCCAAACACTAAGAATTTGGTTTTAAAAGTGTTTATACCTAAATGCGAAAATGTAAACTAACCTAGAAAGCAAGTAAAATGATCAATGGCTACAAGTATGGTTGCATCGGGAATTACACTCAAGTAACGATCCAATGTATATTTTACAAATATGAGCGAGTTTATGTTAATTAGCCACGGGTAATAATTCTTAATTAGCTTCTTCCGAAGACTAAAAAGACTTCCTAATTGAATTATCCCTAAAACAATTAAGAGATTAAGCACTCCCGGATATGGCTACAAGTAGTTCAATCCTATCCCTAGGTAGAATCTATAAAATAAGGGTTAACGCCTCAAGTTCTTGTTAATTAATCTTTCCCAACCCCAAATTATCTTTTCCAAAATTAATTCGGAGTTAATGGGCGAGTCCTAGGGTTAGCTAATCCCTTTGGAAATATTAAAGAACAAGAATAATTAAAGAAACAACTGCTCACTTCATAAATGGATAAAAATCATTCAATACATAAGCACAACAAGGTATTTAATCCACACTTTAAATATGAATATTCCCATAAACAAGATTCAAGTGTTGGAAATAAATACTACACACTTAAATATTCAATACAAAGCAAGGAAATGAAGAAATAAACATAAATGGGTAAGAAATCCTTAACCACAAGCTTGAAATCTTCAAAACCCAAGTGTGTGTGCAAAGCCCTAGCTTCCACCTTGTTCTCTCTAAGTCTAAGAACTCAAAAATATGCTAAAGATGTTCAGATTTTTGCCAAAGATACTGCTAGGTCGAGTATTTGTCGGTTTGGGAATGACAAAATGTGAAATGCCTAATTTGCCCAGGTCTGATGCCCGTTGACCGCATCTGCGGATGAATTCACGCAGATGCGGATACCTTATCGCAGAAGTGGAATGTTGAAATATACTTGCCACCGTAGATGCGGGCTCCAAAAGGGCAGATGCGCTACCGCAGAAGTGGAAAATCATTCGCAGATGCGGTTCCTGAGAAAAGGCCAGCTCCGCAGATGCGTGTCCACTCCCGCAGATGCGAGGTCGCTTCTGCGACAACTGTTCCGCGGATGTGGAATCACTAGAGAATTTCGCATTGTTTTCACTCTCTTTTGCTCAATTCCACTTCAGTTCAATTCAAATCACTTCATAGCATCATTTACCTGAAAATCTAACAATACACACCATAAACGACCTAATATTACAGTTAAAGGACATAAAAGCTAAGGAAAAGAGACTAGATTGAGTGGTAAAATCACCACTCATCATGTACGCAACTTGTTCAAAGCCTTTGTCTTATTATTTGAGTCATACAATGTCCAACATGCTTTATTTGCAATTATGTATTTCAACTACTTGTTTGTTAAAGGACTAATTTATAGTATATGTTCGGCCGGGACGCACCTTTGTAGACCGAGAGGGGTGCGTAACACCTTCCCCTCAAGGTTATTTCGAGCCCTTACCCTAAATCTTTGGTAATGCAAACTAGTCTAACAGTTAATCGCTCTAGGTGCCCTAACGCACCATAATCCGTTAGGTGGCGACTCTCCAAATACCCAAATCCCAAAAGGAAACGAGTCGATTCCCCCATGGAATGTCAAAACCTGGACTTTCTCCGCGAGGAGGAAAAAAAGGGGGCGTGACACTCACTACCGAACCGGAAACTTCAAAAATTCAACTTTCAGCATTTCAAGCCTAATTAAGCTACGGACCTCCAAAACATAATCCGCACATGCCCCTAAGCCTGAAATCACCCAACGGAGCTAACGGAACCGATGGAATTCCATTCCGAGGCCGTCTTCACACTACTCCGACTACGGTCCAAATTCTATATCTTAAACTCTCATTTAGGAACTAAGTGTCCCAAAACACTCCGAAACTCAAAACGAAACCTCTCGGCAACTCAGAATAGCAGAAATAAACACGAGGAAAGCAATTAATAGGGGATCGGGCCGTTAATTCTTTAAGCAACCGGCCAGGTCGTTACACTACGATACAAGGAGAATCTGAATATTTAAAGGCTCATCAATTATTTATCATTGTCAGAAGGAGCATTACACGATTTCATCCCCCTTTTCGGTCATATCTGTTATATTTATTTACATAAATACCTTTATACGCTATTTATTGCTATTTAATGCGGTCTACTTCGTATTTATGCCATTAAGTGTTGTTCATTGTCATATATTCACCACTGTTTGTTACCACATATCTTGTAATATTTTTCCACGGCGCTAGCTAAATAATCTAGTGGATATTATTATTGGCTAAGATTAACCCTATCTTGTTAAGAAAATCTAATTGTTTAAACCTAGATCTAAATTTTTGTCAAACATCTTGGCTCCGTATATGGGGATTTCTTAGCTAATCTTTTAGTTTCCTTTAGATCTACAACACGTGACTTGCTAACCTAACGAGCCACTGAGTTTTTCTCCTCTCTGCACAGACAGAAATTTCCATGGCACGTAACCAAGGAAATGAGGCTAGGGCGACAGATGATGTCCTCCATAACCTCATGAACATCATCAACGAGAGCTACGAAACACAGGGTGAGGATGTGACGCCCACCGCCTCCCCCAAGCGTGAGAGGTCACCTCTTCCCCTATTGCAGCACAACGAAACCAAATGGGAAAGGAGCTTCCACGTCTACAGGAGAATGGAAGCCACATGCCATGAAAAAGATCCTCAAAGCATGGACCAATACCCTAGTAAGCGTGCTCAACAAACAAGCTACATGCACAACCATAGAAACCACAAAAGCCCATACAGTACAGCAAGGGGACGAACATGGCGATCAACCAGACCCTGCAACTCTAGGTATAACTCACAATGTTACTGACAGTGCAAGTGACAACGTCCTCGCCACTGTTTTGAAAGAATGAAAGAAATGAAAAATGAGAATAAGAAGCTCAGAGACCAAATGAAGGAACACCAGGAACGAGTAGACAAGATACTGGGCACCCCTAAGTTACTGCCGAAAAAGGACGCCGGCAGGTTCGTAGAACAATCGTATAGCGAGGAAGCGGCTCCACATGCCAAACCAAAGAATACTCTCCTTCAATAAGAATAAAACACTCTTTTGAAGTGAACTTCTTACTTGCAACTCTCTTTTTTACTACACCAACCTTACTTTTTCTATCCGCACTATAATACTTTCCCATACTCCAATACAAGGGGGGAACAAACACCACTATTATAGGTGTAAAATCTCTTTAATGGAGTAAGTAACTAGGTAGTGACATTACAAAAAAGGTAGGGCAGCGTGGTGTACTAAGCTCCCGCAATGCGTGGGGTTCGGAGAAGGACCGGATTACAAGGATCTATTATGCGCAGTGTTACCCTGCATTTCTGTAAGAGGCTATTTCCACAGCTCGAGCCCGTTATATCCTAGTCATATAGGAGCACCTTTACCAGTTACGCTAAGGCTTCCTTTCTAAAAGGTAGTGACATAATAAATTTATAAAATATGGGTTAGTGGTTACAACCATTTAAGTTTTAGTGGGTAATTGTGGTGGATAATGATATCAGTAATTACATGAATTACACCAAGAAAGAATTTTTACTTTCTTGTTAATTTATAACCAGTAACAAAACAAGAAATAATGCACTTTAATATTATAATTTTAATATTAATATACCAACAGAACCTAATGATATGGAGTCCATATTTGGGGAGTTTCAATTATTATTACGATAACTTCGGCTTATGTAGTTGTGTGCGCGAAAGAACTACTAACTGCTTATTATGTAACACTCCTCAAATCTATAAAAGTTTCAGGACACGCTATATATAAAATTATTTTTTAATCTTGCCTAGAGTGCAAAAAATATTATACTTAAATAATTGGATATGCAATTAGGGGAATATTAATGATTTTAATATTATTAATTATTAAAAGTAGGTATCATTAATTATCAAAAACAAAAAAAAAAATGGTGTGGGGGGGAGGGACAAGCCTAAAAGCCCATAAAAGGCTGTTGGAACCAAAAAGGATTGAAAATCCTTATACGAAAACGGAAAATCATTCCGTTCATTCTCACGAACAGAGAACTGCGAAACAAAGGCGGCTTACTCACGCAGGTAACGGGAAGTTCTAGGTTTCTTTACAAATCACTAATTCTTGAACTCACGTATATAAAATTTTCTATTCTCAATTATCCTACACTATAAGAATTGGATAGTTAATTCCCTTCTTTCTCTGTATCAACAGTAAATTCCATGTTTAGGTGTGAAACTTTAAAATTAATTAAAATGCACTGGTTATTGTAGAATCGATTGTTAGACGGGTATAAATTGGACTGGGGCCTACATATTAGCTCAAGGAGTTTTAAGGTGAGCTAATATAACCCTTTACTAATGTAGTTTAACTCACAAAAGCACGCATACAAGGTGTTTGATGAATTGCTTAAAAGAGTTAATATGTACTTAATTGGAGCGAGTGAGTACTTATTAACTTAGAATTATTCTAGCTAAAGTTTAGATGATTTATTATGATATATGTGCATAAATTTTTAGATTTTTGTGTTATTTTTATATGCCATTTTCATGTTGAAAATTCATGAAGAAGCAAGAATCTTTAGAAATACTTTTGAATGGTTATTTCATTCTTATTTCTTACTTTACATTTAAGGATACCAGTATGAGTATGTATAGGATGTTCCAAAAAAGATTTAGACTTGAAAAGTCACAAGAAGAAGTTTTAGAAAGAAAAGATTTTTTAGAGTATCCTCTATTCTGAGAAGGGGTCATCGTACAGGCTGAAGGTCCTGACCAAGGCGTTGACTTGCTGAAACTACTTGTGCCAAAGTAGAGAGCACACGAGCCGAGGGTCTCGTTGCTGAGAATTTACTTAGTCAGACTAAGGTACGATACATGAGCGCTTGAGAACCATGAAGCGAGTGGCACCTTGTGGATTGGGTCTATTCGATCAGGTTGGGATCGAACCCGTGCCTATCACATGGTGACTAAGGCAGAAATAGGTCAGAATAGTTGGAACTCCCAAAGTATAAAGTGAAGTATTTTTTTATAAGAAAGAAAAAGAAAGGAACTTTTTTTAGAATATTCATAAACTGCTATTATGCAATTATTTTAGAATTGTTCTTAGAAGCTTTATGTTTTCCATGCATTTAGAATCGTTGCTCGTAATGTATATTTTATTAAAGTTACGTCCCCTGTCGTTGAGACTCGCTGAGTACAATAGATGGTACTGACGTTCTCTTTTGGGAACCTACGTTGGTCTGCGGTACAACGTAGGAACCAGCTTTGCAAACGCGCATGCTACTGGTTAGGACTTCCCTCTCTTCCGGTGCTATTGGTGAGCTCCGGTTTTGTTCGTGAAGTATTCCTTTGAGTCATATTTATTTAGTGATTTCTTTGTTTACTTGGAGAGCTAGCTAGGCAATCTCATGTCCTGAGCAGAACATCGGTTTATCAGTAGAGGCTTTATAGACATAGTCGATGGGTTAAGATTCAGATGTTTTTTTTATAATAACTTAGCAGTATTTCAGTAGTTACTACGAATAAAGTTTTGGAGTTGGTTTGTTCTAGATATTTAAATTAATTAAAAGTATTTGGTTAAAGTATTGCCTTGTTGCATATAAAGTTTGAAGTTATAATAGATTTGAGAAGCGCAGATGGTTCGCTCGGTCAAGTTTAGTGATCGGGTGGCAATCACGGCTTGTTCAAAAAATGGGTCGTGACATATTTAATCCTGAGATAATAAATTACTCTATTCGTTCCAAATTATCTGTCACGTTTCGCTTCTCGAGATTTAATGCGACTATTATTCAGAGTTAAATTAGATTACATCCAACTTAATATTTTAAAATTTATATTTATATTTTTAAAAACTATATGAAAAGTATTATAAGTTACAATTCTTCTAACGTCAATATAATAAAAAAAATTACTTTAAAATATTAGTTTAAATTCACGTACGGAGGGAGTAATAGAGTGAATGATTGGGGCCAACTTGGGTTATGTCAATTCCCGAAAGAGGCGACCGTCTTTTCTTTTGTTCTGTTTCTTGACCAATGAACGTCCAAAGGATCATATACGTCCATTGGAATATTTATCTCTCTGATATTAAGGTTCAGGTATCTCTCTGATATTAAGGTTCAGGAATCTGGGGAATGAATTGTGAATCTGAGTGCAATTACAGCTATAAAAAAATGAAACAGTTATTGATATCTGGTTTTCACGGGTACACATTTTGACATCGACAACTCATGCTCCTTGTTCAAAATTGAGCTCAATCTTCTTTGACTGTTGTGTTTCCCTTGAGATGTGTATTTTCAGAATCTATTTGTTTGACCCATGAAACCTGCAAAATTGTTGTAAGCTGACATGGGTTTGCCCTTAGATTTCGATGTCTACTCCCTTTTTTCCCTTATCAAATCTTTATGTGAAATCTAAGACCCAACGTCCAGATTCAAGAAGAACTAGTCTAGTTTAGAAAAGGCAGAATGGCCTAAATTGCACCTATACTTGTCACACTTTGTCATGCCGGTCCCCAAACTTCACTTGTTTTCATTCAGACACTTTAACTTGATCAAAGCCAATATTTTAAGGCCCTCTGACCGTTGACCAAGCACATGTGGCAACAAAATGGTTGAGCTGGACAAAGTGGGTGTAATTCACGCGGACAACGAGCGTGCATATTAAAATTTTGAACAAGAAATAATTAAAATAAGAAGAAAAAAATTATTAAAATAAAAATGAAAAATGAATTAAAAAGATAAAGATAAAATAAGTCAAAAAAGAAAAAAAGCAAAAGAGATATCGTCTCTTTCAGTTCTTCCACGCAACCCCACCCCCATTTAATTTCTTTTTCCTATTAACCCCCTCCCTCCCCNCCCCGCCCCCCAAAACAACCCCTGCTCTTCCCTTTTCGATTTTTTCCCCTGTATGCTACTTCTTCTTCTTCCCCACTCCCCCGCTCGTCCCTCCAAAAAAAAAAACTCAATCCCTAGAGTTCCCTTAAACATCTCTGTATTCCTATGGTGTCATTTTTTACTACTCTTGAATTCTGAACAAGTCAAAAATATACTAAAGGGGCAGCGGGTATTAATTTTTGAGCTAAACGAATAATGGACCATCGAACTTCTTCTCCGCCACCTAACGCCTTCAGCCATGGAAATGGACCACCGAACTTCTTCTCCCACTTTTCGATCTAGAAAAAAAATAATTTTTCCTCGTTTTCTTTTCTTTACATATTTTAATATTATTCTACAATATAAAAAGGGAAGAATTGGAAGGGGAAAGGAGGAAGAACACGAAGAGAGAGAAACAAGATGGGCAGGAGAAAGAACGTGAGGGGAGAGAGAAATCAATGAGGGCGGGGATTAGGGAATTAATGTTTGAATTTTATTTTTTATTTTTTATTTTAATTATTTTAATCTACCATGTGACATGGCATCTACACATTGTTATTTTTGACGTGGCAACCAACGTGGAGGAGATTGTATTACACGCACTGGCAGCCTCCTGTCATAAGCGTTTATTATACACGGTTTGAAGGAGTGTAAGAGTTCAATTGGCAAATTGTCAAGTTTGGGGACCGGCATGACAAAGTGGCATAAGTATAGGTGCCATTTAGGCTATTCTGCCTTTAGAAAATAGTTTAACTTCTTTTCTGGTTGGCTTTACCCACTCTTTGTACGTATTCGCATTGGAGCCCGACTATTTTCGGGTTTGTGCCTCGTAAGGTTTATTTAAGGGGAAAGTGCTCCCTAATAGAATTTTTTTATACCCAAAGTTCGAACCTGAGACCTTTGATTAAAGGTGAAGGAATCTTATCCATTCCACCACAGCCCATGTTGGTGAAAATAGTTTAACTTTAATGTACAATGAGATTACTTTTCAAAAATAATGACAAGTATTCAACAATAAGAGATATTTACATCTTGAAAAATTAAACAACCTGTACAATTAAGTATTTCATAGAGTAAATTATTTTAAAGTGGATATTCTTTTAGATATAATTTTCTCAAGACCATTGTTTATATCAAATCAAGATATAAATGACATACCTTATTTTTGTATAAATTTTGTTACTACTATATAGCTTATGTAATCCTATGTTGTTCTACCTCAATATATCAATTAAATAAGTTACTGAGAGTTGGGCAAACACCATGCATAGGAGTAGCTTTTTTCTTGTTTAAGTGCTAAATAGATTTTGTTATATGAAAATCAAATCAAAATGCTTTAGAAAACCAGAAACAGCTCAAAGTAGATTCTTACAAAATAATAGGAGTAATAATTTTCTCTAAAAATGGTTTTCCATAGGTTAATCTAAACACCGTTGGAAGAAAAAAAAAATCTAAACACACTAATTTTCTTCGAATTGTTATTCAAAACTTAACTTTCTGGTTTCAATAGACTACTAATATATTAATTCTAACATTATTCAATTCTGCCAATTAATCCAACTTAATTCCTTTCCAATTTTCCACATTTTCCTTTCAGACCCTACTGCTCCATCGTTTATACGTTCATTGCTTCGATACCATGATAAAATCTGTGTACAGATCTAGTGAGAAAGACAATTGCATGTTGTAGACATTTAAAAATTTTATCAAATTTAAATCCATAAGAAATTTAGATTTTACCATAAATTAAATATATATTGGTCCAATTAAGTAATATGGAATGGTATAATTGGGTTTGTTATTTAAATCCAATTAAATTAATTTAAATAAAGGTCCAATATACTATTGGGCTAGCCCATTAGTTGGTCTTCTATCAAATGAGTCGGCCCATGAGCCTCAAGTCCAATGGCCCAGCAGGGTTTTCTTGGAGGCTACTCCATGATAAGTAGGGATTTTAACATGTTTTATGCTCCTACTTGCCTATGCTTTGGTTATAAATTGCTACAAAATAGTCCCAAAATACTCACAAGTTGTACTTGATTGCAGGTTTGATCGACAAAGCGACGAATGTCAAAGATCGGCTCAAAAAGGAGTGAAACCTGCTCAAGTGTCAAAGACTAAGTAAATTGAGGAAAAGAGAACCTAGTGCGGACCGCGCAAAGGTGAATGCGGCCGCACTAGGAGGTTCAGAGAGTTGGCATTTTCAAGCTGGAGGCAACGCGGGCGCGGTAAGATTCACGCGGTCCGCGGTCAGGCTCCGCGGCCGCGCTACTCTTTTGTGCGGTCCGCGGAGCAATGATTCAGAGAGTTCACATTTTGCCAATTCCAAGCAATGCGGGTTTGATCGACAAAGCGACGAATGTCAAAGATCGGCTCAAAAAGGAGTGAAACCTGCTCAAGTGTCAAAGACTAAGTAAATTGAGGAAAAGAGAACCTAGTGCGGACCGCACAAAGGCCGCACTAGGAGGTTCAGAGAGTTGGCATTTTCAAGCTGGAGGCAACGCGGGTGCGGTAAGATTCACGCGGTCCGCGGTCAGGCTCCACGGCCGTGCTACTCTTTTGTGCGGTCCGCGGAGCAGAGATTCAGAGAGCTCACATTTTGCCAATTCCAAGCAATGCGGCCCGCGCTCGTTTTTGTGCGGCCGCGCCAACTTCCACCGCGGCCGCGGTGCACTTCCACGCGGTCCGCGGTCCTCAAGTTCAGAGAAGCATAAATTGAAGTTCAAGAGCCAGTGCGGCTACGGTCCTTTTTTGTGCGGCCCGCACTGACCCCGCAGGGGCATTTTTGTCCAGTTTTTCCAGCCTAGTATAAATAGGACATTTTACCATTTTTAGGTCATCTGTTATATTCCAGACTTAGCTGCGCTCGTGAGACTCACTTTTGTAGCCATTTTCGGCACTTTTGCTCTTCATTAACGATAGATTATTGTAGTTTCTTCTTAGAAATCAATTAGTATGCTTAGTTCTTCATCTATTTATTCAATTTCTGTATCTAGCATGAGTAGCTAAACCCATTAGCTAGGGTTGTGGCTCAACCCTAGTATGGGTAATTGATGGGTGTTGCCATCTAGGGTTAGAATGATTATGGGTGTTTGCTATTTGGGTTGATTTTATGTTTTTATTTAAGAATTGGTGGTTGCAAACACTGATTCAAGCTTTGTGGGTTTGACTCTTCTTGAGAAAGAGAGTTTATGACCCCAAAATTGACCCAACAAGAAATTGGGATGGACTCATGAGAAATGATAGTCCCAATTAAAGGGTTAAATCTCGAAAGAGTAATCACCCTACTTGAACCCTAGTTGCTTGATCTTATTGGCCTACCCAATTGGTCTCGAGAGAGTCAATTTGGCAAAATCACTTTCTCTACCGAGAGGTGTGAGAGTGGGTACAATTGTGCAACGGTTATAGCATAAGCCCCAAATATGTCAATCTATCCTTAGTAACATCTACCCGTCAATTAGCCACCTAGGTAATGCCACGACCCTAGTGCCTTCCTTCCCATTAGATACAACTTTGCAATATTCTAGTAGCATAATTTAGCTTTAATCATTAGTTTTATCATAGTAGTTATAAAATTAAAAAAACCAAGAATGATTGAAGTGACATTAGGAGCACAAACACATCTCTAGACTAGACAGAAAATCCAACTCCACTACTAGCTCCCTGTAGAAATCGATCCCGACCACTATTCGGGTAAAAGCTATTGCGACCCGCTCTTCCTACCTTGGTGTAGTGTCGAGTTGGCAGCGATCAACTTTTTGGCGCCGTTGCCGGGGAGCTTACAGTGTTGACTATCTGTTTAGTTCGTTTTGTGTTTTGCTTCTCTTTCCTTCTTGTTTACTAATTTTGTTTGTGTCGATCACTCAGGTACTATGGCTTTAAATGCTAATGATCCTATTGGCAATGCCATGGCGGGGGAGGAGGTAGAAGATATTGATCATGATGAGCTTCCCGTACCTCCAGCTCCACGTAGAGGCCGTCAGGCCAATTACAATAATCCTATTCCAGACCCTCCTCCACCACCGCCAAGAGTAGTCCCAAGAGTTCTCCCTAATCAAGGGTATGCGAATGCCATCGTTCCTCCCCGAATCCGGGCGGGGAACTTTCAAATCACAAATGTCATGTTGACCTTGCTCGAGCAACGAGGATATTTTACGGGCGCCTCCGATCAAAATGCATACAAGCACTTGAAAGGGTTCGTAGATACATGCTGGAGCAGCAAGCAAACAAACGTGTCAGATGATGCGTTGAGATTGAGGCTTTTTCCGTTTTCTCTTCGGGGTAAAGCGTTGGATTGGTTAGAAAGGCTCCCCAATCATTCTATCACCACATGGGATGAATTGGCGGACAAATTTATTGCCAAGTTCTTTTCTCCAAGTCATATGGCGGCTCTTCGGGATGAGATTCTAGCTTTCAAGCAAATGCCAACGGAACCTTTGCACGAGATATGGGAAAGATATAGAACAATGGTGAAAGAGTGACCTAATAACGACATGACCGAGGTGATGATACAACAAACTTTTTATCGGGGCATCAACACCACGAATCAGTGCATTGTGAACCAATTGGCCGGAGGGAACTTTATGAAACTTTCTTACCAAGAGGCATGTGATGTACTTGATGAAATGGACGACACCTCTTCGGCATGGCAAAGCCGAGCAAATATGCCCCAAGGTGACCCCACGGTCATCCATTTGCACAAGGAATTGAACGATCATGGCCAAGCTATTGCCGAGCTTACAACAACTATGAATCAATTGGCGAAGGCGCAATTGCAACAAGTCCAAAACCCGCGCCAAGTCAACGCAATGGAAGGTGTTTCTATGTTAAAAAGGAGGCAAAGAGGGTAACAACAACCTCAAGGTAATTGTGAGCAATTTGACAACAACAATGATGGTGGTGGTTATTTGAATGAGTGTTATGATGATCAAAGCGAGGAATGTCAATATGTCAACAACTACCAAGGGAATAGAGGAAATCAAGGGAATCAACAATGGCGCCCCCAAGGAAATTGGGGCAATCAACAAGGCGGCGGTAATTGGAATAATAACAACCAACAACAAGGTGGTGGCAATTGGAAAAACAACAATTGGGGTAGCCAAGGTAACAATCAAGGCAATTGGAATGGGAACAATAATAATTGGAATAACAACAATGGTCAAGGCGGGTGGAATAACAATGGAAATCAAGGCAACCGGGGGCAAGGTTTTCAAAGGCCCTCGATGTATCAACAACCGAACAATCCGCCTCCGTTTCAATCTCAAGGGTCTAGTTCTTCGGGTAGTGATATGGGAAGAATAGAAATGATGTTCGAACAAATGATGAAGAAGAACCAAGACTCCGATGCTCAATTGGCTTCCCACAATACCTCTATTCCGGAATTTGGAGGTGCAATTAGGCCAAATCTCTCAATCGTTGAATACTCGACCTAAGGGTGCTCTACCAAGTGATACGGTAGTGAACCCGAAGGGAGGTAACAATCATGTCATGGCGGTTACAACAAGAAGTGGGAGAGGCGGTGATGTGCATGCCTCGAATAAAGATCGAGTTGTGGATGATGATGTTGGGGTCCAAGAAGATGTGGGTCCTTTGATTGTTGAAGATGTGGTTGAGACAAATGTGAACAATGAGGTGAGGATAGGTGTTGATGAGGCCGAGGTGGAAACTCAAGAAGCTATGAACCCGTCTAGGGAGCACATAATCGACATACCGGAGCCGGTGGTGCCAAAAGCCAAGGCACCTTTGCCTAGACCACCTCCACCTTATCCTCAGCGGTTAGCAAAGCAAAAGAGTGACCATCAGTTCATAAAATTCATAGATAAGATGAAAAGCCTTACAATCAATGTGCCTCTGGTGGAGGCACTTGAACAAATGCCAGGCTATGCGAAGTTCATGAAGGATTTGGTCACAAGGAAGCGTTCCATGGATTGTGAAACAATAAAAATGACTCACCAAGTCAGTGCGATAGTGCATTCTATGGCCCCGAAACTTGAGGACCCTGGAGCTTTTACTATCCCTTGCACTATCGGTAGTGCGGAGTTTGCTAAGGCCCTTTGTGACTTGGGGGCTAGCGTTAATTTGATGCCGTATTCAGTCTTCAAGAATTTGGGAATTGGGCAACCTAGGCCAACCTCGATGAGACTTCAAATGGCGGACCGGTCGATGAAGCGGCCTTTGGGTATAATTGATGACGTACTTGTCCGGGTGGACAAATTCATATTGCCGGCCGACTTTGTCATATTGGATTGTGAAGTGGACTTTGAAGTGCCGATTATTCTTGGAAGACCTCTCCTAGCTACGGGGAAGGCCTTGGCTAATGTTGAAGCTGGTGAGTTGACATTCCGAGTGGGAGATGAGAGGTGGTATTCCATGTTTGCAAATCAATGAGACAACCCAATAGCACGGAGGTGTGTTCACTTGTGGACATTGTCACATCTGTGATAGTGGATGACACAAGTTCCATGATAAATGTTGAAGATCCTCTTGAGGTCGTGCTTCTTAACATGGGTATCGATGATGATGCTAGTAGAGTGGAGTGCGTGAATGCATTGCATGGTATAGGTTCATATTCATATGATCCTAGGAAGTTATCTTTGGATCTTGAAAACCGCAAAACTCCACCAACTAAGCCATCTATTGAGGAGCCACCGGTGTTGGAGTTGAAACCACGTCCTCCACACCTCAGGTATGAATTTCTAGGCTCAAATTCAACTCTTCCAGTTATTCTTTCTTCTTGCCTTACTAACTTGCAGGTTGAGGCCACTTTGGAGGTGCTTTAAAGGCGAAAAAGGGCAATAGGATGGACTTTGGCGGCATTCGGGGAATAATCCCCGCATTTTGCATGCATGAAATTATCTTAGAGGATGATGCAAGGACTTCACTTGAACATCAAAGGAGGCTAAATGAAGCGATGCAAGAAGTGGTAAAGAAAGAGGTTATCAAGTGGCTTGACGCCGGTGTGATTTATCCAATCTCCGATAGCTCGTGGACTTCTCCGGTCCAATGTGTGCGAAAGAAAGGAGGGATGATGGTGGTGACCAATGACAACAATGAGCTCATTCCCACTCGAACCATTACCGGGTGGAGAGTTTGTATGGACTACCGAAAACTCAACAAGGTGACCCGCAAGGATCATTTCCCCTTGCCATTTCTCGATCAAATGCTTGATCGCCTTGCGGGGCGAGCTTTCTATTGCTTTTTGGATGGGTACTCGGGCTACAATCAAATCTTAATTGCCCCGGAAGATCAAGAGAAGACCACTTTTACATGCCCCTATGGTACATTTGCTTTCTCCCGGAAGCCATTCAGGTTGTGCAATGCTCCGACGACCTTCCAATGTTGCATGATGGCTATTTTCACCGATATGGTGGAAGACATATTGGAGGTCTTTATGGATGATTTTAGTGTGGTTGGTGACTCTTTTGATGAATGCTTGGTAAATTTGGATAAAGTCTTGGCCCGTTGTGAAGAAACTAACCCCGTTCTCAATTGGGAAAAATGTCATTTTATGGTTGATGAAGGTATAGTGTTGGGTCGCAGGATTTCAAAACATGGGATTGAGGTAGATAAGGCGAAAATTGAGGTGATTTCAAGGCTCCCTCCCCCTACTTCTGTCAAAGGGGTGAGGGGTTTTCTTGGGCATGCCGGGTTCTACCGGCGGTTAATCAAAGACTTCTCGAAGGTTGTGAATCCACTGTGCAAGCTACTAGAGAAAGATGCCAAGTTTGTTTTTGATGAAAAATGCTTGGAGGCCTTTGAACTTTTAAAGCACAAATTTACCACTACCCCTATCATAGCTGCACCTAATTGGACTTTACCCTTTGAACTAATGTGTGATGCTAGTGATGTTGCAGTGGGGGCGGTGTTGGGTCAATGGGTTAACAAAATGTTCCATCCCGTGTATTATGCAAGTAAGACTATGAATGAAGCTCAACGGAATTACACGGTGACGGAGAAGGAGTTATTGGCCATTGTATTTGCCATGGAGAAATTTCGGCCCTATCTTATGGGGGCCAAGGTGATTGTGCAGATGAATCATGCCGCCCTTAGGTATTTGATGACCAAGAAGGATTCCAAGGCAAGATTGATGAGATGGGTGTTACTCCTTCAAGAATTTGACTTAGAAATAGTGGACTGAAAGGGAAGTGAGAACCAAGTTGCGGACCATTTGTCCTGGTTGGAGGAAGAAGGGAGGCCATGTGACGGCCTTGAGATAAATGATACATTCCCCGACGAGCAACTTCTTTC
>NW_017670243.1:2092634-2171997 GCF_001879085.1 Nicotiana attenuata
AGGCAAATGAGCACATGATCAAGGAGTTCTACAGCAATGTGGCCCACATCTTGAAGGGCACCAAAGTAACCAAAGTGCGGAACAAAAAGGTGATCTTTACTGGGCAGGCACTCAATGAATATTTAGGGTTCGATGACGAGGATGAGACCCTGTATAATGAAAAGTTGGCAATGGGTGAAGAAGTTCGTCCGTGGTTAGTCTCATACCTGGAAATCCCGGGTACTGTTCCAGAGTGGGTGTGAGCAGGAACCAAAATCTATCGGAAGACTTTCAACTTTGAGGCTCGGGGTTGGTTGTCTTTTGTGTGCAGTCGGCTTGACCCCTCCACCCACGATCAGACTATTCCACTCACCCGGGCTGTTCTTGTTGCATCTATTATGGCCGGATACCCTATCAACGTGGGCAATGTGATGTCCCGTGTGATTACTGCTGTGGGGCAAGAGCATGATCGGAACTACCCCTTTCCCAATACCCTCACCATGTACTTCAGAGACATGGAAGTGGAGAAGAAACCATATGATATCAAGGTCAGGCCAGTGGCTCCATTCACCTGGTTCAGTATGAAGGGCCCAGACAACCCTAAAGACAAAAATTACAAGCCACCTGCCTCTGCCCCAACTGGCCAGTCTGAGGAACCAATTGCGGTTGAGCCTTCCACCATGCCTGCTGCTACTACAGTTGAGGACTTGCCTCCAGGACCTTCCTCCACTGCTGGTCCCAGTACTTCAGCTGACCCGGGAATCCCATCTTCCCGGAAGCATCCTTTCACTGCCCATCAGTTGAGCCAGACATTGGCCAGTTTGAACAACTTGATGTCAGCTGCGACATCCAAGTTGTCTACATTGTCTTCCACCATTGAGACCTAGTCAGCACCTCAGCCAGCTCAGATTCCTCAGTCCATTGAGGACACTTTGAAGAAGCTCCTGGAGAACCAGGAAAAGATTATGAAGACACAGGCTACTTTATCTACAGCAGTGGAGTCACATGGCAAGGCTCTGAAGGAGCTTGCCAAGGAGCACAAGAAGATGAGGAGATCACGGGCCTCCAAGGAGTCTGTGAAACAGCTCAGGACAGATGTGGACAAGCTATTGGCAGACCAGATGCCTCTAGACTTGCTACTCGGGGACACAGCCCCAGCCCCAGCAGCACCAGTAGCAGAGCCACAGCAGGAGCAGGCGCCCAGGCAGCCAAGGAAGAAGAGGAAGCTCCCCAGTACAGCTGATGCAGTTATTGAGGTGGCAGCCCCACAGGAGGCCTCCTCCAGTTTTGCCACATGATGCACCTGACATCCAGCCGGTCCAGGAACAGGCCCCAGTCCCAGCAGCTGAGCAGCAGGTGACCGGGAACCAGTCTGAGGATCCCGCACATACAGAGGACTTGGGGACCACTGATGATCCCATGCAGACGGACCAGGCTTAGAGAGCTCCTATATTCTTTCTTATGACTTTTTGATGCTTAGTTTGATAGTTGGCATTGGGGACAATGCCAGCTTTTATTCGTGGGGGTGCGCCCTACTTTGTTGTTGATTATCTGGATGATTGTATATATTAGTTGACTCAGTTTATGTTTTTGGTTGATTTTCTATTTTGGTCTGTATATAACTTTACATTTAGCTACTTTTATCGTACTTTTTATTCTCTCTTTGGTCTGTATATAAAGTTACATTTTTGTACATATTCACCCCCCGTTGTATATTCTAAGTCCCTATTGTAAATATTCATTCTATTTTCTATTTTCGTATTTTCGTAAAAAAAATTCATTTTTAGCCTCGTAGTTTGGCTCGCAGCCCTTTGTTTTGTTTTTGGTGTTTTCAATAAGCCCTTGGTTTTCTTAAGGCCACGGTTCTTTCGAAGGGTAGAGTATTGTGTGAACCGGGTGGCTCTTCCCGATGATGGATGGCGTGACAACCTTCTTAAGGGTTTGAGTCCGTTTTTACTTTTTCTTTTATTTTTAGTAGTTTTTAGTTAAGAGTACTTTAATCATATCTTCACTTGGGCCTAACACATTTGTCTTTGATCCCATGGTAAAAGACAAGTGGTTGTGAGGATGGTGAAAGTAGTGACCTTGAGACTCTTGAGTTGACCAAACAAACATTATGTGGTCTTTCGGGACTATTGTGTGATCAATCGTATCTAAGGTTGTTGTGGGCCCTCAACTCTATGTCTTAAGCAATCCTTGAGTGTGTGTGGTGAGAAATTGAATTATGAGTCAAGTCCCGAGCCAATGGTCTAGAACTTGCCCCGAATGTTTGTTGAGGCGAAATTTTGAGTGAAGTTCGACTCGAGAAGTGATTATAGGCTCTCCTTGATCCAAATGATAAGTTGAACAATTCCATAGTCTACCTATGAGATAATCCCTAGCTAACCCTTTTGAGCCTTAAACCTTCTTCTTTCAAGAACCAATGCTACAAGCTTATACCCGTTCTAAATTCTACCCTCTCTTGGCACCCACATCTTCCCTTGAGTGATAGCAAAGTCTAAGTTTGGGGGGAGAGACAAGAAAGGAAACAAAAAGGGGTAAAATGTACAAAAGAAAAAGAAAAGGAAGGCAATGATAAAGAAAGAAAAGAAAAAGACAAAAAGAAAGCCCAATATAAAAAAGAATAGAAAGGGATTCAAAGAAAAACAAAAGTGAAAAAGGTGTGGAAAAAGTAGAAAAAGCAGAAATGTTGTGAATTGCGTAAGAAAGAGTGACGAAGTGTCTCTCTAACCCCTTGGAAGAGGTGAAATGACTCAAAGAGTCAAGTGAATTGTGCCAATGAATCAAAAGAAGTGCTTAAGGGAAGATTGAACCTACTTGAACAAAAACATATCCTACCCTTACCCAAAAGCCTTCACATTAACTCCACAAAAGCCCTATATGATCTTGAGTTGGATGACACTCGCATTAGTGGATACATACATGAGGGTCAAGCATATGGTACCTAGAGCCGGACTTGTGACCTTTCCTTGAGAGAGACGAGTGAACTCTCATTAACCTCGGTTTGTGCGCGTATACTCTAAAAGGTGAGGTTTGCTTAGGGAGAGTTGAGGATGTATGAGTTTGGGGATCCACAGCGACCAAAGTAATTGAGAGAGTTCTTTGATGTAATGAGTCAAATCTTGATGCTCTTGTGTCACACTTGATCCATAGTTTTCAAGGTTTGAATGTTGTTAATGATTCATTTGTGTTGAGGGCAATGGTTAGTCCCAATTGATGCTTGTTAAGGTTACTTTAGGATAGCTGGAATTACTTGGATTGGCCTTTAAGGGGTGGGTCTTATTTTGTTTGCTTGAGGACAAGCAAAGGTTTAAGTTTGGGGGAGTTGATAAGTCGGGATTTTAACATGTTTTATGCCCCTACTTGCCTGTGCTTTGGTTATAAATTGCTACAGAATAGTCCCAAAATACTCACAAGTTGTACTTCATTGCAGGTTTGATCGACAAAAAAGACGAATGTCAAAGATCGGCTCAAAAAGGAGTGAAACCTGCTCAAGTGCCAAAGACTAAGTAAATTGAGGAAAAGAGAACCCAGTGCGGACCGCGCAAAGGTGAATTCGGCCGCACTAGGAGGTTGGCATTTTCAAGATGGAGGCAACGTGGCGGAGTAAGATTCACGCGGTCCGCAGTCAGGTTCCGCGGCCACGCTACTCTTTTGTGCGGTCCGCGGAGCAGAGATTCAGAGAGCTCACATTTTGCCAATTCCAAGCAATACAGCCCGCGCTTGTTTTTGTGCGGCCGCGCCAACTTCCACCACGGCCGCGGTGCATTTCCACGCGGTCCGCGGTCCTCAAGTTCAGAGAAGCATAAATTGAAGTTCAAGAGCCAGTGCGGCCGAGGTCCTTTTTCCAACCTAGTATAAATAGGACATTTTACCATTTTTAGGTCATCTATTATATTCCAGACTTAGCTGCGCTCGTGAGACTCACTTTTGTAGCCATTTTCGGCACTTTTGCTCTTCATTGACGATAGATTATTGTAGTGTCTTCTTAGTAATCAATTAATATGCTTAGTTCTTCATCTATTTTTTCAATTTCTGTATCTAGCATGAGTAGCTAAACCCATTAGCTAGGGTTGTGGCTCAACCCTAGTGTGGGTAATTGATGGGTGTTGCCATCTAGGGTTAGAATGATTATGGGTGTTTGCTATTTGGGTTATTTTTATGTTTTTATTTAAGAATTGGTGGTTGCAAACACTGATTCAAGCTTTGTGGGTTTGACTCTTAGTTGGGAAAGAGAGTTTATGACCCCAAAATTGACCCAACAAGGAATTGGGATGGACTCATGAGAAATGATAGTCCCAATTAACGGGTTAAATCTCGAGAGAGTAATCACCCTACTTGAACCCTAGTTGCTTGATCTTATTGGCCTACCCAATTGGTCTCGAGAGAGTCAATCGGGCAAAATCACTTTCTCTACCGAGAGGTGTGAGAGTGGGTACAATTGTGCAACGGTTATAGCATAAGCCCCAAATATGTCAATCTATCCTTAGTAACATCTACCCGTCAATTAGCCACCTAGGTAATGCCACGACCCTAGTGCCTTCCTTCCCATTAGATACAACTTTGCAATATTCTAGTAGCATAATTTAGCGTTAATAATTAGTTTTATCATAGTAGTTATAAAATCAAAAAAAACCAAGAATGATTGAAGTGACATTAGGAGCACAAACACATCTCTAGACTAGACACAAAATCCAACTCCACTACTAGCTCCTTGTGGAAATCGATCTCGACCACTATTCGGGTAAAAGCTATTGCGACCCACTCTTCCTACCTTGGTGTAGTGTCGAGTTGGCAGCGATCACTCCACCCTACACCTATATAAAGGGGTGAATGGAGAAGGTTACAGAAAACAAGCAAGTAAGCAGAAGGAAAGGCTAAAGGAGCTCTGAAGAATAGCATCAAGGTCTCCATCCATATTTGCAATCGTCGTCTGTCGTCAAATTCCAATGGCGAACTCAAATCATAGGCAGGCGGCTTCAAATCTTCCGTTCATGATAACCCAACACCAAATCCTGGTTCGTGACGACCTTCAAATTGTTCGTGACGTACTACAAATTTGAAATCCGTCAAGTTCAAGATCAAGCTTTCAAGCTCTTGAACCATCATCCGTGAGGAGAAGAATCATAGGACTACATCTCTTTAGATTTAGAGATATTTTAGAGATTGTAACCCCATCACTTGAAATCGAATATAATATTTGTCGCTATATTTCTTGTCTTGATTATTATTTTTCAGGAACGAAATTTAGTTGTTACAAATTTTGGCACGCCCAGTGGGACCATCTCTACCTCTCATCTCTTCTCTTCGAAGTCCAAGAACACCAAGATGGATACAATAAGAAACAACCCTAGATCTGACTCCAAAAGCAGATTGGAAGTTGCCATGGAGATTGTTCGGCAAATCAAAAGAAGGAAAGCCGAAATACTAGGACAACAAGTGCTTGAAGTGTCGTCCACAACTCATGTTTTTGGTTCATCTTCTCCAAAAGAAGTGAGATCCTCTTCGTACATGCTAGAAGAAGGGAACAACATCGCTGAGGTGGTCGAACGAACTTTGGCGCGATTTAGCCTTTCAAAAGAATATCATCATCGGTCCCATAATCCTTTCATACAAAAAGATGATGATGTGATGAGCAGCGAATTTGCTCTAATTTCTCCTCGTGTCACTCCACAATTTGCTCTTTATACAAGTGATGATCCATATCATTCTTCGTCATCTGCGATGGTCATGCAAACAATGATGATTGAAGCTTCTACCATAGAAGAACAACTTGCAAATTTGATAAAAGCAGTTGAAGGCCTAACAAAGTACATAAAAGATCAAGATGACAAACTTTCCAAGTTGATGAATAAGGTAGAGAGTATGACAGAGGAAGAATCAAGCCAAGCACCTATGAAGCTTCCAGAAATTCAAGAGAAAGGAGAGTCCTCTACAAAGCTAACAACAATGACCAAAGAGATCCAAGTCTCTTCTGATGGGCAGATTCATGTTGAGCAATTGAAGGACTTCATCAGAGGGGCCATCAAGGATAAAATTGAACCTTCGCCTAAATCTTTCCTTACATACGCAAAGTCGTACACCCAAAGGATTGATAACTTGTGATGCCCAGTGCATATCAATCCCCTAAGCTTCAACAATTTGACGGTAAAGGGAATCCCAAGCAACATGTTGCACACTTCGTCGAGACATGCAATGATGCTGGAATTTATGATGATCACCTTGTCAAGCAGTTTGTTCGATCTCTCAAAGGAAATGTTTTCGATTGGTACACAGATCTTGAACCTAGTTCCATTGAAAGTTGGGAGCAACTCGAGCAGAAATTCCTCAATCATTTCTATACCACGAGGCGCATTGTGAGTATGATTGAACTTACAAATGCCCGCCAATGGAAGGAGGAGCCAGTTATTGAATTCATCAATCGTTGGAGGAGTTTAAGCCTTAACTGCTAAGACCGTCTTAGTGAAACTTCTGGCATCGAAATGTGCATCCAAGGTACGCATTGGAGCCTTTGCTACATCTTGAAAGGAATAAAGCCTAAAACTTTTGAAGAGTTGGCCACCAGTGCACATGATATGGAATTGAGTATGGCTACAAGTGGAGACCAAAGGTTTCCTAGCTTTGAGCCTCATGATGAAATAGAAGCAGACGATGCTGAGAATGGGTGCAAGTATTCATCCGAAGATGAAACTGAAGAGTCCATGCATGTTTCAACGCTCCTTGACGTATGAACCTAAACTGCAAGTCTTAACGCTCCTTGACTCGTGAGCCTAAACTGCAAGTCACCACACTCCTTGACGCATGAGCCTAAACTGCAAGTTGCAAAATACTCCTTGACGCATGAGCCTAAACTGCATATTGCAATTCTCTTTGATACACGAGCCTAAACTGTATGTCACAAAGTTTCTCAAATTCGAGCCAAATCTGTAAGTTATAAAGCTCCATAAATTCAAGCAAAAGTCTTCAAGTTGCAAAGCTCTTCAAATTCGAGCAAAAGTCTTCAAGTTTCAAAGCTCTTCAAATTTGAGCAAAGACCTCAAGTTGCAAAGCTCTTCAGATACAAGCTAAGACTTCAAGTCCCAAAGCTCTTCAAATTCAAGCAAAGTCTTCAACTTGCAAAGCTCTTCAGATATGAGCTAAAACTTCAAGTCGCAAAGCTCTTTAAATTCGAGCAAAAGTCTTCAAGTTGCAAAGCTCTTCAAATCGAGCAAAGACTTCAAGTTGCAAACTCTTCAAATTTGAGCAAGTCTTCAAGATGTAAAGCTCTTCAAATTTGAGCAATGTCTTCAAGTTCCTATACTCCTTGTCCGCGCGAGTATAAAATGCATACAAAAAGAAAAAAAACTTATACTTTATATGAACTAGGTAATGACTTGATCCTCTTTGTTGGGGTACGTAGGCAACTTAGAGTTCATTCTAAGTTCAGTCACATAAGCAACAAAAAAATTAATTCCTTTTCACGATAGCCAAAGAGGATGTTAGCTCTATGTATGCACCATGCGCTTCTTTGGGCAAGTTAAAGAAGAAGTAACTCCACATCAAAGCTTAAAGGATGATATGCAATGTTTGCTTTCATCCAGCTGCATGGAAAAAAATGCTTCATGTGCTTCTTTCGATAAGGGTTGAAGGACGAGATGCTTTGCTAGCTCCATAACTCGAAATATGTAGCACTACATGTATCTTTTCATCAAGTCATGAGAAGGACGTTCTAGGCACTTCTTCACCAAGTTGCAAGAAGACGTGGTTTTATGCTAAAGCTTGGGGTAGGACACTCCATAAACTTCACCAAGTTGCAATAAGGAGTCGTTCTATGCCAAAGATTGAAGGTTAGGACACTTCGCAAACTTCCTCACCAAATTGCCAAAAGATGTGGTTCCACACAAAAGCTTGAAGGTTAAGATACTCCATGCATTTCTCCGACAATTGCAAGAAAAGGTGGTTCCATGCCAAAGATTGCAGGATGGTTGCTTCCCATACTTGCTCGCGAAGGTAGTACTCCAAGTGCCGATCTTGCAAAGCCGCAAAGGATGGGATACGTCACATGCTTTCTCGCCAAAGGTGAAAAGGAGTCGCTCCAAATGTCCCCTTCTCTAAGCCGCAAAAGTAGGAACACGCCATGAAATTCTCTCGCCAAGCCGTAATAAAGAGACGAATGGTTCGTTCCCAATCATGTGTACCTCTAGTGAATCTTCTTACGGATATCAAGATTGCTAATATTCTCTCAAAAAACTGCAAAAGAGAAAAGATTTTAGAGCTTCCCGGTGCCAATGACGCAAAGCTTAACAAGTACCAGTGTCAACGACACGATGCTTCAATGCAGATGGTGAATATTGTGACATGCACTTCTCTGCCAAACCTTGAAGGATGAAATGCTCCATAAATTATTTTGTCAAAGCCGTGGGAAGGATGCTCCATGAACTTGTTCGCTAAGTTGCAAGAAAAGATAATACAAGCCAAGGCTCGATGGATGAAATGTTCCACGCACCTCCTCGCTTGCAAAAGGGAGAGTGTTGATCATTTACTTCTTCACCTGATCTAGGATGAAGAACTCGCCATAGACTTCTTCGCCAAATTGCAAGAAGAGGGCGCCATAAAACTCCTTCTAAGGCAGACGAAATGCACGCCGTAATTGTGTGTTTGCCAAAACTCGACTGAAAAGGTGGATGCACCAAACTTTTGCCCTCCAGTGCCACAAGTATTAGGAGGCACCAACCTCTCTCACCAAACCTGCAAAAAAAAGTATGTTGCCCGAATAATCCTCCCAATTTCGGCATTTGATTCAAAGATTTACTCTAACTGGATCAAAGAGGGTGGAGCATCGAGATTTGTATATATTTTATCTCTCGGAGTCTTCTTTTCAATGGCACAAACGACTCGTGATTTGGTCTCTCCTATCTCGAGATATGACGTTTTCACCGGGAGTGCACAAAGTTGTTAGATCAGCAGGCTAGATGCGTTGATCACTTTCAAAAAATTAATTCCATCTGATTCAGAAGGTGTTTGTCGGTAAAATTTTGATATATTATAGTCCTTTGAGTCTAGAATTAGTACAATCAAGCGACTTGCAATTTCGACGTTCCTATAGCAAGATACTAATTTTTTGGTGAAGGCGCACAAAGTTGAAGGAGCCAACTGGTCGTAACTCGTCTCCTAAATTCTGACAAGTAACTGGGAAGATCTATGGATAGTAACCGCTCGTGATTTCAACATTCGTACATCAAGATATGAATATTTTCGTGAAGGCACGGAAAGCTGTAAAGTTGAGCGCGTCAGCATCTGAAACGAAAATTCAAAAAAATGCATGAGAAGCTAAAGAAGGAATTTCGCCCAAAAATGTTGATACGTTGAAGTATTTGAAGTGTAGTTTCGAAAGAATCAAACGGCTTGTATTTCTGATTCTCCTACGATAAGATATGGTTGTTTTTTTCACATATGCACAAAGATTGATATCTCAGACCGATTCTGCAGCGAAAGAGAAAAAGTTTTGGAGCCCTCGGTACCAACAACACGAAGCCTTTGGTCCTGTTTAATTGATCGGTGTCAATTACACGAAGCTTCAATTTATGGCCAAGTTTAATGTCAAAATAGTTGCATAAGGTTTGCCGATTTGAGCTTTCTTTGCCGATGCCATCGGTTTCCTGAAAAAAAAAACAAAGAAAACGTGAACCAAAAGAAAATTTAGGAGGACTTCTTCTATTTATAGAAGTGTTATGTCAGCTGTTGTTAGCTTGGTGAACAAGAACTTTCCTTTAAAAAATAAAAGTCAATTTACTAGTTGACTAGCAAGTCTTATATGGAAACTTTGAGACAAAATTCAACTTGGAGAAGCATCACGTGGTGGAAAGTTGCTTGAATCAAAGGAAAGCTAACTTGTCCTAATGGATTTCAAGTGGATTCTTACCAAATTTGGTAATCCACGCCCATAAAAAGCTAGTTTTGAGCCGTATTATTTTTGGAATCTACTGCCTAGTTCTATGTTGATGGTGCAATATGGATACTATGGTATTTACCAAAGGAAATTGACTCAACCAAATTCTTCTAAAAAACGGAGAGGGAAACAAGATGGTTGACCTCGGTATATCGGACAGTTTGGTTCAGGGATTCATAAAGAGATGTTGTCTTCACTTGTACTTCAAGTCTCCTCTTTGATTTTGGCAAGCCTACACCCCGACAAGCCTTGAAGTAGGGGGCATTTGTAGACATTTAAAATTTTATCAAATTTAAATCCATAAGAAATTTAGATTTTACCATAAATTAAATATATATTGGTCCAATTAAGTAATATGGAATGGTATAATTAGGTTTGTTATTTAAATCCAATTAAATTGATTTAATTAAAGGTCCAATATACTATTGGGCTAGCCCATTAGTTGGTCTTCTATCAAATGAGTCGGCACATGAGCCTCAAGTCCAATGGCCTAGCAGGGTTTTCTTGGAGGCTACTTCACCCTACACCTATATAAAGGGGTGAACGGAGAAGGTTATAGAAAACAAGCAAGTAAGCAGAAGGAAAGGCTAAAGGAGCTCTGAAGAATAGCATCAAGGTCTCCATCCATATCTGCAATCGTCGTTTGTGGTCAAATTCCAAAGGCGAACTCAAATCATAGGCAGGCGGCTTCACATCTTCCCTTCGTGATAACCCAACACCAAATCCTGGTTCGTGACGACCTTCAAATTATTCGTGATATACTTCTGAAATCCATCAAGTTCAAGATCAAGCTTTCAAGCTCTTGAACCACCATCCATGAGGAGAAGAATCAGAGGACTACATCTCTTTAGATTTAGAGATATTTTAGATATTGTAACCCCATCACTTGAAATCGAATATAATATTTATCGCTATATTTCTTGTCTTGATTATTATTTTTCAGGAACGAAATTTAGTTGTTACACATGTGATCGAGAAGGAAGCTAGAGTAGAGAGAAGAAAACGAGAGGAAGTAGAAGAAGAAGTGATAGATCTGTTACCAGTGTTGGGATCGTCGAGGCTGAAACCCAAGGTGAGAAGGGCAGTCTCAAACAGCAATAGAACCAAATCCTTGACAGATTTATCATTCTTTTCGGCATCAGCCCTCTTCCTAAGCTCATCCATGACGGCGTTTTCTAGGTTTATCTCCATGGTCTTCTTGCTAGACAAGTATCCAGCCATACTAGAATCCCGAAGTGCTTGCGCCTTCATGACTATTTCCATGTTGGTTGTCCAGCCATACTCGCCAGTAACCAAACAGCAGGGTAAGTCAACAACACGGTCTGAAACGACAACCTTCTCAACCTTGTCACCAAGCACATCCTTAATCACCTTGCACAGACCCTCAAATTTCTCCTTCAATTCTCCCTTCTTTTTCTTCTCACCCTCGCTTTCATCTAGTTTGAGACCTTCCTTGGTAGCAGAAACAAGCTTCCTACCCTCAAATTCCTTCATCTGACCAATACAGTACTAATTAATAGCATCAACCATGTAGAGAACTTCATAGCCCTTCTTCTTCAGTTTCTCGAGGAAGGGTGAATCTATCAACTCTCCAACTGTAAATGACATGCAAGTAAGAGAAGATAGAAATTGAGAGAGAAGAAGAAGAAGATCTGCTAATGTTCGATGATTACAATACAAGGGGAGGGATTGTTTTATATTGGTGGTTAGTAGTTGACAGTTGTACCTAACTAACCACTTAACCGCCTAACCTTCTCTAATTAAACAATGACCCTATTCTCGTATACACACATATACTGCTGTACATATACGAATACAACTATGTATTTAATACTCCCCCTCAAGCTGGAGGGTGGAAAGGATCAAACACTCTAAGCTTGGATAAAAGGAAACGATGTTGTGCTGAACCAAGGCGTTTTGTCATTAAATCGGCTAGTTGTAGGCTTGTAGGAATGTAGTGAGGACTGATCAATCCTGCCTTGATCTTTTCACGAACGAAATGACAACCGATCTTGATGCGTTTAGTTCGCTCGTGGAATATAGGATTGGCAGCTATTTGTAAAGCTGCCTTGCTATCATAATACAAATTGACTTGAACATCAACTGCAACTTGTAGCTCCTTAAGCAATCCTAGTAACCAAGTAATTTCTACAGCTGCTGCTACAAGACTGCGATACTCAGCCTCTACTGAACTCCTGCTAACTATAGATTGCTTCTTTGATTTCCACGAGAGCAGGGAGTCCCCAAGTTTGACAATGTAACCAGTTACTGATCTCCTGGTGTTTGGACACCCTGCCCAATCAGAGTCACAATATACAGAAAGGTGATTTATGGGAGAATTATACAGTAGAAGACCAAGACCTAGGGCACCTTTAACATATCTGTCCATTCGCAGAGTTGCACACCAATGGGACTGCTTGGGATGCTACATAAATTGACTTAATACCTGGACTGCAAAACATAAATCTGGCCTGGTAACTATTACGTAAAGAAGCTTTCAAATGAGTCTTTGGTAGCTTCCTACATCCTGCAATTCAGCATCTCAAGTATGCCCAACATGTGCGTCATAATCAATGGTTGTCAACTTCTGATTGAGATCTATAGGTGTGTTAATAGGTTTAGCAGCTGCAAGTCCAACATCTGAGATTAATTGAAGTGCATACTTCCTTTGAGTAAGAAGCACTTCTTTGTTTGACCTCAGAACTTCAATCCCAAGAAAATACCTAAGTTCTCCTAGATCTTTCACCTTGAATAAACTATGTAATGTCTGTTTGGCTGCCTATACAAGAACAGGATTGCTTCCAGTGATGAGCAAGTCGTCTACATAGACTAGGATAATGACAATATCTGATCCAACCCTTTTTGTGAACAATGAGTGATCATAAGGACTTTGTGCATAACCAGCTGCTAATAGTGCCTCAGTTAATTTAATATTCCACTATCTGGAAGCTTGCTTTAACCCATACAAAGATTTCAGCAGGCTACATATCTTCTGCTCCCCCTGCTTGTGGAATCCTTGAGGCAAGCACATGTAGACCTCTTCATAAAGATCACTCTACAGGAAAGCATTATTTATATCCATTTGGAAGAGATTCCATCCCTTAGAGGTTGCTATACTGATGATGGTCCTGACAATGATCATCTTTGCAACAGGAGAGAATTGTTTCATGGTAGTCTAATCCTTCCTGTTGTGTGTAGTCTTTTGCTACCAGCCTTGCTGTAAACCTTTCTACTTCCCCATTTGCCTTATTTAATTTTGAACACCTATTTTGAGCCTATAACTTTCTTACCAGAAGGAAGGTCTACCACTTCCCAGGTTGCATTATCTTCAAGTGCTTTAATTTCTGCTTTCATTGCTTCTACCCAGGCTTTGTCAAGACAAGCTTCTTTGGAGGACTTAGGTTCAATAGGTTCTGAGAATGATCCTAAAAAGAATTTGTAGTTCTCAGAGAGGTGATCATAAGTGATGAAATTGGAGATAGTGTATGGTGTATCCTTGGTTGATTTGACTATAGTCACATAATCTTTTGACAAGCTTCTTTGAAGGACTTAGGTTCAATAGGTTCTGAGAATGATCCTAAAAAGAATTTGTAGTTCTCAGAGAGGTGATCATAAGTGATGAAATTGGAGATAGTGTATGGTGTATCCTTGGTTGATTTGACTATAGTCACATAATCTTTGAGCCAAATAGAAGGTTTGGAAGTTCTGTCAGATTTTCCAGTGCACACTGCAAGTATAGGATGTTCTTGATGTGGTAGTTCTTCAGCTGGTGCTTCCTCTGAATAGATTGTTGGTTCTTCTTGGTCTGCATCTGGTACTTCAGCATGGTCTGCATCTGGTTCCTGCAATACAGGTAGTGCAAGAGGTTCTGCTTGTGGCTCTAGTATGGATGATGGTGGAGCTGCTGCTGGTGATATTGGTGATTCTGACACAACTTGCTCAGTAATATGAATTGTAGCAGGAACATTGCTACAATGTGGATTATTGTTATGATGATGTTGATGTCTCTTCAGGAGTAACCCCCACTGGTTCACAAGGAAACAGATCTTCACTTGCATCTGCCTCTTCTTTAACTGGAAAAAAATGTTCTCTAAATGTAACATCTCTGATCACCATTACTTTTCTAGAGTATAAGTCATATAACCTGTACCCTTTTTGAGTCTCTGAGTATCCTATAAGGACACACTTCTTTGCTCTAGCTATAAATTTATCTCCTCTTGGTAGGTTGCTGGTAAAACATAAGCAACCAAATACCCTTAGATGGTCCAGGTTGGAAGGTTTGTTATGCATCTCATAAAGACACTTCCTTTTCAAAGTCTTAGTAGGCAATTTGTTAATCAAATATACAGCAGTTTTGATGCAGTCTCCCCGGAATCTTAGTGGTATTGGACTCTGAAATTTCAGAGCTCTTGCAACTTGTATAATATGTCTATGTTTTCTTTCCATAGTCCCATTTTGCTGTGGAGTGTATGGGTAACTGCTTTGGTGTATGATGCCAAGGGAAGCCAATAATTCATTACACTGAGATTTAAAGAATTATGTACCATTATCTGTCCTCAGCACCTTAATTCCAACATCAAACTGATATCATTGCAACAAAGTTCCTTATTACAATAGCTACTTCACATTTAGACTAAATCAAGCATACCCAAGTGTACCTACTGTAGTCATCCACAATGGTGATAAAGTAATGCTTTCTATCATAAGTAGGGACTTTGTGAGGCCCCACACATCTAGATGGACTAATTGAAAACAGCTAGTAGATTTACTATTGCTAATAGAAAATTTCAACTTACATTGCTTAGCCAAAGGACAAACTTTATAGTTTTGTTGAACCTAAGAATCAACTTTATTCCTAAGAGCTGGTATACTTTCCATTGCCTTTATTGATGCATGTCCTAGTCTCAGATGCCAAAGCTCAGTGTTAATCCCTTGCTGCACAAAAAATCATGTTGCTGCTAGTGTTATGTTCTCCTTTAGTAGATATAATCCATTGTGCTCTTTAGCAATTTCCATCACCCTGCCACTGTAAAGATCCTGAAATATACAAAAATCAGGGAAAAAAGTGACAGAACACCAGAGATCTTTAGTGAGTTTAGACACTGATAGTAGTTTGAACTTGAAATCTGGCACATACAACACATTCTTCACTGTCTTATTTTCTAATACAGTTGTATTTCCTATGTGAGTGATTTTTGACTTGTTTCCTGTAGGCACCTGCACTCCTTGTATTCCTTGGCTATTAGCCCTTTTAATATCCTTTAGAACATCCTTACAGTAGGTGATATGATGAGTTGCCCCTGAATCTATCACCCAATCACACATATCTGCGCTAGACAAATAGAGAAATTATACGTGTCATATTTGCATAACATTCCCCTGCATTAGGCTTTGACAACAGATTAACCAATTGCTTGTACTGCTCTTCTGTAAAGAATTGGCCTGGTGCTTGAATTGTTGGCATTGTTCCTTCTTCCTTTGCAGTAGTTGTATTTGCATTTGCATTGTTGGCATATGCCTTTCCTCTAGCTATCTGATTCTTCTTTTTGCTTTTGAAATCAGGTGGATATCCAGTTATTTTAAAACAATTCTCCTTCAGATGTGCTTTATAGCCACAATACTCACATATTAATTAAGCCGGGCTTTCTAGGTCTAAAGTCTTGACCTCTTCCTGCTGACATTGTGAGTGGATCTCTGTGCGTATCTGTGACATCTAAGGTCCTCTGACTCTCCTCTTGGCTAACTATAGCATAAGCCTCATTAACAGTTACAACTGGTTTTTTTGCCAACACATTGTTGCGTATATTGCTGTAACTTTCGTTTAATCCCATAAGAAATTGCAACAGCCTTATTTTTTTCAAATAATCTACAGAAGGTCTATATTCCTCACAATCACAAGAGGGCAAAGGGGCTAATACATCAAGTTCATCCCATAAATCCTTCATTTTTGAATAATAGCTGGTGACAGAATCCACACCTTGCCTTAGAGTCGCAATTGCAGTCCACAGATGATTAATTCTGGTGAGATTAGATCTGTCAAATCTCTCCTGAAAATCATTCCAAACTTTCTTCACATTTGACGCGTACCCAATACTCGACATCATTTCACTTGACACGGTGCTTCCAGTCCATGACAATACAATAGCATTGCACTTTTCCCATTGCTCTGCCAATTCTCCTTTGTAATTGCTTTTCACACAAGTACCGTCTACAAAATCAAGCTTACTCTTTCCTCGTAGTGCTAAACTTCATCGCTCTGCTCCAAAGGGAATAATTTTCTGGCCCTGTGAGTTTGAGCGGTATCAATACGAGTCCTGGAGCATCTCCAGCTTGTAAAAATAGCGGATGATTGTGGTCAAGTGAAGCAACATCATTTTCGGCCATGTCTGCTTAAAACTGAGTTTCGTTAGTGCTTTATTTTCTGATTTCCGGCGGAGCTTAGATCGGAGCTGTAGATCCTAAGACAGGAGCTCTGACACCATGATAGAATCTATCAAATCTTCTACCGTATGTTGGTATTTCTGTGTTAAAAAATCAGAAAATTATAGAAGCAAACAAATGTTAGTTCAATAAACAAATCATAAAATAATTCCGAGCCCACTGAATGCACAATGTGTCCTTAAGGAATTTAATCCCCTCACTGTTGCCCAAGATATACGGATTAATTCCTCCCAGGATAGAACGGAATAACTATTCTGTGATAGCGGCACTTCAAATCACAGAACTTCAGCGAACTCAACAAACGGAGCAAATCACACTTGACATTTATATTTATTTAGAAAATAATGCAACAATGTAGAAAAGAGGGGAGAAGATTTCAGATTTTCCATGTCTGATTTCATGTCTAAAAATGAGGCCAAGCCTCTAAATTTATAGACAAAGGAAGGGTGATATGGAGAGGTGCAATCTAAAAGGGGCCTCTTCCATTTCCCATTCACACCCCTTAATAAAAACGCAACAATCCCCCACATGAATGGGGAATAGTCATATGAGGAAAAACATGCATGAAAATACTATGTGATTCACAAATAAGGATTAATCGCATCTGGATAAGTAGGTTTCCCTTTGAACTTTCCGTAGTGAACTTATGTCGGATATACTCGGTCAATCGGTAGATTTGATATCTTTGAACCGTCGAACTTTGGTGTATACCTAGACAACCATAAGTCACACAATTAACCCTTAACCGTCTTTGATTTTCACGGTTGTGTTCGTTTCAGCCATGAACACCGCCTGATTTTATGAGTGCTTAGAGAATGGGCCTTTACTTTCATTCCCCTTAAAGCGGCTTACACTTAACACTCACATAGGTGATTTCTAAACGTGTAATCCTATAGACACACTATCTGGTCATATCCTGCCAGACTTAGAAAATCATTAAAAAGCTTTAAGCTTTATTGACTCATCAAAAAGCTTTAATGCTTTACCTTGATTTCTGAACATTGTCTTCATCACGAGAATGGGTTGAGTTATTTGACAATGTTGAACCGTCATTCATAACTTTGTTTGATCTCTTTGAACTTAGCTCTTGGGATCTCCAGTCTGCTAGGTAGAGTTACCGCCATGATGACTTGTCCTAGGCCTTAGCCCCATTCCCTTTAATGATATTTCAACTGCCTCTCTAGGTAGGCCTTTTGTAAGTGGATCCGACACGTTATCTCTTGACTTTACGTAGTCAATCGTGATAACACCACTAGAGAGTAGTTGCCTAACGGTATTGTATCTCCGTCGAATGTGACAAGATTTTCCGTTATACATAACGCTCCTTGCCCTGCCCATTACCGCTTGACTATCACAATGTATACACATAGGTGCCAAAGGTTTGGCCAAAATGGAATATCTTCCAAGAAATTCCAGAGCCATTCAACTTCTTCACCGGCCTTGTCTAAGGCTATAAACTCATTCTCCACTATAGAGCGTTCAATACAGATTTATTTGGATGATTTCCAAGACATCGCTCCTCCACCGACTGTTTAGAATCGGTTGAACCGGTGATCTAATTTGCATCACTATACCCCTCTATTATCGCGGGATACTTATTGTAGTGCAAAGCATAATTTGGAGTATATTTCAAATACTTCAAAACTCGTTCCATTGTCATGAAAGTTCAAATGCAAACTTTCTTATGTTGTAGACTAATACATCTCGCCTTTCGATTGCATATCAGATTATTGACTACACTTAATGTAGTAATTATAACAACAGTTGGAATGATTGGCATCAGTTGTGGCCACAGCCTTTTAATATATAACACATTTCGCAATCATTCCGTCATTTTCAAGCATTTGTATGCTATTCATTCATACGTCTATATGATATGCAAATTATAGCACTTTCATTCATGAAACAAATCCAACTTGCAATAGATTTTGATCATGTTCATCGGTTGGTTCACCTCATTATAGACCAACATATTAATACGTTCGTTCATGAACGGTCATGTTTATACAAAACATACAAACACATCTTTCTATGAAAAGTCACAACCTTCAAAGTGACAGCATTCGTAAAAGAACTAAACAATATAAATTCTCAATAAAGAAAATAATCTTTCGAGAAAGGCACGTGACCAACTTCCGAATTAGTAGTTTCATCAACTAGTCTTTATTAAGACTAAACAACTGATGAATTTACCAACTACTATATCAATGGGGTTCAAAAATTATATCATTTAGACATTACGTCTTATATCATTTAGACATTACGTCTAACATTGGCTTTTGTCATGCATAAGCTAAAAGCCCCCACATTTTAAATATTTCATCAACATATCATCTACATATAATCAAATAATGACTATATAATTTGAAGCATTCTTAACGTAAACACATGTGTTTACACTTATTAATTTTTGAAATTATTTGACAATATTATTTGGTCAAATCTCGCATGTCCTTGTTTGGGTGCTTGTCTTAGTCTATAAAGTGACTTAACAAGTCGACACACCTTCTTTTCTTTTCCGGAAACCACGAACCCTTCAAGTTGTTCCATATAAATTTCTTCCTCCAAATATCCATTTAAGAAGGTTGACTTTACGTCCATTTGATGGATTTCAAGGTCATACACGGCGGCTAACGCTATTACCATCCGAATAGATGTAATTCTCGTTACCAGTGAGCATGTGTCAAAGTAATCAAGACATTCTCGTTGTCTTAAATCGTAGTCAATCTTGCCTTATATTTGTCAATAGTACCTTCTCTTGAAAATTCATTTGGAACCCAAAGGTTTATTTCCTGGAGGAAGATCAACCAATTCCCAAGTATGATTACTTAATATTCTATCTCACTATTGACTACCTCTTTCTAACATTGCTTCTTTAAATGTTTGAGGCTCACTTTCTAACAAGAATGTCAGAAAATCTGGTCCAAAGAAAGTAGTTGTCTTTTGACGTTTACTACATCTTGGATTCACCTCATTAGGTATACTTTTCTTTTCTTCTTCCCGAGGTTGCTTAGATATTTCACAAGACGACTCATATTTCTTTTATACGGATAAATATTCTCAAAGAATTCAGCATTATCTGATATGATTACCGTATTAATATGAATGTTGGGATTTTCTGATTTATGAATCAGAAAACTATATGCCTTACTATTTGTTGCATATCCTATAAAACCGCAATCAATAATTTCCGGCCCGATCTTTACCTTTTTTGGGTTTAGGAACTTGCACTTTAGCTAAGTACCCCCACACTTTAAAATTCTTAAGTTGGGCTTCCTTCCATTCCATTTTCCTATGGAATGGATTGCGTCTTGCTATTGAGAACTCGACTAAGTATACGGTTATCTGAAAGAATAACTTCCCCCCCAAATTCTGGGGTAAACCAGAACTTATCAACAAGGCATTCATCATCTCCTTTAACGTTCTATTCTTTCTTTCTGCAATTCCATTAGATTGCGGTGACTAAGGGGTGATTGTTTGGTGAATAATTTCATATTCCAAACATATTTCATCAAAAGGAGATTCACATTCACCGCCCCTTTTACTTTGTAGAGCCAACTATAAGAACTGTTGTTTGTGTCACGATAGAGCCAGAATTAATAAATGGTGAAGTTTTTAATCTTCAAACCAATCTGACACATTCAGAATTAATAATCGGTGAAGTTTTTAATCTTCAAACCGAGTAACATCTGATACAACTAGATCTAATAAACGGTGAAGTTTTTAATCTTCAAACCTTGTAATTTGTGACACAATCAAATTTAATAGACGATGAAGTTTTTAATCTTCAAACCGATAATAAATTGGAGTAGAATATCACTAAGATTTTAATCTCCAAAACGAGTATAAAGTCACTTCGACTTTAATCTCCAAAAAAACGAATAGAACGTTACGATGATTTTAATCTCAAAGATTAAGTAGAAAATCACGCAGATTTTAATCTCAAAGTAGGAGTAGAAAATCACTAAGATTTTAGTCTCCATAACGGGATTATACATTCACGAGAATTTTAATTCCCTTTCCAAAAGGTTTTTCCCACTAAACCATTATAACCCCTAAACATTTCAACAGTTTGATATATTTTCTTATAAAACAAACATATGTAATATCTTTACGTATATTCATGATTTCAAAACTATTTTCAAGTATTTAGTGTAAGCCTAATTCATACTTACAACCTTGAAAATAATCTTTCAAGATCAACACAAAGTTAGTCATCTACTAACATTTTGATCTCTTATTCTATTCAAGCAAATATACGTACATTCCTACATATTATATTTCAAACCATGTATATGTAATTCCTCCCCGACGGAAGCATTGGAATATTAAGAAACACCATAAAATGAAAACTGCATTCACATAAGTTATCCAACTTCATGCCTATAGCTACAATCGATAAGGAAGAATCTCATATTCTCAAGTTTTAACAATTGAAATATATCAATTTCAATTCTGTAACCAAACCGCAAACCATGTGGCAATCTCTTAGTACGAACAGTACCAAAACATATTCTTGTTTGTATTATTTGGATGGAAACAAATTCACTGGAAAAAGAGAACTTGTTAGAAAATATAACAGATTGCTCAACTATCTTTGGAGCAAAAACAGAATAAAGTCGCTTCGTCATTTTCCTCCATGACAGACGACTGTCACATCTGTTTTTTTTTTCTTCTCTGAACAATTAAACATGTTTCTGCAACATGTAAGCACCATTTGGTTATCTTTTCCTTATCTCTTTACAATAACATAATCATTAGAACATACCATGATGATACTAATCATAAGAATGGCAGCAACCTACTACCTTTGTATTTCTGAGTTCAAAGCCAGACATAGAAATACTTTGTACCAAGTAATCAAACTAGTAAGACCACATGCCACATAAGTTCAAAATTGTTTGTCTATGAATGTTGAATTAAATGTACCACAACATGAAAGGCATGAAAAGAGAAGAAGAATGGGTTTAAAAATTATCTGCTCCAAAAACGGTGGCCTCGTCATGAAAGAATGCACAATTCTCTCTTTAAATGGAGAACAATATTATTCAAAGTGAGTGGATTCCAAAATACTTGGAATGGATTTTCAAACTGGCCAACCTTTGCAAATAATTTCATGACTTAAATGTAGTAACAAATTTGGCAGTATTTGTTTTCATCAAAATGACGTAGCACTTGCCTCACCGCCTACCTTCAAAAGACATTAACTCTCGCAATAATGACACTGAGCCAACAGACACATAGTTTAGGCAAAAAGAGGTCATTTTGAAATCGAGTCACTTAGATTAAAAGACGAACACAGAAAAGTATTAAATTCCTTAAAATTGTTGGTATTTCTGTGTTCAAAAATTAGAAAATTATAGAAGCAAACAAACGTTAGTTCAATAAACAAATCGTAAAATAATTCCGAGCCCACTGAATGCACAATGTGTCCTTAAGGAATTTAATCCCCTTACTGTTGCCCAAGGTATACGGATTAATTCCTCCCAGGATAGAACGGAATAACTATTCTGTGATAGCGACACTTCAAATCACAGAACTTCAGCGAACTCAACAAACGGAGCAAATCACACTTGACACTTATATTTATTTAGAAAATAATGCAACAATGTAGAAAAGAGGGGAGAAGATTTCAGATTTTCCATGTCTGATTTCATGTCTAAATATGAGGCCAAGCCTCTAAATTTATAGACAAAGGAAGGGTGATATGGAGAGGTGCAATCTAAAAGGTGCCTCTTCCATTTCCCATTCACACCCCTTAATAAAAACGCAACACTGTAAATGACATGCAAGTAAGAGAAGAAGAAGATCTGTAACTGTTCGATTACAATACAAGGGGAGGATTGTTTTATATTGGTGGTTAGTGGTTGACAGTTGTACCTAACTAACCACTTAACCGCCTAACCTCCTCTAATTACACAATGACCCTATTCTCATATACACACACATACACTGTTGTACATATACGAATACAACTATGTATTCAATAAAAAGAATATGTCATTATGTGTCTAACTACTCTGTTAATGCAAAGTAGTTATATACAGCTAAGCTCAACACGAGCTCACGTGTGTAGAGTAAGTAAAAGGATTAAAATATCCCAACTCACACACTTCCTCTAATTCTGCCTATGTAACTAACATAACTATTACAACTAATACGGCCCTACTCTAATATAGAGATAATTTGAGACTTCCATCATCCACTTATTGCCTAAGAAAAAATTTGTTTACATTAAATAACATTAATTACTGTAATAAAGTGGTAGATTGAGGTGACATTGCAGACTAATTAGCCGTAATGATGCATATGAAAAATACTATCATGTGCTTATTAGTTAAGTATACCATTGAGTGTGAGTAAATTCTTCTCACATTATCCCGAATAGCTTCTCATGTTTTTTTCCCCACATAATTAAAAGGAGAATAAGGCCTATCGAGTAACGTACGTCATAATCAATTAAATGCAAATTCCCACTAGCTTTTACAGCTTAAAAATAAACTTTTGACTAGTGAATTGTTTTCATTGCGTTTTGCAATTTGTTTCACATGTATGCTCGTGTCGTCTATTTATCATCTTATCGTGAATTTCCTTGGTTGAATGATGAAATCAACGATGTTGACTTACTATATTATACTAATTCTTTTAGGACATATAATAATACTAATTTCAAGAGACAGCAAATAGTATCATAATTAATGTATTCGTACTTCAATGCAATATATTGATGTTGAAAAGTTGTTAAGAGTGTGAATACGGTTTGGCAGAAAATTCCATGTATCATAAAAAAAATTTCATCAACTTTTTTTTTGCACCTAATAAGTAGACAATTCGAGGATGCATTTATAAGCAAAGTGTTTTTGAGAAAAATGATTCCTACAATGATTGAAATGACATCCTTTATTGAAAAAAATATATATGAAGAAATCTTAACCACAAGTAACCAATATGGACTACTAAAACCATAATGATGTCGCAACTAATTGGAAAATGAAAATAATGTCTTTGTTTTCTCTTCCTGCACCACAATTTGGTTCACATTGAATGGAAGTGGTTTTTACTGCACGACTTAGGAGATAATCGCTTTTAATCGGCTCTACTTCTCCAAAACTAGAACATCTTAATTAACTTCCAACCAAATCATATACTATAACCCAACTTAGCTAATTGGTTGGCATTTGATAAAATGATGTAAACTGATTGAGAAGAAGAGGCTGCTGCAAATTCCTTTAGGTGGATTGGTTTATTTTATCATTCTTTAGTGATGTGAGCAGAATTCAAGCTGTATATTGACTATAAATTAAAATATATAGCGATTGTAATTATAATATGGTTGCAACTTCGTATTTGTATCAAATTAGATACAGAATTTCAATCCAATCAAAGACCTTTCTCTCATGGCCTCTACTCATTGCACCACCCTGCGCCCAAATTAGAAAGAAATAAAAATATTGGATAAGAACAAGATTAATAAATATATTATGATTTTGGAGAGAATATGGTGATGCTCATAGCTAAATAATAATCTGCAAGAAATAACTTGATTTACAATTAAACCAACAGAGGAGTATGTTCTGGTGTAATATTATATTAGGGACTTTTCGTATATGTACAAGATTTTAAATTTTTTTACCCGATTTTGTCTAAGTTTTTATATTTGCAGGAAGTAACAAATTCCTGGCATATGTACACCACAGTAGCTAAGGCAACTCCGTTCCAGCTCGCATTGTATTTGAAGAAGGTTTTTTATAAAATATATACAATCCAGTCAAAATCTACAATTTATCTACAACTTAAATACACATTTTTTGTACAGAATCCGGTCAAAAATTATAATTAATATACAACTTATATACACTTCAAGCTTTCAAGCTTTGATATGAACAGCCTTCATTCCTGTTTCAAACAAAGAAAACTTTTGAGTGTAAAATATGGTGATTGGTTTGTGGCCTTGACTTTGAGGGGATTGCTCCTGCACTTGCCATTATTAACCTTGGTTTCGACTTGGAAGTCTATGCTTGTTATATTTTGTATATCGTTTTTACACTCAACATACAAAATATATACAATTTGTATATGTCTTATATGTCACGACCCGAATATCCCACCGTCGGGACCGTGATGACGCCTAACATTGAACCCGCTAGGCAAGCCGACGTTACTGATTATTTTACCTTTTTCCTTTATCTTTAACAATTTACCATGCGATATAAGAAAATCAGGGGAAATCAAAATGCGGAAGAACATAATTTAACAGTTTAACTTGATACTAGTACGAAATCCATAATAAAACTCCACACAGAACTGGTGTCACAATTTCACGAACTGTCTACGAATACTACAAATAGTGGTATGAAGAAGAAAATACAAATCTGTCTTAGAAATAGATAAAACGGAATAGAAGCAAGATAGAAAGGGACGCCAAGGCCTGCGAACGCCTGCAGGACTACCTCAGGTCTCCACAGGACTGAAGGCAGCAACCTCGAACTATGGTCCGTAGGGTCCAGTATCGGGATCTTCACAAAAGTACAGAGTGTAGCATCAGTACAACCGACCCCATGTACTAGTAAGTGCCGAGCCTAACCTCGGCGAAGTAGTGACGAGGCTAGGACACGACCAACATCATAAACATGTGCAGTTAACAATATCTAACAGAATAATAATAATAGAAGCTATCAAAAGTTTACGGGAAGGGGCAACATGCTATGGGGAATACCAGAATAAGGAAACACAGAAATAACGGAAACGAAACAATCAAGGCACTTGAACCGATAACAGCAAATAATCACAGCAACAGAAAACAAATGCACGACATCACCCTTCGTGCTTTTACTCTCAATCCTCACCGTGCAATCAATAATGGAAATGTGCACGGCATCACCCTTCGTGCTTTATCACTCTTCCTCACCATATGCATCAATATAAATGTAAATGTGCACTGCATCACCCTTCGTGCTTTATCACTCTTTCCTCACCATATGCATAAGTATGAATGTGCACGGCATCACCCTTCGTGCTTTATCTCTCTTCCTCACTATATGCATCAATATAAATGTAAATGTGAATGGCATCACCCTTCGTGCTTTATCACTATTTCCTCACCCAAACAGTAGAAATAATAACATCCCGGCAAGGGAATCAACAATGGAAATAAATACAAATCCCGGCAAGGGAATCAGCTATAACCAATCTCGTTTCAACAGTTATCTTCACAAAATGAATCTCAACTTGAACCAATACTCAACAATGATTAAATACCAAGAAAATATCATAATCTTGTTCAACAGGGATAATCTTCAATTTAAACATGGATAGTACATAATGAGAATCACCACAATCACAATATAAGACTCACGTGCATGCTTGACACCAACGTATAGATACTCGTCACTACACCTATACGTCGTACACGACACTAACACGTAGCAAATAATACACAACACCTATTCCCTCAAGCTAAGGTTAGGCCAAACACTTACCTCGGATTCCACGGCCAAACTCAAGCCTCATATACCGCTTTTCCTTAGATTTCGTCTCCAATTCACTTGTATCTAGCTATAATTAACTTAACAACATCAATAAATGCTAAAGAATTCAACTCCAATACTTAATAATAGGTTTTCTATCATTTTTCCCAAAAAGTCAAAAATCGATCCCGGGCCCGCTTGGTCAAAACTCAAGGTTCGGACCAAAATCCGATTACCCATTCACCCCCGAGCCCGGACATGCAATTATTTTGGAATCCGACCTCAATTTGAGGTCTAATTCCCCAAATTTCAGAATTCCAAAATTTCACCCAAAAACACCTAATTTCCCATGAAAATCCCTAGATTTTGTGATGAAATCTTGTACAAAGATGAAGTAGATTGAGAGAAATGAGTTAGAAGTTGTTTACCTAAGATTTGGGGAAGAACTTATCTTTGGAAAATTGCCTATGAGAGCTTAGGGTTTGAGAGGTTTTGAAAAATGCTGAAAATCCCGTCTAAGTTATAATTTACACAGTTGCAGGTATCGCATTTGCGAAAAATGTTCGCAAATGCGACCAATGCTTCGCAAATGCGAAGGTTGGCCTGGCCTGCTGCCTTCCCAAATGCGAACATTGTTCGCAATTGCGGCTACTGTGCATGCCGCATTTGCGACGATGAACTTCGCAAATGCGAAGGTCCCTTGCCCAGCCCAGTCTTCGCAATTGCGATGAGCCTTCGCAATTGCAGTGCTCGCCTATCCAATTTCCTTAAGTCTCAAAAGCACTCCATAGCTTATCCAAAACTCACCCGAGCCCTCGGGGCTCCAAACCAAACATGCACGCAAGTCCAAAAATATCATACGGACTTGCTCGTGCAATAAAATCATCAAAATAACATCAACAACTACGAATTTAGCATCAAAATCAATGAAATTCTCAAGAACACCTAAAGTTACTATTTTCATGACCGAGGATCCGATTTATATCAAATCAACTCCGATTCTCACCAAATTTCACTGATTCGACTTAAACATTATTTCAAACATGTACCGGGCTCCAGGACCAAAATACGGGCCCGATACCATCAAGAACACACACCATTTCATTTCCCAAAAGTCTTTATATTTTCCGGGCATGCGCCCAAGTCCCATTTTTCCAGGCATACGCCCAAGTCCCATATTTTTCTACTGATCCTCCGGGACCGCTAAATCACGGGTCTGGGTCCGTTTACCCAAAATATTGATCGAAGTCAACTTAAATTCAATTTTAAAGGCAAAATTAGCATTTTTCTCAAGTTTTCACATAAAGGCTTTCCGGATATACGCCCCGACTGCGCACGCAAATCGAGGTGAGACAAAAGGAGGTTTTTAAGGCCTCGGAACGCAGATTTGACTGTTAAAACAAGAGATGACCTTTTGGGTCATCACATTATCCACCTCTAAAACAACCGTTCATCCTCGAACGGACATAGAAAAGTACCTAAGTCAGTGAAAAGATGGGGATATCGGCTCCGCATATCGGACACGGACTCCCAGGTAGCTGCCTCAACAGGCTGACCTCTCACTGAACACGGACCGACGGATAACTCTTTGATCTCAACTGATGAACCTGCCGGTCTAGAATAGCCACCGGCTCCTCCTCATAGGTCAAGTCTTTATCCAATTGGACAGTGCTGAAGTCTAGCACGTGGGATGGATCAACGTGGTACTCTGAAGCATGGACACATGAAACTTGGATGCACAACTGATAAACTCGGCGGCAACGCAAGTCTATAAGCCACCTCTCCCACTCGATCAAGGATCTCAAAAGGCCTGAAGAACCTAGGGCTTAGCTTGCCCTTCTTTCCAAATCTCATCACGCCCTTCATGGGCGACACCCGAACAACACTCACTCTCCGACCATGAATGCCACGTCATGAACCTTACGGTTAGCATAACTCTTCTACCTGGACTGTGCTGTACGAAGCCTATCCTGAATGATCTTGACCTTGTCCAAGGCATCCTGTACCAAATCCGTACCCAACAACCGAGCCTCTCCCGGATCAAACCACCCAACTGGCGACCGACATCGCCTGCCATATAATGCCTCATAGGGAGCCATCTGGATGCTCGACGGGTAGCTGTTGTTATAGGCAAACTCCGCTAATGGCAAGAACTGATCCCAAGACCCTCCAAAGTCAATAACACATACTCGGAGCATATCCTCAAAAATCTGAATAGTACGCTCAGACTGCCCGTCCGTCTGGGGATGAAATGTTGTGCTCAACTCGACCCGTGTACCCAACTCACGCTGAACTGCCCTCCAGAAATGTGAGGTAAACTGCGTACCTCGGTAGGAAATAATAGACACGAGTACACCATGAAGACGAACAGTCTCCCGGATATAGATCTCAGCTAACCTCTATGAAGAATAGGATACTGCCACAGGAATGAAATGCGCTGACTTAGTTAGCCTATCAACAATAACCCATACCGCGTCGAACTTCCTCTGAGTCTGCAGGAGTCCAACAACGAAGTTCATAGTGACACGCTCCTACTTCCAGTCGGCAATCTCAATCTTCTGAAGCAAACCACCAGGTCTCTGATGCTCATACTTTACCTGCTGACAATTCAAACACCGAGCTACATAAGCAACAGTATCCTTCTTCATCCTCCTCCACCAATAATGTTGCCACAAGTCCTGATACATCTTAGCGGCGCCTAGATGAATAGAATACTGGGAACTATGGGCCTCCTCTAGAATCAACTCACGAAGTCCATCCACATTAGGCACACAAGCACGACTCTGCATCCTCAAAACTCCATCATCTCCGACTGTAACCTGCTTGGCACCTCTGTGCCGCACTGTGTCCTTAAGGACAAGCAAATGAGGGTCATCATACTTCTGATCCACGCTCAAATAATGAAGAATGAGCGACTATGCAAGCTAGAACACGGCTGGGCTCAGAAACATCCAACCTCATGAACTGATTGGCTAACGCTTGAATATCCAAAGCAAGCGGTCTCTCACCGAGTGGAATATACACAAGGCTTCCCATACTAGCTGACTTCTGACTCAAAGCATCGGCCACTACATTGGCCTTCCCAAGATGATACAAGATGGTAATATTATAGTCTTTCAACAGCTCCAACCACCTCCTCTGCCTCAAATCTAGCTCCTTCTACTTGAACAAGTATTGCAAACTCTTGTGATCCGTGAACACCTCACACGACATGCCATATAAATTGCCTCCAAATCTTCAGCGCGTGAACAATGGCTGCTAGCTCCAAATCATGAACTAGATAATTCTTCTCATGAATCTTCAACTATCGCGAAGCATATGCAATAACCTTGCCATTCTGCAACAACACTGCGCCAAGTTCAATACGAGATGCGTCACAATATACTGTAAATGGACCTGCACCTGTGGGCAATACCAACAGCGGTGCCGTAGTCAAAGCTATCTTGAGCTTCTGAAAGCTCGCCTCACACTCGTCCAACCACCTGAACTAGGCACCCTTCTGGATCAACCTGGTCATCGGGACTGCTATAGATGAAAACCCCTCCACGAACCTGATAGCTTCATGGACAAGGATAAAGCTGTAGAAGCACCAAGAAAGCCATTCACAAGGTCTCAAGCTAAAGAGAAGCAAGACAAGGTTGTTGGGCTTCAATGGGAGATCAAGAAGGCTCTAATGGTGGAAGAAGAGCTCAAAAATTATGGAGAGTATTTGGCTAAGTGCTACACTCATTTCATGGTCCAAGTCCAAGTCCAAGAGGAGGTTGATTGGGGTCCAAGCACCAGCCAAGGAGGGCCTAAATTAGGCGCCTACATCAACTCACAAAGGAGCCAACTTGGCCCCCAAGATTCCTTATTTTGTTTCCTAGTTTGTTAGGACATATTTGATGTTTTCCTAGGTAGTTAAGGTTTTGTTTTTCTTTTCCTAAGATTATTGGAATTACTTTCCAAGATTGACTTGGTTTTTGTTTCCTAGAGTTTTACCTTTTCCTATGGTAGTTGGGCATGTTGTCCAAAGTAGTTTAGGACTTTATTTCCTTGTTTTTTTAGGTAGAATTTCGTGACCCCTTCCCTATATAAAGGGGTATCTTCTTTGCTTTTAGACTTAGACTATTATCAATAAAAATTGTGAGATTTTTCTTGCACTCTTGTGTGTGGCTACTCTTGGATTTATTCTTCAATCTTCAAGACTCAACTTAAGGTGGTAAGATTAAACTCTTTCAAAATCTTAGATCACTTCTAGGTATTCAAGAAAGGTGATAAGTTTAGGCTTATTGTTGTTCTTGTTATTCTAAAGGGTCGGGTTTCACAATCTATCTCTCGTTTTTAATTCTCTACCAAAGGCGATTAGTTCTTTGTTAGCTAATTATTGTTGTTAGGATTCAACTTCAAGAATAGACTTCTTGAATTCAAGAAACTCTTTCTTGAATTCAATCTATCTTTAATTTTTCGTCCTTTTTTGTTTCTTTATTTTTTTTAGCTTCCGCACGTTTCTTGATTTTCTTGTTTTTCTTAGTAATTCTTGAATCCCCCATCGTGTTGTTATCAAGTGGTATCCGAGCATAGGCTAATCAAGATTTCAATCTTGATAATCTTGGGAGGTTTTTGAGCAACAAAAAAAACCAAAAAAAACGAAAATTAGCCCCAAAAAAAGTGTTATTGCTCATTATTATTTTTAGAATTCAAGTATTATTTGGTTTCCAAGTCAAGAAAGGAAACAAGAAAAGGGGGTCCTTGTTCTTGAAGATTAAGGAAGCTTCTTTCCTTATTCTTGTGGGTTTTGGGTTTCCTAAAATTCTTTCCTTTTTTTTCTACTAACCAATTCCTATTCTCCCTAGGTACGGTCATTCACTTTTCTTTCTTTTTCTAACTCCATATTCTTATCACTAAAGGTTGTGACTAGTAAGGTTTATTAGTAAATCTAGAGATTAACGATCAAGAGTTGCATTGAGTGGAGAAAAAGGCAAGAGAGGTGAGAACATCATAGGGAAAAGCCAAATTGAGAGATATATATTACTTTGTTCATAATGTCTCGTACAGGTAGTGATGATGAACAAAGGGTTCTTCAAGAAGCCGAAATTAAAGGAAGGAATGATTTCACCTTGCAAGCTATGCACCAACAATTTGAAAGGTGGAATTTGCAATTCCAAGAGATGAGGGACACCATTGCTGAGCAAAATATTACAATAGCTGAACTTAAGAGGGGAAATAATGCTAGACTCCAAGCTTGGAGAAATGTACCCGCTCCCATTGTAAATCAGGAAAACCCTATCGATGATTTTAATGATGATATTGATTTTGATAGGGTAGGAAGAGATAGGAGGGGACAAAGAGGAAGACTAGAAGATGATAATATAAGTAGTATAAAGATGAAGATGCCATCTTTCAAGGGAACAATGGATCCAGACTTGTACCTTGATAGGGAGAGAAAAGGGGAAGCCATCTTTGATTGCCACAACTATTTGGAGGGTAAGAAGGTTAAACTTGCTGCTGTTGAGTTTTCTGACTATGCAGCAACCTGGTGGAAAAAGCTTTCTAGGGACAGATTGCAAGAAGGACAAGCACTCGTTGCTACGTGGGCTGAGATGAAGAGGGTAATGAGGAAGATATTTGTGCCATCACACTTTTAAAGAGATCTTCAACAACATATTCAAACTTTGAGGCAAGGGTCCATGTCTGTAGATGAGTACATTAAGGCTATGGATATGGCTATGACCCAAGCTAATTGTATGGAGGAAGAGGAGGCTACAATGGCGAGGTTTTTGAATGGTTTAAATAAGGAAGTAGCTGATGTAGTCGAATTACAACAATATATAACTTTAGATGAGTTAGTTGAATTAGCTGTAAAGGTAGAAAGACAAAACAAAAGGAGACAGCAATCTAGCTCATGGAAAAGCCGGCCAACTACTATTCCAAAGAAGCAATGGCCAAAATCTGAGGAGACACTTACTCTTAAATTCCGTGAAGACAAGGGCAGGAGCAAATTGGAATCCAAGGATGGGGTAAGCCTTTTATGCCTAAAACTTCTACTTCTACTTCTTCGATTCAATGTCTGAAGTGTCAAGGGAGAGGGCATAAGGCTTTTGAATGCCCAAGTAGAAGAAACATTCTAATCAAAGAGGATGGGGGATATGAGAGTGAAAAAAGTGAACCAAGTGAAGAACAAGAAGAAAACTTTGTAGAGAGTGAAGAAGGAGAAGAGATGGAGTACATTGATAATGGGGTGAATTTTGTGGTTAGGAGGCTTATGCACATTAATTTGGGTGACTCTAATGAAGAACAAAGGAAAAACATATTCCATACTCGGTGGGGGATTAAAGATAAAATTTGTTCTATGATAATTGATAATGGGAGTTGTGCTAATGTTGTGAGTGCATATTTGGTGGAAAAGTTAGGGTTGGAATGGACGAAGCACCCTAGACCTTATAGGTTGTAATGGTTCAATGATAGTGGAGAGGTCAAGGTGAATAAGCAATGCATGGTCTCCTTTAAGATTGGAAGGTACGCTGACGAAGTTCTATGTGATATAGTACCCATGCAAGCTTGTCATATCTTGTTGGGGCGCCCATGGCAATATGATAGGAGTGCTTTTCACGATGGGAGGAAAAATAGATACTCTCTTGAGCATAATGGCAAGAAGTACATTCTTGCACCTTTAACTCCTTCCCAAGTGTATGAAGATCAAAAAAAGATGAAAGAATCAATGGGGAAACATGGGGAGGGATCAAAACGAGAGACTAAAGGGATAGAAAAAGAGGGAAAAAATAAAATGAGGTGTGAGGAGAGATAGCAGGACAATGAGAGAAAGGAAAAGGAGGGGAAGAATGAAAATAAAGAAAGCATTGGAGAGAGGAAAGAGGCTAAGACTGAAAAAAAGTGAGCCTTGCAAAAGCCAAAGAGTGTTTAATTCCAAAAAAGAAGGGCTGCCTATTATTATGCTCACTTATAAGGAAGTTCTGCTTAATAATGATTCACTAACATCCTCCTTGCCTAGTGTTATTTCTAACCTTTTGCAGGATTTTGAAGATGTTTTTCCTGAGGATCTTCTTAAAGGTTTACCACCTTTAAGAGGAATAGAGCATCAAATTGATTTTGTGCCGGGATCACAAATTCCTAATAGGTCTGCTTATAGGAGCAATCCCAAAGAAACAAAAGAATTGCAAAGACAAGTAGAGGAGCTGCTTGATAAGGGATTTGTAAGAGAAAGTATGAGTCCCTGTTCAGTGCCCGTGCTTTTGGTGCCAAAGAAGTATGGCACTTGGAGGATGTGCGTGGACTGCCGCGCCATCAATAAAATAACAGTAAAGTATCGCCATCCTATTCCTCGTTTAGATGATATGCTTGACCAATTGCATGGTTCTCAAATATTCTCTAAAATTGATTTGAAGAGTGGATATCACCAAATTAGAATGAATCCTAGAGATGAGTGGAAAACTGCCTTTAAAACTAAATATGGATTGTATGAATGGTTAGTGATGCCGTTCGGGTTAACTAATGCACCTAGTACATTCATGAGGTTAATGAACCATATCTTTAAGGATTTCATGGAAAATTTGTAGTCGTGTATTTTGATGATATTCTGATCTTTTCTAAATCTTTAGAAGAGCATGTCGAACATTTGAAACAAGTTTGTAATGTCCTTAGGGAGCAACAATTGTATGCAAATCTATCCAAGTGCACTTTTTGTGTAGATAAGGTAGTTTTCTTGGGTTTTGTTGTGAGTTCTAGAGGTGTTGAGGTAGATGAAGATAAAATCAAAACGATTAAAGATTGGCCTACACCTAAGAGCATTACTGAAGTTAGAAGTTTTCATGGACTTGCTAGCTTTTATAGGAGATTTGTTAGAGATTTTAGTTCAATTGCTGCTCCTTTAACTGAAGTCATTAAGAAGGATAAGGTATTTAATTGGGGAAAAGAACAAGAGCATGCATTTAATATTTTGAAGGATAAATTATGTTCTGCTCCTTTGTTGCAATTACCTGATTTTAATAAGTCATTGAAATTGAATGTGATGCATCTGGTAGAGGTATTGGCTGTTTTAATGCAAGATTCTAAATCAATCGCTTATTTTAGTGAGAAGTTGAATGGGGCTGCATTGAATTATTCTACTTATGATAAAGAATTGTATGCCTTGGTAAGGGCTCTTGCTACATGGCAGCATTATTTGTGGCCAAAGGAATTTGTTATAAAAACTGACCATGAGTCCTTAAGATACTTGAAAAGCCAAGGTAAATTGAGTAGAAGACATGCCAAATGGGTTGAATTCATTGAGACAGTTCCTTATGTGATTAGCTATAAGCAAGGTAAAGACAATATAGTTGCTGATGCGCTTTCAAGAAGGTACGCTCTTATTTCTACTCTTACTTCTAAATTGATGGGATTTGATCATATTAAGAATTTATACATTGATGATTCTGATTTTGATGTCGCATTTTCGGCATGTTTAAATGGGCCTTTTGAGAAGTATAATATGAAAGATGGGTTTCTTTTTAAAGAAAATAAGCTTGGTGTCCCTAATTGTTCTTTGCGAGAAGTTTTTGTGAGGGAAGCACATTGTGGGGGGCTTATGGGACACTCTGGTGTGCCTAAAACACTTGACATCCTTGCTGAAATTTTTTTTTGGCCTAACATGAGAAAAGTTGTAGAAAGATTTTGTGCTCAATGCCTTGAATGCAAACAAGCTAAATCTAAAGTGTTGCCACGTGGTTTATACACACCATTACCTGTGCCTATTTCACCTTGGATTGATATTTCTATGGACTTTGTGTTAGGACTGCCTAGAACAAGGTATGGTAAGGATAGAATCTTTGTTGTGGTAGATAGGTTCTCAAAAATAGCTAGTTTTATTCCTTGTTTAAAGACTAATGATGCTTCTCATGTTGCTGATTTATTTGTTAGAGAAGTTGTTAAATTGCATGGTATACCTCGAACTATTGTTAGTGAAAGGGATGCTAAGTTTCTAAGCCACTTTTGGCGTGTGCTTTAGGGAAAATTGGGAACAAAATTGTTGTTTTCTACTTCGTGTCATCCACCAACTGATGGGCAAACTGAGGTAGTAAATAGAACCTTAGGAAATACGTTATGGGTTGTTCTAAAAGGAAAATTAACTTCTTGGGAGGATCACTTGCCTATGGTAGAATTTGCTTACAATCGAACTGTTCATTCATCTACTGGTTATTCTTTTGAAGTTGTTTATGGATTTAACCCCTTTACACCCCTTGACTTATTGCCTTTGCCTACTAATGAGATGGTTAGTCTTGATGGGAAGAAGAAAGCTGATTTGATGAAGACTATTCATGAGCATACGAGACTTGCAATTGAGAGGAGGAATGAGCAAATAGCTTTACGAAGAAATAAAGGTCGAAAACCAGTTATGTTCGAGCCTGGTGATTTGGTTTGGGTTCATATGAGGAAGGAGAGATTTCCTTCAAAAAGGAAGACAAAATTGCACCCTAGAGGAGATGGACCATTTAAAGTACTTGAAAGAATTGGAGATAATGCTTACAAATTGGACCTTCCAGGTGAGTTTCAAGTAAGTGCTACTTTCAATGTTGTTGACTTATCCTTGTTTGATGTAGGTTCAAATTCGAGGACGAATTCTTTTCAAGAGGAGGGGAATGATAGCTTCATGGACAAGGATAAAGCTGTAGAAGCACCAAGAAAGCCATTCACAAGGTCTCAAGCTAAGGAGAAGCAAGACAAGGTTGTTGGGCTTCAATGGGAAATCAAGAAGGTGCTAATGGTGGAAGAAGAGCTCAAAAATTATGGAGAGTATTTAGCTAAGTGCTACACTCATTCCATGGTCCAAGTCCAAGTCCAAGAGGAGGTTGATTGGGGTCCAAGCACCAGCCAAGGAGGGCCTAAATTAGGCGCCTAAATCAACTCACAAAGGAGCCAACTTGGCCCCCAAGTTTCCTTATTTTGTTTCCTAGTTTGTTAGGACATATTTGATGCTTTCCTAGGTAGTTAAGGTTTTGTTTTTCTTTTCCTATGATTATTGGAATTACTTTCCAAGATTGACTTGGTTTTCGTTTCCTAGAGCTTTACCTTTTCCTATGGTAGTTGGACATGTTGTCCAAAGTAGTTTAGGACTTTATTTCCTTATTTTTTTAGGTAGAATTTCGTGACTCCTTCCCTATATAAAGGGGTATCTTCTTTGCTTTTAGACTTAGACTATTATCAATAAAAATTGTGAGATTTTTCTTGTACTCTTGTGTGTGGCTACTCTTCGATTTATTCTTCAACCTTCAAGACTAAACTTAAGGTGGTAAGATTAAACTCTTTCGAAATCTTAGATCACTTCTAGGTATTCAAGAAAGGTGATAAGTTTAGGCTTATTATTGTTCTTGTTATTCTAAAGGGTCGGGTTTCACAATCTATATCTCGTTTTTAATTCTCTACCAAAGGCGATTAGTTCTTTGTTAGCTAATTGTTGTTGTTAGGATTCAACTTCAAGAATAGACTTCTTGAATTCAAGAAACTCTTTCTTGAATTTAATCTATCTTTAATTTTCCGTCCTTTTTTGTTTCTTTATTTTTTTTAGCTTCTGCACGTTTCTTGATTTTCTTGTTTTTCTTAGTAATTATTGAATCCCCCATCGTGTTGTTATCAGAACCGACGGTAATAACCCGCCAAACCCAAGAAACTCCGGATCTCTGTAGCTGATGTGGGTCTAGGCCAGTCCTTGACTGCCTCTATCTTCTTCGGATTCACCTGAATACCCTCTACTGATACAACATGTCCCAAGAAAGCAACTGAACTCAACCAAAACTCACATTTTGAAAACTTCGCATACAACTAATTGTCCCTCAAGAGTCAGAAAAACGACTCGAAGGTGCTGCTCGTGCTCCTCTCGGCTGCGGGAGTATATCAAAATATCATCAATGAAGACAATCACAAAGGAATACAAGTACGGCCTAAACAACTCGGTTCATCAAATCCATGAATGCTGCTGGGGCATTTGTTAAACCAAATGACATCACCAGAAACTGGTAATGCCCGTACCGAGTGCGAAAGCTATCTTAGGGACATCGGATGCCCTAATCCTCAACTAATAGTAGCCAAATCTCAAATCAATCTTCGAAAATACCTTGGCACCTTGAAGCTGATCAAACAAATCATCAATCCTCGGCAATGGATACTTGTTCTTGATGGTGACTTTGTTCAATTGCCGATAATCTATGCACATCCTCATCGATCCATCCTTCTTCTTAACAAACAACACGAACGCATCCTAAGGCGAGACACTAGGCCTAATAAAGCCTTTATCAAGCAGGTCCTGCAACTGTTCCTTCAATTCTTTCAATTCTGGCGGGGCCATGCGATATAGCGGAATAGAAATGGGTTGAGCGCCCGGAGCCAAATCAATGCAAAAGTCAATATCCCTATCGGGTGGCGTGCCCGACAGGTCTGCAGGAAATACCTCTGGAAACTCACGAACAATGGGCACAGAATCCATGGAAGGAACCTCAGCACTAGAATCACGAACATATGCCAAATAGGCCAAACATCCCTTATCAACCATGCGTCGAGCCTTCATATATGAGATAACCCTGCTGGTAGAATGACCAAGAGTCCCTCTCCACTCCAAATGAGGCAACCCCGGCAATGCCAAGGTCACGGTCTTGGCATGACAGTCCAATATAGCATGATAAGGGGATAACCAATCCATCCCCAAAATGACATCGAAATACACCATATCGAGAAGTAGGAGATCTACACTAGTCTCGAGACCCCCAATAACAACCACACACGCACGATAGATACGATCTACCATAATCGAATCACCCACCCGTGTAGACACATATACTGGAGCACTCAAAGAATCACGAGGCACAACCAAATATGTAGCAAAATAAGATGACACATAGGAGTATGTAGACCCTATATCAAATAGGACTGATGCATCTCTACTGCAAACTGAAATTGTACCTGTGATAACGGCATCGGATGCCTCAGCCTCAAGTCTGCCTGGGAAAGCATAACATCGGGGCTAGGCCCCACCACTCTGAACCACATCCCCGGACGGTCTCCTGTTGGTTGGCCTCCACCTCTAGCAGCCTGACCTCCACCTCTAACGGCCTGACCTCCACCTCTAACACCTCTACCTACACCTCTAGCTGTCTGACCCATGCCCCTAGCTGGTTGAGCGGGTGGTGGAACACTCGGTGCCTGAACCATGGCACGAAAACCCTGATACTGAGAATTGCTCGACGCTCGAGGGCAAAATCTAGCAATGTACCTCGAATCGCCACAAGTATAACAAGACTTCGGCTGCTGAGACTGCTGACCCTGGAACTGACTCTGATGGCCTGAGTAACCACCCTGAAAACTCTGGAGCAGAAGTGCACTGATAGGAGCTGGTTGTGCACTGTAGGGCAACTGATCAGAATACTGCACATGAGAACCACGGCCACCTGGAGCACCGTGAGAAGCGTGAAGTGCTGAATGAAACGGCCTGGGAGGATGGCCTCTACCAAAAGAATCCCTGCCTCCAGACGAGGCACCACTAAATCTGCCAGAATGACGAGGCCTCTAGTCAGACCCCTGACCGCTCCCCTGAGCTAGAACCATCTCAACACGCCTGGCCACATTGGCCGCATCTTGAAAAGAAATCTCGCTCCCTGTCTCCTTAGCCATCTGCGATCTAATAGGCTGAGCGAGTCCCTCAATAAACCTCCCCACCCTCTCTCTCTGGGTGGGGAGTATAAGAAGAGCATGTCGAGCCAAATCAATAAACCTCGTCTCGCACTGGGTGACAGTCATAGAACCCTGCTGAAGACGCTCGAACCGCCTGTGGTACTCCTCTCTCTGAGTGACGGGAAGGAACTTCTCGAGAAATAGCTGTGAGAACTGGTCCCAAGTGAGAGCTGGTGACCCAGCTGGTCTGGCCAAACAATAATCTCTCCACCATTTCTTGGTGGAACCTGATAGACAAAAAGCAACAAAGTCGACCCCATTGGTCTCCACTATCCCCATGTTCCGAAGAACCTTATGACAGCTGTCTAAATCATCCTGGGGATCCTCTAAAGATGTACCACCATAGGTAGTAGTGAAGAGCTTAGTGAACCTATCCAATCTCCACAAGGCATCTTAAGACATAGTCGATCCGTCACCGGTCTGAGCTACAACACCCGGTGGAACTACCCCAACTGGCTAAGATGCTGGAGTCTGAAACTGGGGAGCCATCTGCTCCGGAGTGCGAGTAGCGGGAGTTTGTGCTCCTCCCCCAGCCTGAGAGACGGCTGGTGCTACAGGAAGTATGCCTGCCTGAGTGACACTCTCCATAAGGCCAACTAGACGGACCAGAGCATCCTGGAGTACCGGGGTGGCAATGAACCCCTCTGGACCTGAGTTGGGCCCACTGGAACTGTCTGGGCCGGAACCTCATCGTCAAACTCTATCTGAGGCTATGCCGCTGGTGCTGCTGCTCTGGGCTGAGCTCTGCCCCTGCCTCGACCTCTAGCACGGCCTCGGCCTCTGCCCCTCGTAGGAGCTGCCGCTGGGGGCTCGGGCTGCTGATCAGCTGACAAAGCGGTACGTGTTCTCACCATCTGCGAAAGAACAGAGTAGAAGTTCAATTAGCATTGAGAATTCAAACCGCACAACGGAGATGAATAGAAGTGAAACTGTTCCTAACTCAGCCTCTGGGGATAAGCACACACGTCTCCGTACCGATCCGTCAGACTCTACTAAGCTTGTCCGTGGATTGTGAGACCTAAGCAACCTAGAGCTCTGATACCAACTTGCCACGACCCGAATTTATCAGCATCGGGACCGTGATGGAGCCTAACATTGAACCCGCTAGGCAAGCCAACGTTACTTACTATTTTACCTTTTTCCTTTTTCTTTAACAATTTACCATGTGATATAAGAAAAGCGGCGGAAATCAAAATGCGGAAGAACAGAATTTAACAGTTTAACTTGATGCTAGTACGAAATCCATAATAAAACTCCACCCATAACTGGTGTCACAATTTCACGGACTATCTACGAATACTACAAATAGTGGTCTGAACAAGAAAATATAAATCTATCTCAAAAATAAATAAAACAGAATAGAAGCAAGATAGAAAGGGACGCCAAGGCCTGCGGACGCCTGCAGGACTACTTCAGGTCTCCACTGGACTGAAGGCAGCAACCTCGAACTACGGTCCATAGGGTCCAGTATCAAGATCTGCACAAAAGTGCAAAGTGTAGCATCAGTACAACCGACCCCATGTACTGGTAAGTGTCGAGCCTAACCTTGGTGAAGTAGTGACGAGGCTAGGACACGACCAACATCATAAACTTGTGCAGTTAATAATATCTAACAAAATAACAATAATAGAAGCTATCAAAAGTTTACGGGAAGGGGCAACATGCTATGGGGATACCAGAATAAGGAAACACAGAAATAACGAAAACGAAACAATCAAGGCACTTGAACCGATAACAGCAAATAATCACAGCAACAGAAAATAAATGCACAACATCACCCTTCGTGCTTTTACTCTCAATCCTCACCATGCAATCAATAATGGAAATGTGCACGGCATCATCCTTCGTGCTTTATCACTCTTCCTCACCATATGCATTAATATAAATGTAAATGTGCACGGCATCACCCTTCGCGCTTTATCACTCTTTCCTCACCCTTGTGAGAGCACCTATAAAATATCATTTTCCCTTGAAGCTCACTGGACTAATTTATAATTTTTTATGGAAAAATGATAAAGCATACATTGTGTATAATTAATGCATAATATATATTTATTGACTAGAGAATTTAATTATTTCTAATAGAATAGCCAAATATGTAACTTCCTATTTATTAATCCGTTTGGCGGAGGCTAGAGACAGAGAGTAGGGGTGTTCAAAATCGAACCGAACCGAAACCGAAGCTTAATGGCTTATTGGTATCGGGTTAACAGTTTAACGGTTTAACACGGGCAACATATTGAAAACTTTTTATTAACGGCTTATCGATACGGGGGCGAATTATTCAATTTTCTTAACGGATAATCCGTTAACCCGTTAATATATATATATATATATATATATATATATATATATATATATATATATATATATATATATGGGCTGTTAAGAATAAGTTTCGGATAGTACAAGTGCTCAATAGGAACACCCTTGAGTTTAGGCGTCTAAATGAAAAATCGTGCCAACTTTAAGTGTCTCCGTATGTATTAGCCAAATTTATTTTTATCCATATATATTTTAAATAATAAAAAAAACCCTTCTTCCTCCAGTACTCTATCAAAGTGAATTAGAATAAAAGAAATCTAAATAAAATGAGTCATCTAACTGTGACAAAAGACAGAATTTGCTGTTTGAAACAAGATAACAAAGTTACACCACTGCTTCATCAACTTTGCCTGGGTTTTAAGGCGTCCTAGAATTCTAAGCATGACGAACATTTGTTTTAACAATGGCCAATTGGAAATCTTTCACATGGACTAAGACCAATGTGCATAAACATAAATAAGATTCTAGACAGATGATTTATCCATCACGGTGTCTCTTCTACTCGTCCCTCTTAGTACATCCACCACCTATTTAAACATACAGAGACTAAATTTTATTTTATTTTGATTGAATTAGGCCGACAAACCGCCTGATAAGAGCTAAACCGATACCAATCCGTCCGATATCTTATCGGGTGGCTAGTGGATTAACAAATTTAAAAGCCAATAACCGATAAGTCAAACCGTTAAGAGTAATTAACCGCCCAATCCGCCCGATAAGCAGCCCTACCAGAGAGTGGATGTCCGCAACTTTAGCTTTGTGTTTCTACTTTCTTTATTTATATACTCAATAGGACTGCCTTGGTCTAAGACGAAAGAGGTAAATCCATCATAATAATAGAAGTAAAAAATGTAGAATTCTTTTTGTTAGAGTGAACACAACTTGAAGTGCCTTTAAAAAATCTATATATCTATATGTATATTAAAGCAATAAAGTTACCATATATATTGGAATTATGGTTAAGCCAAGTGGTAAGCTATTAAAAAGCCACTTGGCAATATTAAAGAGAGTTTGTAGGGATATTGTCAATTAATTAAGGAGAGTTTGTAGGAATATTGTCAAATACGAAAAAATAGGTTAAGAACTATATATGCAATCCCATTTACTAAATTAAATCTTTTATTATTCAATTCTGTTTTGAATATTATATGGCAATTTTAAATTTAATTTTATTATAGATCTTTAATTATTTCAATTCCGTTTAGGCTCCTTCATTATAGTGAATATTATCAATTAAAAGGGGAGTTGAGATAGATTTTGACTCTTATATGACACAAGTTTGATTTACCTTGAATACAGTATCTTGCAAGTATGTATCTTTTTTTTAAATTGGTATTTGATTAACCATATATTTATTTATTAGAATTTATCCAACGTTAAATACAAATAATTTTTATTTTTTAGATTAAATAATAACTTTATGTTGGTTGTGAGGAGGAATCACGATTAAAAAAATTATTTTTATCGGCAACAAACCAAGCGGCTATGTGATTTTATTTATTCAAATGAATTAAACTTAAATCGATCATGTCACTACTACTACTACTACTACTAATAATAATAATAATAATAATAATAATAATAATCGCATATCTTCTGTCTATTTATTTGTTACACCAAATTAATTCAAATCATCTCCAAGCTTTTAAATTAAAAATTAAAATAAATTAAATTTTATCCAAGCTTTTGAATAAGCAAAGAAAACTTCAAGGACGAAAAAAAATACTTTGAAATATAAAGTATGAGCATATGCACTTCTATTTTTAATATATTATTATATTAAACACCAAATAAAATGATTATATAAAAGTTTTGTAGTAGGAAATTTAATATAAAAAAGAAAAATAGAGAGTGTAAGTTGTATACTTTGAATTAAGTTTAAAATAAAATGCCTATATTAAATAAATAATAATAAAGTTTTATTGACAAATTTAGACATAACCTGAGAAGTAGAATAAAAGAATAAAACCAAATAAAAAATTTATTACAAGAAAAAATCTAAATTCATCTATAATATATTATAATGGGAGTAGGAGACACGATATGAATAATTTTAAGTTATGGTAATGTAATAACATGGACAAAAAATCAAAAAAAAAAAAGGAAAAAAGTTTTGTAAATAAATAATTTCAGTTTCAAGATATATAGAAGAATAAGACTTATTTGATTTTTTAGAAGAGAAAGTTTTTCAAATAATAACGAGAGAATTCATACTATATGGATACGATACACGTTTTCGAAAATATTAAGATAGATAAAACTAAAATAGAAAATATAGACATCTGACAATTACAAGAAATAAATAAAAAATATAAAGATATATTTTTAATGTTTATGTAGTTAATTTCAATAGAAACTAAAAGTCATTGGGCATGCAGTTTGATTCTCTTGCCCAATTAGCATTCAATTTTTAGAATCGAAATGTGTGATGGATGTAGTGTGGATTCGAACAATTTTAAAGTTATTTTCATAAAAAGAGAATGGTCATGGGCAAGTAATTTGATTCTATCAACAATAAATTAACTCCAATGATGTTGTAAGGAAGTTAAAATATTATGAATGTACATAAGAACAAGAGGAATTGATACCAAGCTACACATCAATGTATTTTGTGGGAATAATATTTTAAAGTATGAATCAACTTACATCGGTTGAGTTAAATGTCAATTGTGTTACTTTACTGTTGATTCTCAATAAATCATCATATATGTATATATTAGTTTGTCTTTTCAACATCAAAATTCTAAGGGGCCATTTGGTATGAGGTATTAGAAAAAATAATGCAAGCATTAAGCTTTGTGTATTACTAATCCTTTATTTGGTACTATATTTGTCACGACCCGGATTTCCCACCCTCGGGAGTCGTGATAGCACCTACTCGTAGAAGCTAGGCAAGCCACGATCTTAGAAATCATTAACTCTTTTTGTTTTTAATTCCTTTTTAACCAATTAAATTTACCTATAATAAACAAATAAATTACAGCGGAATATGAAATTTAGCGGAAGTCTTAAATAAAATATAAAATCAAAATATCCTGAAGACCAACACATGCCTCTAACCAGAACCTGGTGTCACAACATCCACGGACTGTCTAGGATTACTACAAATAAGTGTTTGAAAGAAAAGAACATAGTCTGTCTCAAGTACAAATGACAACAGAACATAAAAACTGATAGAAGAGACGCCAGGCCTGCGAACGCCAGCAGGACTACCTCGGAGTCTCGGACTGAAGGATAGCTCCCAAGCTACTGCTGAGGACCAAATGCTACTCCAGGACCTGGATCTGTGCAAAAGAGCACATAGTGTAGTATCAGCACAACCGACCCCATGTGCTGGTAAGTGCCTAGCCTAACCTCGGTGAAGTAGTGACGAGGCTAGACCAGACTACCACATAAACCTGTGCAATTATACAATATACAGCGGAAACAAAGCAGAAATAATCAAGTAAGGATGGGAGGGGGAAACATGTTGCGGGGAGATAACAGTTCCGAATAAAGCATCAAGTAAAGAAAGGAACAACATAACTACAATGTCAACCAGGAGCAGAAATCAAATAAGTGCACGGCATCACCCTTCGTACTTTTATTCTCGTCCTCACCAGCATAACATTAGNGTAAAACAATGCACGGCATCACCCTTCGTGCTTTAACACTCTTCCTCACCCAAACAACAATCACAAACAAGGGCAAGGGAAATAAACAAGAACATATAGGAATCCCGGCAAGGGAACAACAATTAAACAATTAAATTCCGGCAAGGGAACAACAATTAAATAATTAAATGCCGGCAAGGGAACCTTTCAATAACTCTTTCTCCATCTTTCAATTTTTACTTCATAACTCGCTTTACCACTTGAGCCAATGCTCCAAAGGGTTCAATCATCTCATATACTTTCACAATTCATAATATAACTCGAGCCAATGCTCCAAGATGTTCAAAGGTCTCAATTCCTTCCACAAACTTTCCACAACAACTAGAAATCATCACCAAAGCATGAAGAATACAATGAAATCAAGATATTCACCATATAAAGACTCACGGTCATGCTAGACACCAACGTATAGATACTCGTCACCATGCCTATACGTCGTACACGACTAATACCACATAGCAAATAGGACTCAACTCCTAATCCCTCAGGCTGAGGTTAGACCAAACACTTACCTCGATGCCTTGAACACAACTCAAGCCTCAATTATAGCTTTACCCCTTGATTCTACCACCAATTCGCTCGTATCTAATCACAAATTACTTAATTACATCAATAAGTGCTAAATGAATCAACCCCAATGCATGAAAATGAGTTTTCCAAAGTTTTACCCAAAAAATCAAAAATCGCTCCCGGGCCCACGTGGTCAAAACCCGAGGTTCGAACCAAAACCCGATTACCCATTCCCCCGCGAACTCAAATATATAATTTATTTTGAGATCGGACCTCAAATTGAGGTCCAAATCCCCAATTTTAGAAAAACCTAGGTTCTACCCAAAACACACAATTTTTCCCCATGAAAGCTTTGATTTGAAGTTGAAATCATGTTAAAAGGTGTTAAGGAGTGAAGAAAATGAGTTAGAAATCACTTACCAAATGTTTTGGAGAAGAAAGGTTGTTTGAAAAATCGCCTCTTCTGTTTTTGGGGTTTTGAAAAGTGACAAATGACTGAAAATCCCGTTTATTTATACCCCTCTGAGACCCCCTGTGCGGACCGCATTAAATGGACCGCGGCCGCACAGGCTTACCTGAAGACCTGCAGTTCAGCACCCTGTGCGGACCGCACAAAGCCGACTGCGGCCGCACAGCCTTCACCGCGCCCCGCACAAAGGCGACCGCGGCCGCGCTGGCCCCTCCGCGGTCGCACGCGATTTCTCGCGGACCGCATTAGAGGATTCATAGACCTGCAACTCCTGAACCTGCAACATCTAATTTTCTAAGCCTACGGCATCCCGGAACCTACTCAAAACTCACCCGATCCTTCGGAACTCCAACCCAAGTATACACACAACCTCAAAAACATCTTACGAACATATTCGTGTAATCAAATCACCAATATAACATCATGAACATCGAATTAAACCTCAAGATCAATGAAATTTCTCAAAACTCCTTTAAACATCAATTTTTGCAATTTAGGTCCGAATCACGTCAAACGACGTCCGTTTTCAATCAAATTTCACAGGAATGACTTAAACCATATATAAGACATGTACCGGGCGTCGGAACCAAAATACAGGCCCGATACCAACACGTTCTAATCAATTTTTATTTCAAATTTCCTTAAACAATTCCAGAAAACGATTTTTTACAAAAAAGTTCATTTCTCGGGCTTGGGACCTCGGAATTCGATTCCGGGCATACGCCCAGGTCCTATATTTTCCTACGTACCCTCTGGGACCGTCAAATCACGGGTCCGGGTCCGTTTACCCAAAACGTTGACCAAGGTCAAATTTATTCATTTTAACATCAAAACTTAGCATTTTTCACGGAGTTTCATATTTAAGCTTTCCGGCTATGCGTTCGGACTGCGCACGCAAATTGAGGCGACTCTAAATGAGGTTTTCAAGGCCTCGGAGTCATAGAATTTAATTAAAAACAGGTGATGACCCCTTTGGGTCGTCACAATATTTTTTAACATATGTATAACTAATACAAGTATTAATTATACATCGTATTTGGTATTATCCTATGTATAACTAATGCATAGCAAACCATGATCTTAGCAATGCAAGGATTTTATACTTGCATAAATATGATTAAAGACATAATTGCCCCTCTAAATACTTTGTATATATATTTTGTATATTTTTATATTGTGATATTTTAATTATTTTTTTCTTTAGCATTCTACTATAATCAAAATAATATTATATTAATACTACATTTGATTTTGAATTCATTCAAAGTATAAACTGAATTTTTTTATTTGTTAAAAATCTACCCATTTTTGTAATAATTGGTATGTGTATTATATGTCATGCAATTAAAATTTTCTTCTCTTTTAATTCCAATATTTTAATTAGTTTTATATTTTAATTTTGCTGTCATATAAAAGAAGTTGGCTTTAGAAAGAGTAAAGAATGTGGAGGGTAATAAAATTGGTGCAATAAAAATAGTGTACAAAGTTAAAAAATGTGCAGGTAATTTTTGTAAATTATTAATTTTTAAAAAAAAATTATCCAATGATTTAGTACACCAAACCAAACAATGAATAAAAAATACTGTCAGCATTACTAATACACCATATTCAGTACTATTCTTATACTTCCTATCAAGCGAACCCTAAAGGTAATAAATTGTGTGACTTAGGTCGGTAGAAGTTGATGTTGTTGTGAGAGGTAATTATGTTGGGATAACAATATAATATGTTTTTTATAATTTAAATTAAGATATTAATAAATATTTTTTTAGTTATTACTCCATGTAATATTACTCCATAGATATGAGGTTTTAATATTTGAGTTTCTGCCAATAGTTATTCATTTATGTATATAAAATTTTATGGGATTATAATAGTATCCGCACATCATGCGGGTATTAATAATAGTATAGCAGAAAAAGAAAAAAGATATATATGAAGGCTCGCCTTTCTTTTTTATTTTCTTCCATGTTTTCTTTTTCTTCTTTAAATATAATTTCCAATGACGATTGGATCAGTTCACCAACTTCCATGCACCTTGAGATGATTAACTACTGACGTTCTGCTCAGAACAACTCTGTTCCATCTCTCAGTTTTTATTTTATATTTAATAGAAAAGATTCCTAAATTTAGAAATAATTTTTTAAACTTTAGTGTCATTATTACAACAACCAAAAATTGAAGTGCCACCTTTGTTCAAAAAGCAAAAGCAAATTCACCAAACCACTAAGAAGTGTCACGATCTTCAACCTCCCACACCCCCCGCCCCCTCCCCCAAAGTTCCCCAGGCCAGGGGCCTAAACACCAACCCAAAAACCAAAACGAAAAAGCTCGCATCTTCCATAGAGCGCAAAGGACCAAATTACAGAGTCAAAAAATGGCAATGGCTATGACTCTTCGTAAACTCTCTTATGGTTCCTCCATTAAGCTTCTTCGTCCTCTCTCCAATGGCTCTTCTCTCTATTACATGGTGGAGTATATAGATCCATTAATATTTTGTTATTGATTTCTAAAGCTGGTGATATTCATTTTGCTATTATTTTTTTTTTATTTTTTTCCAACAACAGTCGTCTTTGCCTAATCAAGCAATTCGTGAAAGGGAGGATCCGCGTGTTACGGTTAGTAAATCGAATCATAATACATATCCGCCTTTTCATTTTCACGCTTTTTTGTTGTTGTTGTGGATCTTTGATTTATGTAAATTTCCAATACTAGTAACAATTTGTCTCTTCAATAAATATGTTGTGCTTTCAATGTCTGCTCATGGTTATTTGTTATCAGTGGATAAAGCAGCTGAATGCGCCACTTGAGGATATCGATCCAGAGATCGCCGACATCATTGAGCATGAGAAAGCTAGGCAATGGAAGGTTCGTAATCGTATTTGGTATATGTTATCACTAATTGTATACTCCTATGGAGGAAAATGTTAAACTAGCACTTAAAAATTAGTTTAGTGGAGAAAACATGAAATTAAATTTTAAAAGTTGATTAGCTTAATGAATTTGAATTTTGAAAGTTGTATAGAAATAGGACTGTATCTAAGATTTTGTTAAGTCTCAAAAGGGGAAATATGTCATATAAATTGGAATAAATAGAGTACTTTTTGCAAGTACCTGTTATGTTAAAAGTTTGTTTTCTTATATGTATGAACAATGAATTTGTAGGGCCTTGAGCTTATCCCTTCAGAGAATTTTACGTCATTGTCTGTGATGCAAGCAGTTGGATCAGTAATGACCAACAAGTACAGTGAAGGGTATCCTGGTGCTAGATACTATGGAGGAAATGAGTATGTTCAAATTGTTTTCATTCTCTGATTGAGTTGAAGTAATCTAAGCTGCTGCGACATTGATAAACTTGCTTTGGCTGATCAGCAAGTTCTGCTCATTCTGGCTATCATTCGTTGCTAACTGAATATCATTGGGAAGAGTTACCAAGCATGTTTATTGTCCTACACAGGTACATTGACATGGCAGAGAGATTGTGTCAAAAACGTGCATTAGAAGTTTTTAACTTGGATCCTGCCAAATGGGGAGGTAATTACATCGTGCAGAAACTTTATTCTGAGTGGATCACTAGATGTTAACAGAACTTATATGGCTCTATTCTTGATCTATAGGCTTTTGATAATAGTTTTTATGCTAAATATTAAATGAATTTTGCTGCAGTCAACGTTCAGTCGTTGTCTGGATCGCCTTCAAACTTTCAAGTGTACACCGCTTTATTAAAGCCTCATGAGAGAATTATGGCACTCGATCTTCCTCATGGTGGACATCTCTCACATGGTTATCAGGTTCTTTTTTTTTTTTTTTGGTTATCAGGTTCTGTTCTCTTGAATTAGTATCTCTGAGTATTTCACTGTCATCTATATTTCCCTGCAATGTCCTTATTTCTGTTCATGCTATGCAGACTGACACAAAGAAAATTTCTGCTGTGTCTATCTTTTTCGAGACCATGCCATACAGATTGGATGAGAGCACGGGTTATATTGACTATGATCAGGTAACCTGTTACTTGTCTGTTTAATTGGGAATGATTTAGATTACAAGCAATTCTTTTTCTTGTGTCTCGCTGCACCTTTTTGGCTACTTATGAATTACTAGTTTCAGTAGTCATCGGCTCAAAAAATATAAAAAAGCCAAAAGTATCCTTTGTCATTCCTGTGTAATAGGCTACAGCACTGATATCTTGGTTGCAACATCGTAGAATTTGCAAACAATAGAACATCACTTTTGGTTTAAATTGTTCCTACTTCATATGCTTAGGCATGTTTTGCAATGTCACTGTCCACATGGCGCAGGCTCTATTATAGCTTCTAAGCATGTTCAATAAACAATATTGGGGAAATGAGATAGGTAAGTTCTTGCTGTTTCGGCTCGAAAGTGTAAGCTGTTGAGCTAGGAATACTGTAGGAACAGGTGACTTCATACCACAGATGTTTATGCTAGTCTTGTCTGGGAAAAAGGAACATGTGTTAGTGTTTACAAATCTAAGCTGCTACCTGGATTCCTTTCCCTCTTTTTGTCTTCCCCCGGGCTTTTAGTCTTGTTATTTTCTTCAACTAACTGTTGTTTAATTTCCATTTCACCAGCTGGAGAAAAGTGCAGTACTCTTTCGACCAAAGTTAATTGTTGCTGGTGCAAGTGCTTATGCTCGCTTATATGATTATGCACGTATCCGCAAGGTAAGCTAATAAACCTTTTGGTGCCTGTTCCCACTACTATATTTTCCACTTTTTTAAGATAGCTCTATTTTGAGTGATTGACAGGTATGTGACAAGCAAAAAGCTGTTCTCTTGGCAGACATGGCACATATCAGTGGCTTGGTTGCTGCTGGAGTCATTCCTTCTCCTTTTGAGTATGCAGATGTTGTTACTACCACAACTCACAAGTCACTTCGTGGTCCACGTGGGGCAATGATCTTTTTCAGAAAAGGGCTGAAGGAGATAAACAAACAAGGAAAAGAAGTGAGTTTGACCTGAAGTTAAATAACATGAAGAACTTAGTATCGATTCTCTTTGGAACTGAAATCTAGGAATTGACAATTTGTAGTTGGTCCATCCTTGTAACTTGTTTGTTTACTTCTCCAGTTACCATGTCCAGCACATTAACCTTTAGCTTATGTAATGAGTTCCACCAACCTCTCTTTTTTTTTTCTTTTTTTTTTTTGTTTTTTTTGTTTTTTTTAATAAGGTAAGATTTAATTAATACGCAGTATTAAGAAAATACAATGGGCTCCACCAAACTCTGTTGGCCTCAACCCGCAGATTCTCCTATGACCTCGTAAACCTACCCCCTTTGACACACCATAAACTCATGTACCTCCATTAACCCACTACTACCTTGTTCCCTACACTGTCAAAAGACCATCTGCAACCGCTGCATCATTATGGACTATACTGCAAGGTGGTTTTAAGTGTTTGTGGAGGGTATAAATAGTTTGCAAGGTTTAAGTGTTTTAAGGAGCTAAGCTGGGGATAGCCAATGGGTCAAAGGGCATAAGACACTTGTGGGGTCTCAAATATCGGTTTAATTTCTCTCTGTGCTTGATTAAATTGGCTTTTTTCAAATGAATCAAAGGTCAGACCCTTAATCTCTATCCTTTAAGAATATCAAATCGGAGTTAACACAAAAGATTGGACGAAAAGCACAAAAATCCCATTGTTGAAATATGATAGCAATTTATATCTCATTTTCTTTGAATGAATAAGAGATAAACTGTAATGAGATAGTAATAGTCCGAGCGTAATTCTGCAGGTGATGTATGACTATGAAGATAAAATCAACCAAGCTGTTTTTCCCGGACTTCAAGGAGGTCCCCACAATCACACAATTTCTGGCTTAGCCGTTGCTCTGAAACAAGTAAGTAATTCGTCTTCTGTGTTTGTTTCCAATGTTCACAGGGTTTCCTTACAAGGCGTAATTTATATAACATCTCTTTGTATGTTATCTAGGTCATGACACCGGAATACAAGGCATACCAAGAGCAAGTTCTTAGCAATTGCTCCAAGTTTGCTGAGGTACTACGTCCTTACTCATATAGCTTAGTGTATGATCATTTTTCCTGGAGAGGGAGGTTATTTGATGCTTTTGTTGCATGTCTTTATTTCTCATCACAATATTTCGCAGAGTTTGCTGGCGAACGGATATGATCTTGTTTCTGGTGGGACTGAGAATCATCTGGTTTTAGTAAATTTAAGAAATAAGGTACATAAATAATCTATTTACCTTTGTTCATTTGGAACTCATTTTGAGAGCTTACTGTCCTGTAATTCAAATTGCGGATATTTTTGCCAACAGAGACCTCAAAGAATGTAGGTACTTTTTCTTGAGAGTTGTGTATATTTGCAAAATCTTCACTAAAGAAACTGGTCAAATATAGACAACTTTGTGCATTTCAATTTGGAAGTTCAACCCTGATATCTAACATGGGAGCCACCTCTAGTACAGTTGACCAGCCTCGAATACGCCAATGGAGAACTCTCCTGATATGTGCCTGTCGTTACATTATTTATGATTTGTCACCAGCTGACATGGTACATTTGGTAAATATCTTCTTCAGGGTATTGATGGCTCTAGGGTTGAGAAGGTTTTAGAGTCTGTGCATATTGCAGCCAATAAAAACACTGTGCCTGGTGATGTATCCGCCATGGTGCCTGGTGGCATTCGCATGGGTAAAGAACTTAATTTTTCCCTATTTATGATTGCTTAAATAACTGGAAAATTTTGTTTTCAGCATCTCATGAATTAACAGAAAACCTTTTAATATTCTTTTGGCTATATCTTAGTATTAACTAATTATTCTTGTAATGTGAAATTAAAAGCACTAATTAAAATGAGTAAATAGAACAGAAAATTATTCCCATTATAGGGTGACATACATGTAGCAGCAATTATGTCAAGTCAATTTACCCCTTCCCATGCTGTGATCCAGGAACCCCAGCTCTGACTTCTAGGGGATTTACCGAGGAGGATTTTGTGAAAGTGGCTGAATTTTTTGATGCTGCTGTGAAGTTGGCCCTTAAGGTCAAGGCTGAGACCCAAGGTTTGGTGATTTTCGTCTTATGAATTTCGGAATACATAAGTTCCCCTTATCATATAATATATTTTAAAAATTTAACAATGTTACTTACGAAGATTGGTTTCTAATAAACGTAGGAACAAAGTTGAAGGACTTTGTGGAAACCTTGAGTTCAGACTCCAAAATTCAATCTGAGATTGCCTGGCTAAGGCAGGATGTTGAGGACTATGCAAAACAATTTCCTACTGTTGGTTTCGAGAAAGAAACAATGAAATACAAGGATTGAGCTGGGATCTAGTATTGAGGTACTTCTGTTGTCCTACTTTACTCCCCAAAACAGGAGTTTCTGTTGTCTATTTCTGTTTATACCACAATGTAAAATCACGTATTCAAACATTGGGTCGATTTACTTATCCAAAAGAATGCGAGGGTTCCTTTTGCTCCACATTCTGGAATTTTGCTTTCACTGGCTCCTTTCTAACTGTTTATTTGCCGCATGATTTTCTCGAAGAATATATCATGTGCTAGATGATTGCCTTTTTAGTTCAAATTTCCTACTTTTCCTTGTCCCCTTAGTAGCCTTATTCTGCTATCAGGATCGAGTCGGAAGGCATTTTTCTCCAATGAAGTTAGAACTTTGTCTTTAGAAGTCTTCTGGAAGTCACCTGCAGGCGAGGAAAAGAGTTACATGGATCACATTTGTATTATTTTCTAAATCAAAGTCATGGTCAGATGTAATTTTCAAGCTGTAAAACAACTGTTCCAAAATTCAATTCGTCTCATTCTTGGTTTAGAGAAGGACGAGAAAGCCAAGATGGTTTAGAGAAAGCCCTTTTTGGAATACTCTCGCAAATGCATCGAAGTATAATAAGAAAAGGGACAAGATGGTGAAATGTTTGTTATAGCTTTTATGCATGTGAAGTGAACACAACTTGACCAAAGAAAACCCCAATGGTTTTGGGTTAAGAGTTATAACATATGTCCCTGCCAAAGATAAGTTCTAGCTAGAATTCAATCAATGCCGCCTACCACAACAATAAAAAACCCAGTGTATCTCACAAATAGGGAGTTTGGGGAGGGTATTATGTACGGAGCCTTATCCCTACCGTATGTAGGTAGAGAGGCTGTTTCCGGTCGACCCTCGGTTCCAAGCAAACATTCAAAATTATTTTTATCGATCAACATATCATTTTAAATTTCTTGCTTTATAATGTCCATAGCTCAGGTGGAGATATGGAAAATCCTACCCATTGGGATCAAAGCTGAAACAAACAAAGTAGCCTTGAACGACAATAAATGGGATTACAAAATACAGAAATATACCAAAAGAGAATATTGTAACATGGTTTGGTCAATTGACCTATATTAATATTGGAGGAAGGAGATGGACATCTACGGCATGAAAGACTACAGAAATTAATATCAAAAGAATAAATTCTTCCCTAAATATGACTCTTCAATCCTAAAGGACTACATTATTGAAAAACTATCAACTTATATTGTAGAAGTACACAACTTTTTGCTCCATGAAAAATAAGTAGTCAAATATGAAAGAGATCTATATTTTATTTTCAGAAAAAGAAAATAATATTATGGTAAATATTTTGCCCTTTCTTTAAAAAAAAAAATCAAATATGATAGAAAAATCAGACCAAACACTACACGATCATGGTGATTGGTGGATATTTTGTGTTTACACATTTAGTAAGGACTTAATAAAAAAGTTAGTCTATATAATATTTCCTTCACATTAGGTTTAATTTAGAGCCCTAGTTGACATGCACGGCTCGTTGTTGCCTGTCCTAATACAATACTACTATAATTATTCTATGTGAAGAAAGAAAATCAGCCGTCTTAGACAACTCAAAATAAATAGATAGGATATCTCGTATTCTTGTACCTCCATAACTCTTCTCTCATGGAGTATTCTAATATTGGCCTGATGATTTGGTAACAGAGATTTTTGCGAGGTTGCCCGTGAAATCTCTTTTACGATTCAAATGTGTGTGCAGGAATTGGTACTCTCTTATTACAAGCTCTTTTTCTGTTAGAAAACACCATCATGACAAATAAAACCCTAGCCGTCTCTTAATAGCTATTTATGGCGATGATCTCTCACAATCCGGCACCACTATTCATGTGTTGCCCGATAAAATATTACCCGGTTTGATTCCTGAAAAGCCTAATAATTTACAGATTCCTGTAGAGTTAGATGAGATTATTGGTCCTGTTGATGGCTTATTTTTCTTGCTCAAAGATTCAGATATGGCTCTGTGGAACCCAGCTACAAGAGAGTTCAGACCTCTTCCACCAGATCTTCTCAAGTTCACCCAATCTTGTCCTGGTTGTTTTGAAAACATATTTGGCTTTGGCTTTGATCCAATAGGTCACGATTACAAGGTGGTTTGCATTTGGTTTCTTTATGATGAAGATGGGTCTAATCCTCGTGTGTGGTTTGCTGCCGTTTATTCATTAGTCAATGACTGTTGGAGAAAGATAACTTGCAACTTTGATGCTGATCCATTAATGTATAACTCAATAATGTGCTCGACCTGTGTGAATGGATTTTATTATTGGTGTGCAAGCAAAATTGTTAAAGTCAGCCACAATACCTTTAAACGAGTCCTAATACGATTTTTTGACATGCACAATGAAGTGTTTGATGAGATGCCATGGCCTAGCCATATATCAAGACTTGATAGTTGTGATCTCACTATCTATAAGGAGTCCATTTGCCTACTAGTACGTCTTCTCGATGATCATAACATAAATTCTACATATCCTGCAATTGATATATGGGTGTTGAACGACGAAAGATTGTGGATTAAAGTTCTCAACGTGGTGCCTACAAGGACTGAAGTTCTTAATGTGGTGCCTACACTATCTGAGTGTGAGCCTATAGGGTTTTGGGGTCATGATAAGTTTCTATTTTCACGTCATGAAAATATAATGCTATATGACTCTAAAACTCATGAATTTACACATTTACTTGATAAAAATGATGAGCGGTGTGATAGTTCAGCTTTTAATTACAGAGAGAGTCTAGTCTCCATCAAAGGCAAAAGTGTTTGTCATAGGCAAGGCAATATCTTGGATCTCATTCAAGAATTTTTTGAAGATAGCGAAGATGAAGAACTTTGAATCTATGTTGTGGGGACTCTCTAAAATGCTACCGCATCTGTATCGAATCCTCCAAAAATACATTACTTTTATGGAATTTGACACGCCTCCAACAACATTCTCGAAGAGTCCGAGCAACATAGCTTTGAGTGGATTGAGGTGAATTTGGTGTCATTCTTTGCTTGGTGCAAAGACGGTGAACTAAGTGTAATAGAATTTTGTCTATTAGATTATCTTTGATTGAAAATATGAGTAATGTATGCTAACTCTGTTTTATATTTTCTGTTGAAGTAAAGATTGTGAATATTGTTTGGTTAGGTAGACAAATACAGTGTGTCTTTACATTCGTGAAAACCTTTTATTCTACATCTTTTTACCACACATAAAAAAGATAAAAAAAATTACCAACGCTTCAATAGAAAGTCTAAAGGAAAAACTAGGGGTATTCATGGTTCGGTTTTGGATCGATTTTTCCGTAAAATGAAACCAAACCAAGTAAGTCGGTTTTTCAAATATTAGAACCAAACCAAACCAATTAAGTCGGTTTTTTCTCGATTCCTTTTATGTTGGATTTTGTCGGTTTTTCGGTTTTTTCGGTTATTTATTAGTTTTTTCTTAAATACAAGACATACACTACCAAACACATATTTTGGCGCACGTATTTTCAACGTAACACTATCAAATCAATTGCCCTTTGAGAAATCTATTATTTACTAAAATATATTGATGATAATTGAATCAAATAGTGATGAATAATTTAAGGACTCAACTAAAAGTGTATTTTTTTTAACATGAAATGGATTCTTACACTTAATAAAAGAAAACTACCAATATAAAGGTAAAGAACTGTACTAAAAGTGCAAACGATTAACATTCACCATAAATTTTTGGAAACTTTGTATAAAAATATACATATATATAGGTGTAATAATAAATTTGAAATAGCTACTCCTATAGTCGGTTTGGTTCGGTTTTTTCCGGTTATTTTTTGATTAAAACCAAAACCAAACCAAATTTGGTCGGTTTTTAAAATTCAAAATCAAAACCAAACCAAACAAAAAAGTATCGGTTTTTTTGGTCGGTTTGGTTTGGTTCGATTTTTCGGGTTTTTATGAACACCCCTAGGAAAAACCAAGTACCTGCAATAGATGAATAAAATCTTGATCAAATTTTCCAGACACTGCTCTAATGTCGTGGTCTCTCCTCCTCCTCCTACTTTTTTTTCGTGTGTGTGTGTGTGTGTGTGGAAGATTGAACTCTAACATTAAATCGCTACATTGGTTTCTCTTCCAGATCCAATTCTGAGTTTAATCGTACTTTTCTTTGTTGGATGTATATATGGTCTGTGTACTAATTAAGCTTTATGAAGACCAAAATGGAGGAAAGATTGATGGTGAAGAGCAAGAGTGTTAGTGTTACTTTACTACTTTAAATGCTACAATTATAAAAACTTTTGTAACATTCTACATGTTGGCTTCCTTTCAACTTGCAACGGTAATTGTTATTAATTGTGGCAACCGTTCCACTATTTTTGGAAGAACGTGGCTTTGAGAATATAAGTAGCAATCCTAAATGGAAGCTTTGTATTAGAACACAAACGAAACCAAAATAATAGGAAAAAGTGTTGTAAAAATATTGGTTACGGAGAATAAGAATTAGCTCGAGGCGTGTCAAGGACACTTTTCTTAAGTATATTTCGTCCACACCGTGATGAATATTACTAGGCGTATTCCCCAGGATTCAACAATCTCTTCTACTATAAACTAGGAATAGAAAAACAAAAATTAACAAAGACAACCAAACACAATAGCAAGTAATGTTGAAGTTATTATAGCTATTCAATTGTCAAAGATTGAATTCAAACTTATCAAATTAGTTGTTACAAATATTAAAAGAATATTCAAAATGATTAGTGTAATAAAGATTCATTAATATAATATTAAAAGAATGAACCTAGACATGTTTTTAAACAATTCTTTTTGAGATATTAAAAATTTTTTCTAATAAAAAGAAGCCAAAAAATAAGAAAATAAATAAATAGCAATCCTCATCTATGGAACATGTCACAACAACCTTCCTATTCCCAACTCTATATATATATATATATATATATATATATATTCTTCCTAACAAAAAAATCACCTCCTCTCTGTCATGGTGTATTCGAATTGGCCTGATAATCTGGTAACAGAGATTCTAGTGAGGTTGCCTGTGAAATCTCTTTTACGATTCAAATGTGTGCATAAGAAATGGTACCCTCTTATTACAAGCTCTTCATCACAAAGAAAACCCTAGCCGTCTCTTAATACCTATTTATGGCGAATATGTGATCTCACAAACGTATGTGTTGTCCGATAAAATATTACCCGGTTTGATTCCTGAAAAGCCTAGTCATTTACAGATTCCAGTACAATTTTTGAATCAGTTTAATTTATTGGTCCTGTTGATGGCTTATTTTTCTTGCTAAATGTTTCATATCAGAGCCATGGCTTTGTGGAACCCAGCTACAAGAGAGTTTAGACCTCTTTCACTAGATCTTCCCAAGTTTACCCAATCTTGTTTTAGGTATTCTGATAGTGTATTTGGCTTTGGCTTTGATCCAATAAGTCAAGATTACAAGGTGGTTTGCATTTGGTTTCTTTATGATCAAGATGCGTCTATTCCTTATATTTATGGAAAAAGATAACTTGCAATTTTGATGCTCATCTATTAATGCATAGGTCAATAATGAGCTCGACCTGTTTCAATGGATTTTATTACTACTGTTACAGCCGTTCACAATACATATAAGCAAATCCTCCTAGCTAATCCGATATATTTTGATATGCACAATGAAGTGTTTGGTGAATTTCCATGGGCTAACCATATACCAGCATTTGATCTTTGTGATCTCACTATCTATAAGGAGTCCCTTTGCCTACTAGTGCGTCATCTTGATCTCGACGGTGATCATAACAACAACTACTCTGATCCTCCAATTCATGTATGGGTGATGAACGGCGAAAGATTGTGGAGTAAAGTTCTCAACGTGGTTCCTACAAGGATAGGACTTCTTAATGTGGTGCCTACAATATCTGAGTGTGAGCCTATAGGGTTTTGGGGTCATGATAAGTTTATATTTTCACGTCATGAAAATACATGTTATATGACTCTAAAACTCATGAATTTACACATCTACTTGATAAAAACAAAGAGCGGTGTTATAGTTCTATTTTTAATTACAGGGAGAGTCTAGTTTCCATCGAATGGGAAAACGTGTGTCCTAGGCAACGCGATGTCTTGGATCTCATTCAAGATCTTTTTTAAGATAGCGAAGATGAAGGACTTTGAATGGAGGTGATTTTGGTGTCATTCTTTGCTTGGTACAAAGATGGGAAGAAGTCTGCTATTAGAAAAACAAAATATGGTGGTGAACTGAGTTTAATAGAATTTTGTCATTTAGTTTATGTTTGATTGAAAATATGAGATAATATATGCTCACTCTGTTTTATATTTTCTGTTGAAGTGCAGATTGTGAATATGGTTTGGTTACTTGGTAAACATTTGTGTTTATATACATTGTGTGTCTTTACATTTTCCGTGAAAACCTTTTATTCTACATCTTTTTACCACACAATTAGCTCGCCAAAGATCATTTAATAGCAGCAGAGATTTCAACGGGCAATATAAGTTATCAATTAACTCATATTTTGCACAAAGTTCTATTACCATTAGTGGTGGCTCCGCAATTCTTATAGGAACAGGCATAACAACTTAGTCTTATTGACTACGCCCCAATTATGAGCTTAATTTATTGTTTGTATCAAAAGATATCCCAGTCCTTTTGGACAAATCAATCAATGAAAATGAAAGGTAAATCTTAGTAAAGAATAATATTCACTTAGAACGAAAGAAGATAGGCAATGAACACACAAAAATTATTTAATCTCATGAAGATCTGTGATTGGATGTTAGAAAATGCTTATCGGAAAGTATTACAATTGTTGTTGTCTCTTAGAGATATTACCGAGAGAGAGAAAAATAAAAAACCCCTTTTTACAAAGTTATTCCCACTTGGACCCATACAGTTAGTCCCTCCGCTTGTAGAGGTCGCAATTCGATGCGTCCTCGATAAGCGGACATCGTTTGCCCTTCGCGGAGAAATTTGGTTTCGTGAAGTACCACATCTTGGTCAACTGCAGGGGGTCAACGTGCTCAGCAAGGTATCGACTGTCGCATCATGAAATGACGTCATCTTCCTTTTCATCATCATTACGCGCGTTTTCGAGATTGAGGATGACAGCATGTCGCTTCGATTTTGGTACCAATTTGCAGCCTTTCGCCTCGATTCCGGTGACACTTAGCTGCTTTTCGCTTCGATCCCGATGCTACCCAATCCTATAAATAGGTGGAGGATTTGTTATTTCAAAAACTCTTGGCCATTTCACCTTCAGTTACTCTTCCTCGTCTTTCCGACATTCGTTCTCGCAGCTTTTCTACTCTTTCCTTCCTTCATTCTTCACCTACACTTCCTCTGCTACTCTAATATCTTTCCTGCCACAACAATGCCTAGAACACATCTATCCCACGAAGGGGTTTCTGAGGCGGACCCGCTGTCCGTGGCTTTTCCCTCCGGTGGTGAGGACATAATGGTGGAAGAGGGGGGTAGCTTTCTTACCGTGGAGGAGTTACTGCCGAGACACCCCTCATCCCGGAGTGACTTCCTCAAAGATCCTTCTCCGACTCCTCCCCCAGTGATCTCTGAGACGGACCAAGCTCATATAGACGCTCTCCGTGCAAAATACAACATCCCCGCCCATGTAGATATGGTTCCGGCGAGAATGGACTTCGTGGAAGTCCACAGACCTAGGTATTGCGCCTTTTACGAGTACCCTTTTTGTGATTGGTTATTCTTTCCCCCTTCCTCAGCTAGCGGAGGAATTTTGTAGATTTTATCCAGTCTGCCCGGCACAACTTTCACCGTACACGCTCAAGGTACTTTTACTGCTGATGAAGTATGCAGAGTTGGCGGTGAGGTGAGCGTCCATCACCTCTTGCACCTGTTCTCGCCCAGCTTTCACAGGGGCACGATGGTGCATTTGTGGCATTGTGGAACAAAAGGGTTAGTAGTTGGAACCGACGACCGGGCAAGTCGTAAGTTCTGGCACAAGTATTTCTTCGTCAGAACTGCCCACATCGTATCCGACCCTGCTAGGTTCCCGGAGCGCTGGAATGATAGACGTGAGTGTCGCCACTTCTTTCTTCTTTTTGTTCTTTCTTCTCTTCTTCGTTCCTTATAGTTTGTCTGCTTCTTGCTTGTAGCTATGGGGCGTCCACCCCGCCCTATTACTGACATAAAGGATTGGGTGGCTTGTCTATTGCCCCATGCAGTAGAGACCCGAGATTGGCCTTCTTTCGTGAGACGTTCCGGCCCCAAGGTTTCATCTGGTAAGCTTCTTCGTTCATGTTACATCGTTCGTCATATGTCGTTAACTACTGATACGATTCTTTACGATGGCAGGTCGAGGGGTATCCAGGCGCAGGGCCCCAGTCCCTGCATTCCGACAAGCCGTTGCTACTGCGGGAACGCATTTTACCTTAGCCGAACCAGCTCGAGGGGGTTGTACTCGACCACTCCAAATAGAAGGTTCCTCTCGAGGATTGGTGATGTTCGGCCAAAACTGCATATATTTAGCCATTGTTTCCTCATACTCTTGTACCTTTAATCATCTTTTGAGTATTAATTATATCACTTTATGCTTAATATTATATTTTAATTGTGTAGGAATAACGCGGTGCGAAAATAGAAAGATTCGAAGCAAAAATTATGCAAAAAGAGAAAAAAGCACGAAATTATAATCGGAAAGAGGATATTCTACATGGATGAGACAATTTTGGAGGAGCACATGAAATGGAGAAAATGGAGGACTTAGATGTTTGTCTACGTGGCATGAGGTGCAGTAAAATTGTAACAATTAAAACAAGAGAGGGGACATAATGATTGGTTGATGATTGAAGATTAAAGAAAACAAAGAAGAAAAAAAGATGTTTATAAGGAAAGTTGGAAGTTGGCCGCCAAAAAAAAGAGTTAGAATTCGCAAAACGCTACTGTATTCTGCGCCACGGCCAGCGCGACGCGCTGGACTGAACTCTCGAAGCGGGGATTTTTCCTACTTTGTTCGGGACAAGGTTATTTCGGTCCTACACGATCCTAACTTGTATAAAAAGGGTTCTAAACCTATTTTGAAAGAGGGGGAACGTTTTTGAGAGTAACTTTTAACCAAGGGAGAGCACAGAGCCGCCGTGGAGGCCGGGTTTTATCTTTTCTTCCATCAATCTTTATAATTTTATGTTTCTTTGTATGCTTTGTTGTTTTGCTACCATGTCTATGTGGAGCTAAACTTCACGTTCTAGGGTTGTGGTTCTTTCATGACTATTGTTATTCGGATATTGATTTTGATTTCTTAGTTTATAATATTGGTTTATTTATTCAATCCTGCACTTAATTATTTGATTGCCTGATCACCAATTGAATACTATCTACGAATCTAGAGTTGAACTCAAAAGTGGGAATTCTAGATTGCATATAGGCTTGAGTTGAGCAAGTTCTTGAACCTGGGCATCGAGGAACGGATTCGCGGTTAGGATAGACATATACCTAATTGCCTTGCTTGGTTGATTTACAGGAATTATAAATGTGTTCTTGTTGATTCCAACTCCATAGACATATAGGCGTTAGGTTAGCTTGAATAGGCGAGTAAGAACTCGACAGATTCTTATGAGCAATATTAACCATGTCAACCAATAAACTAGATAAATTAGTTAGTCAATTCAATTGAAGAATACAATAGGAATGTTAGATAGCCCATAACCCTAGATCGTTTTCATTACATTGATATCATAAAAATCTGCTCTTTCTCTGTTCAAAGTTCATTATTTATATTTCTTTATTTAATTAGTTTAGAATCAAATACTTCTAGTTTTAATTCTTGTTTAGATAATTAAGATAGTCTAATTTAGTTAATAGTTAATCACAAGTCCTCGTGGGATTGACATCCGACTTTTAGTCACTTTATTACTTGACGACCGCGTATACTTGCGCGTGCCTTTGGCCTCAAGAATTGGTCGTGAGTGAAGAGGCTTCTTCCGTCCCGAGCCCTCACCCTTTGGATGAATCCTCTAATGGGGATGAGTCATCACTGCGAGAAAAGAGGAGAGTGGAGCTGGGGAAAGGGGTGGCAGCGGACACTAGTAGAAGCCGAGTAGGTGCATCGCAGACGGCACCCGTACCTACTTTCATGGCCGATGCCATCTTGGCGGGTAGGTCTCCCCAAATGGAAGGGGTTCTCCCAGGAGGTAGCTCGGTGCGTTCTACGGAGGGAGGTGCGTCCTCCAACATCGGAGGGGGTCCGCCTGTTGAGGGCGAAGGCTCAGGTTCGGACGTAGACCCGGAGGACATTCGCGAATTTACGGAATGCCACACTTGTGTAGAGGTCAGGACGGAGGGTTCCGACCGACATATAGTTATCCCCGGGAATTACAACTTGCTGTCAAATTATGAGCAGGTGGCTTCTGCCTTAGCCCCTTTATGCGCTGCCCCCGAAAATGAGGTGCTCAGAACGATGAGTGACGTAGAGTTATCTCAGAGCGTTGCCGGCATGGCTTTGCGGGTAAAGTTTTCTTCTCTCTTGCTATTTGGGTTTTTGTTGGTTTTTCTTGCCTATTATATTTTTTTTTTACTTCTTTCTTTATGGCAGACTCTCATTATGGAGGCCGAGCGTGAGCACCGGGAAAGAAAAAGAATGGCCATCTACGAGAAGATGTCTTCCAAATATCAACAATATCGCACCAAGCACCGCGCGATGGCCGATATCTATACTCAGGACCCGAACTTCCAACTGTTTCGTGAAGGGCTTAAGCAAAGGGAAGACCAACTGGCGCGCAAGGTCGAAGAATTGAGGGAACGGGACGAGGACTTGGTGAGAGCCATCGCCCGTAGTAGTGAGCTCGAAGCGTCTCTTAAGGCGAAGGAGGATGAGCTGGAGTTAAGTATGGGCGTTATGGCCGAGAATGTCGATCTGCATGCGAAGGTGGCCGGTTTGACTGCTGAATTGAGCGCGATGCGGCGAAGATTGATGAGCTTAGGAGTGAGCTGAATGTGGGTGCTAACAGACTGGCGGCCACCATTTCTGAAGCGACGGTTTTGGAGGATACCCTTCGTACCTGTAAGTCGGAGCGGGCCAAAGAATAAGAGACTTGTGCACTCAAAGTGGCAGGTCTTGAGGGCCGTATTAAGGAGTTGGAGGCTGAGTTATCCGTCTTGAGGACGGAGGATGCGAATCGACCTCGTCATGCATATGAGTTGTGGGTTTATGCTGAGGCCCGACTTGACATTGTGAGCACGTGATTTTTGCCGCGCTTAAATTACTCCTATAGAATTCATTAAAATTAGAATTTCTCTTTTAGTATTTGAATTTTTAGGAATTAACTACATGATTTTGTATTTTTGTGTGCATTTTTAGTTGTCATAAAAAATGAAAAGAAAAATTACAAAATAGCATACTTGCATTTAGAACCCAATTTTAGATTTTTAGATTAATTAACATCATTGAAAATAGGAGAAAATAATTAAAAATAGCCCTTTATATTGTTTTACTTTCAATTTTTTGATTTTTCCTTAAACTAGGATTTTTTTAATTTTTGAGAAATTAATTAGTCTTATTTTAGAATTAAATCAGATTTTGGCTATATTTTAATTTTGTACTTAATAAAATCCAAAATTTAAATAAATAAAAAGAGAAGAGAAAGTAAAACAAATAAGAAGAATGAAATTAATTGAATTAATAAATTTGAAAGCTCTTTAAGATTAAAACATTTGGGCCAGTTAGTTCAGCCCAAAACGAAGCCCCTGAGTGACCCAAACCCGTATCCCAGTCTGGTCTATCTGCCCCGTCCCCTAAACGACCCCATTTCGATATGTTTTGATCCTAGCTGTCGAGGATCTTTGATCCTACGGTCAGGAACTGAGGGTATCTAGGTATAAAACGGTCGGATAAGCCCTACCCCCCAAGTCGTCTCTACCACTCCCATTATCAGAAAACGTAACGGCACCGGCTCCGCCCCAAAACCGCCGCCGGAAATCGCCTCCAAACTTGCCCAAAAATACACCCCTGAAACACCTCCTTCTCCCCTCTCTAAATCCATGACTAGTTTTCCCCAAATCCTAGCCGATCCCCTCGAATCTTGAATCAAAGATTCCGGCCAAAACCCTAATTCACCCAATCTCGTTCAAATTAACACCTTAGAACCGCCTTCCTCTCCTCTTTCCAAACCCCCAAACCCCGTCCCTCGAATCCCCGCCAAACTCCTCGAATATCAAATCAAAGTTCCGGCCAAAACTCCAAATTCCCCAAACCTCACCAAATTGATACCGTATGACCTCCTCACTTCCCTCGTGCTGAATCTATCATCAGTGGCCTTCGAATCTCGCCGGAGTTGCTCGAATTTTAAATCTGAGAAACGGCAGGACTCTAGAAGTTGCACCAGTGAGTTTTTAAATTTCTTTTGGTTTTTGTTGTTTAGTTTTAGGAATTAATTTCGCTCCCATGATGGTTTTGCTTCATGATTTAATTGATTTGAGTTTTTTATCCGTTTAGAGTCATAATCCTCATCTGCTTTTATTTGTTCGTGTCATCTTGTTTGAGTGCTAATAATCTATGACATGATTTGGTTCATTTAGTTTTGTCATTAGGGCATAGTTCTTGTTTTTATTCAGTGCTTTAGGATTAGTTTAAGTTTCTGTTAAGTCAGTAAGCTTTTTCTCTCATCTGATTAAATTTTCTTCATGATTAATTGATTCTGATTTGTTTTAGTCGTTACTTTTGGTTTGATTCTGTTCTGTTTTGATATTTGTATTTGGTTCCAATTAATTGATCCATGGATGTTCTTGTTAAATTGATCTTAGCCCTGTTAGTTCATTGATTACCCTAGGTTGTAATTAGAATTAATTAGTTTAGGATGATCTTATCGAATTTGTTTGGATTTAGCTGAATTTTCCATTTCTGTTGAATAATTAACCACATTCACTAACTAAGGTAAAGGGGCTAGGTTCAGTTAATTCTAGGCTGGTAATTTCAAATTAAATAAAAGGGTAATTAAATGGAAGAAAATACTGCAAATAATTCATTTGGAAAGTCCTAGAATATTCTAGATGGGGTGCCAATTGAAATTTCAATAACTTAGGGCAGTAACTTGAGAAACAAGTTAGGAAATGAAGGACTAATTAATAAAAAGCTGAAAATAAAAGAGGGGGAAAAGGGGTAAGGGAAAATCTGGAAGCTTCCCCTGGTTTTTGCCTATAAAAGGCAGTCCCCCTGCCTTCTTTAACAAGTTTTTGAGCCCCCTGAAAATTCCCTAAAGGTTTTAGCATCTGAAAATTTCCCCCAAAAGCTTCCACAAGCTTTGAACCTCTGAAAATTTGAAATTCAAAAAAAAACCAAAATCCAAAAACTGTAGTTCAAGCAATCTGAAAAGTTCTTCCCTTAGTTTAGATCCTAGTTCTTCAAAAAACCCAAAAACAATACAAAATTCCAAAAAAAATTCTATTCTATTGAAGTTCCTTAGTTTAATTTCGAGTTCCAACTGCTGATTCAAGTTTTCTATCTTATATAAGGATAGAAATGGTTTGAAAATTCCTGGTGTTTGATTGTTGAAATTCCAGAGGTTTACTGGATTTAGTTTTGAGTCAATTTAGGTTCAAACAAGTGTGTTTTGGTTATTTTGTTGCTGTTACTCTCCTGTCATTCCTTCCTGGGTATTGTTGCTTGGTTTGGGGTTTAAAATTGGCCTTGTTTTCTGCTGGTGTGAGCTGCTGATTGCTGCTTGTCCCTGCTGACTATTTCTCCTTTTATTTTGCTTCAAACCTCCAGGTACTCCTCTAGCTTCAAGTATTATGTGAAGAATCAAATCAACCTGTACAAATGCCTTTGAAGTTCAACAATGAACAAGCTGTTATACGAATGTGTTATTGTGTTTCATTTTAATTCCTGATGTTTAGTATAGTAATCCCTTGGACAACATTCTAATTGTATCAATAGGACCTTAGATTGGCTGTAATTGGACTCTATGGACTATTTTCAAATGTGTATGACTGCGATGTTAGCTTAGTATAATTTAGTTATCATATTAATTTTGAGGATCAAGTCTGGACTTAGATATAGATTGGGAAACAAATGTATAAAAATCAGTGTATATACCTTCATATCGTTCGGTAACTCCTGTAATTTAATAAAGCTGGTTAGTTAGTTTGTGATTATGCCTATGTTGAAAATGAACTCCAGAATAATCAGGCTATCACTTAATGGTCAGCATTTACATTGTATTCTATGCTAATTAATGACTTAGGATTTGCTTAAACTGCTTCAATTTTCCAGATCTAGAAGGATAGACATTAATAAGTAAATAAACGGGAACTGTGCAGTTTGCTTACACTCTAAAATCAGCATGTTTTTGATGTGAGTTAATTGTACACTTACCTTGCAAACTTGTTAACAGGCCTAGAGCCATAATTGGTATCAAATTTGGGCTCATTGTGAGCCCAAGCGGTATAACTCTCTAGTTTAAATGGGAACTGGGCCTAGTGGTGTAACGACAGGCCCAATATATTATCAGCCTGCTGAATCAGTTAGCCTTCCAAGGTTAATAGCCTTTTGAGGCTTGAACCTGAACATCAGCCTCTACTCACCCTCGAATTGGGCCTGGTCTAGGGCCTGGAATTTAGATAGCCTTGCAAAATAGTGTTACAACTGAAATTAAAACCATGGGTCAGCTCTTGAGGCCTAACACGCTGAAGCTTATCGTAGCTATTTAGACTAAAATTTTTAAAAAAATTTGAATCATATTTCGGGCCTTCCGAGTTAAGTAGCGAATTTGAATTAAGAGGCTTTACTCTTGTTTAAATTTGGACTTGAACCAGAGGCCTGGATATTATTAATTAGGCTTTTAGAGACAACACTTAATAGAAAATAATAGTTCTTTTAGGATGACCTTTAAAATAAAATGAGGTGCGCCACGCCAAACAAAATTTACAAATTGCGTGGCCCTCTTTAATTACTTCATTAAAATATTTAGAACTCGGGACGTGCCATTTAGCGAATTTTCATGGCCTCCCGCAAAGTTATTAACACGTTAGCCACTTTAGGCACGTTCTTTAATAATTTTACCTTCCTAAATTCGGGGGTGCATTTCATGTGACCCAAATCCAAATCCCAAAACGTTGAATAAAATGTGTCGAGGATCCGGGTGCATTTCATGTGACGTGATCCAAAAACATGTTTCGGACCTAAATATCAAAAAATGAAAGTTTATGAAGTTTGATGAAAAAGTGATAATTTTGAGGTTTGATTCCTCGTTTTTGATGTTATTTTGGCGATTTGATCGCACGGTTAAGTTCGTAGTATGTTGTTGAGTTAGTGTGTGTGATTGGTTAGGAGCCCCGAGGGCTCGGGAGTGATTTCGGAGGTGTTCGGAGTAGTTTTGGAGTTAGGAAAAATTGCAGAAAATCTGCTGTTGGTGCACAGTAATTCCCTTCTTCGCGTTCGCACTCACCCTATCGCGTTCGCGTAGCTTTGAGCTCTTCCTCCTTCGCGTTCGCGTTCTGGCCAACGCGATCGCGATGCTTTGCTGTTTCCTCCATCGCGTTCGCGTCTCCTGATACGCGTTTGCGTCTCCTGATACGCGTTTGCGTAGGCCAACTTTGGACCCCAGAACTTTTCCTCTTCGCGTTCGCTCTTCTCCACTCGCGAACGCGATGGTTGTCAATTTCTGCCCTTCGCGAATGCGACCCTACTGTCGCGAACGCGTAGGGTAATTTCACCCAGCGATTTTTAAGTCATAAAAACAGAACAGTGTCGGGTTTTATTCAAAAAATACACGAACCCTTTCTTCTCCAAAGCTTCTAGGCGATTGTTAGGGCATTTCTTCATCAAAGCTTCTTGGGTAAGTATTGTTTAACATGTCTCCTTCATTTTCCATCATCATTTATCAAATTCCTAAGCTCAAATCATGTAATCTAGGGTTGAAATTGGGGAAAATGGATAGAGTTAGGGCTTTTCAATTTTCTTTGATTTAGACCTCGTTTTGGGGGTCGAATTTGAAAACAAATTGTATATCCGGGATCGTGGGGGAATGGGTGATACGAATTTGGTCCGAACCTCGTGTTTTGACCAAGCGGGCCCGGGGTCGATTTTGAAATTTTTGGAAGAAAGGTTGGGAATCTATATTTAGGCATTGGGTTTAGATTTGTTTAGCTATTATTGATATTATAAAGTCGTTATTTCTTAGATTTGATTGAGTTGGAGCCGAATTCGAGAGGGAAAGCGGTCGTTGTGGATTGATTTAGCCGTGGAAGTTGAGGTAAGTGTTTGGTCTAACTTTGGCTTGAGGGAATAGGAGTAGAGTCTTATTTGTTAATTGCTATTTGTCGAGTACGGTGTATAGGCATGGTGACGAGTATCTATACACTGGTGTCGAGCATGACCGTGAGTCCTGAATTGCTATATTATCGAATTCTTAATTGTTGTTTATGAGGACTTGGTTGAAAATCTTTAACACTAAGCATTGATTTAATTGTGTTAAGTAGAAATTGAGTAAGTTTGGTTATAGCTGGATTCTCCCCTGCCGGGATAGTTTATTGTATTATCTTGTTCCCTTGCGGGAATAGTTTATTATATTATCTTGTTCCCTTGCCGGAATAGTTTATTATATTATCTTGTTCCCATGCCGGGATAGTTTATTATATTATCTTGTTCCCTTGACGGGATAGTTTATTATAACATCTTTCTCCCTTGCCGGGATTATTTTGTGTATTGTGTTGAAAGAAATGGGAACGTGTGGCACGCCGACCACGAGATATTATAAAATGGGATCGTGTGACACTCCGACCACGTGATACTATGAAATGGGAGCGAGTGGTACGCCTACCACGTGATACTATGAAATGGGAGCGAGTGGTACGCCTACCACGGGATATTATGAAATGGGAGCGAGTGGTACGCCTACCACGTGATATTATGAAATGGGATCGAGTGGTACGCCTACCACGTGATATTATAAGAAATGGGATCGAGTTTCACGCCTGCAACAAGAGGAAATTGAAACAAGTGAAAGTGGTTTGTTTTCCCTTATTCTGTGTTAGAAGAAATCAGATGTAGTTTCTTTGTTATTCCTGATATTCCGTTTTATCTGCTACCCCATAAGCATGTTCCCCTCCCAGTTTTAATTGTTTACTTTCCGCTATTATTTTGTTGTACTTATATATATATCTGCACAGGTTTATCTGGTAGTCTGGTCTGCCTCGTCACTCTNATTTTGGCTATATTTTAATTTTGTACTTAATAAAATCCAAAATTTAAATAAATAAAAAGAGAAGAGGAAGTAAAACAAATAATAAGAATGGAATTAATTGAATTAATAAATTTGAAAGCCTCTTTAAGATTAAAACATTTGGGCCAATTAGTTCAGCCCAAAACGAAGCCCCTGAGTGACCCAAACCCGTAGCCCAGTCTGGTCTATCTGCCCCGTCCCCTAAACGACCCCATTTCGATATGTTTTGATCCTGGCCGTCGAGGATCTTTGATCCTACGGTCAGGAACTGAGGGTATCTAGGTATAAAACGGTCGGATAAGCCCTACCCCCCCAAGTCGTCTCTACCACTCCCATTATCAGAAAACGTAACGCCACCGGCTCCGCCCCAAAACCGCCGCCGGAAATCGCCTCACGGCGGCGGCCGGTCTCCAAACTTGCCCAAAAATACACCACTGAACCACCTCCTTCTCCCTTCTCCAAATCCATGACTAGTTTTCCCCAAATCCTAGCCGATCCCCTCGAATCTTGAGTCAAAGATTCCAGCCAAAACCCTAATTCACCCAATTCCGTTCAAATTAACACCTTAGAACCGCCTTCCTCTCCTCTTTCCAAACCCCCAAACCCCGTCCCTCGAATCCCCGCCGAACTCCTCGAATATCAAATCAAAGTTCCGGCCAAAATCCTAAATTCCCCAAACCTCACCAAATTGATACCATATGACCTCCTCACTTCCCTCGTGCTGAATCTATCATCAGTGGCCTTCGAATCTCGCCGGAGTTGCTCGAATTTTAAATCTGAGAAACGGCAGGACTCTAGAAGTTGCACCAGTGAGTTTTTAAATTTCTTTTGGTTTTTGTTGTTTAGTTATAGGAATTAATTTCGCTCCCATGATGGTTTTGCTTCATGATTTAATTGATTTGAGTTTTTTATCCGTTTGGAGTCATAATCCTTATCTGCTTTTATTTGTTCGTGTCATCTTGTTTGAGTGCTAATAATCTATGACATGATTTGGTTCATTTAATTTTGTCATTAGGGCATAGTTCTTGTTTTTATTCAGTGCTTTAGGATTAGTTTAAGTTTCTGTTAAGTCAGTAAGCTTTTTCTCTCATCTGATTAAATTTTCTTCATGATTAATTGATTCTGGTTTGTTTTAGTCGTTACTTTTGGTTTGATTCTGTTCTGTTTTGATACTTGTATTTGGTTCCAATTAATTGATCCATGGATGTTCTTGTTAAATTGATCTTAGCCCTGTTATTTCATTGATTACTTTAGGTTGTAATTAGAATTAATTAGTTTAGGATGATCTTATCGGATTTGTTTGGATTTAGCTGAATTTTCCATTTCTGTTGAATAATTGACCACAGTTACTAACTAAGGTAAATGGGCTAGGTTCAGTTAATTCCAGGCTGGTAATTTTAAATTAAATAAAAGGGTAATTCAATGGAAGAAAATATTGCAAATAATTCATTTGGATAGTCCTAGAATATTCTAGATGGGGTGCCAATTGAAATTTCAATAACTTAGGGCAGTAACTTGAGAAACAAGTCAGGAAATGAAGGACTAATTAATAAAAAGCTGAAAATAAAAGAGGGGGAAAAGGGTAAGGGAAAATATGGAAGCTTCCCCTGATTTTTGCCTATAAAAGGCAGTCCCCCTGCCTTCTTTAACAAGTTTTGAGCCCCCTGAAAATTCCCTAAAGGTTTTAGCATCTGAAAATTCCCCCCAAAAGCTTCCACAAGCTTTGAACCTCTGAAAATTTGAAATTCAAAATAAAACCAAAATCCAAAAACTGTAGTTCAAGCAATCTGAAAAGTTCTTCCCTTAGTTTAGATCCTAGTTCTTCAAAAACCCAAAACAATACAAAATTCCAAAAAAATTCTATTCTATTGAAGTTCCTAGTTTAATTTCGAGTTCAACTGCTGATTCAAGTTTTCTATCTTATATAAGGATGAAATGGTTTGAAAATTCCTGGTGTTTGATTGTTGAAATTTCCAGAGGTTTACTGGATTTAGTTTTGTAGTCATTTAGGTTCAAACAAGTGTGTTTTGGTTATTTTGTTGCTGTTACTCTCCTGTCATTCCTTCCTGGGTATTATGGCTTGGTTTGGGGTTTAAAATTGGCCTTGTTTTCTGCTGGTGTGAGCTGCTGATTGCTGCTTGTCCCTGCTGACTATTTCTCCTTTTATTTTGCTTCAAACCTCCAGGTACTCCTCTAGCTTCAAGTATTATGTGAAGAATCAAATCAACCTGTACAAATGCCTTTGAAGTTCAATAATGAACAAGCTGTTATACGAATGTGTTGCTGTGTTTCATTTTAATTCCTGATGTTTAGTATAGTAATCCCTTGGACAACATTCTAAATGTATCAATAGGACCTTAGATTGGTTGTAATTGGACTCTATGGACTATTTTCAAATGTGTATGACTGCGATGTTAGCTTAGTATAATTTAGTTATCATATTAATTTTGAGGATCAAGTCTGGACTTAGATATAGATTGGGAAACAAATGTATAAAAATCAGTGTATATACCTTCATATCGTTCGGTAACTCCTGTAATTTAATATAGCTAGTTAGTTAGTTTGTGTATTATGCCTATGTTGAAAATGAACTCCAGAATAATCAGGCTATCACTTAATGGTCAGCATTTACATTGTATTCTATGCTAATTGATGACTTAGGATTTGCTTAAACTGTTTCAATTTTTCAGATCTAGAAGGATAGACATTAATAAGTAAATAAACGGGAACTGTGCAGTTTGCTTACACTCTAAAATCAACATGTTTTTTATATGAGTTAATTGTACACTTACCTTGCAAACTTGTTAACAGGCCTAGAGCCATAATTGGTATCAGATTTGGGCTCATTGTGAGCCCAAGCAGTATAACTCTCTAGTTTAAATGGGAACTGGGCCTAGTGGTGTAACGGTAGGCCCAATATATCATCAGCCTGCTGAATCAGTTAGCCTTCCAAGGTTAATAGCCTTTTGAGGTTTGAACCTGAACATCAGCCTCTACTCACCCTCGAATTGGGCCTGGTCTAGGGCCTGGAATTTAGATAGCCTTGCAAAATAGTGTTACAACTGAAATTAAAACCATGGGTCAGCTCTTGAGGCCTAACACGCTGAAGCTTATCGTAGCTGTTTAGACTAAAATTTTTAAAAAAAATTTGAATCATATTTCGGGCCTTCCGAGTTAAGTAGCGAATTTGAATTAAGAGGCTTTACTCTTGTTTAAATTTGGACTTGAACCAGAGGCCTGGATATTATTAATTAGGCTTTTAGAGACAACACTTAATAGAAAATAATAGTTCTTTTAGGATGACCTTTAAAATAAAATGAGGTGCGCCACGCCAAACAAAATTTACAAATTGCGTGGCCCTCTTTAATTACTTCATTAAAATATTTAGAACTCGGGACGTGCCATTTAGCGAATTTTCATGGCCTCCCGCAAAGTTAATAACGCGTTAGCCACTTTAGGCACGTTCTTTAATAATTTTACCTTCCTAAGTTCGGGTGTGCATTTCATGTGACCCAAATCCAAATCCCAAAACGTTGAATAAAATNTTGGAGAAGTTTCTCCCCGTTACTCAGCGAGATGCTCTTCGCAGGCAGTTTGAGCGCCTCCAGCAAGGCTCTATGACAGTCACACAGTATGAGACCCGATTCATTGATCTAGCTCGCCATGCTATTGTTATACTCCCCACCGAGAGAGAGAGGGTGCGGAGGTTTATTGAGGGATTGATTCAGCCGATCCGTCTCCAGATGGCTATGGGAGCCGGGAGTGAGATTTCTTTTCAGGAGGCGGCCAATGCGGCCCGTAGAGTTGAGATTGCTCTTGCACGGGGAGGTGGTCATGGGTCAGATAAGAGGCCCCGTCATGCAGGTAGATTCAGTGGTACCTCGTCTGGAGGTAGAGATTCTTGTGGTAGAGGCCATCCTCCGAGGCCCTTTCAGTCAGCTCTCCAGGTCTCTCATGGTACTTCAGGCAGTAGTGGTTCTCAGCCGCATTATTCAGATCAGCAGTCTTTCAGTGCACCACCAGCTCCCATCAGTGCACCGCCACTTCAGAGTTTCTAGGGGGAACATTCAGTTCGACAGGGTCAGCAGTCTCAGAAGCCGAGGGCTTGTTACAGTTGTGGTGACCCGAGTCACATTGTCAGATTTTGCCCTCGAGCTTCGGGTAGTTCCCAGCAGCAGGGTCCTCGCCCCATGATTCAGGCACCAGGTGATCCACAGGCCGCCCAGCCAGCTAGAGGCGGGGGTAGAGGTCATAGAGGTGGAGGTAGAGATCATAGAGGTGGAGCTCGGACCGCCAGAGGTAGAGGCCAGCCAACAGCCGACCGTTCCAGGGATGTGGTCCAGGGAGGTGGGGCCCAGCCCCGGTGTTATGCTCTTCCAGCCAGGCCAGAGGCTGAGTCTTCAGATGCAGTTATTACAGGTACTATTCTGGTCTGTGATAGAGATGCTTCGGTGCTATTTGACCTATTTGACCCTGGGTCTACGTATTCGTATGTGTCATCCTATTTTTGTACCGTACTTGGTCATGCCTAGTGATGCTTTGAGTATTCCTGTTCATGTATCTACACCGGTGGGTGATTCTATAGTGGTCGACCGAGTGCATCGTTCCTGTGTGGTAGTGTTTGAGGGTCTTGAGACCCGTGTTGATTTATTGCTCTTAGACATGGTGGATTTCAACGTTATATTAGGGATGGATTGGTTGTCCCCGTATCATGCTATCTTGGATTGTCACGCCATGACCGTGACCTTGGCTTTGCCAGATTTGCCCCGTTTGGAGTGGAGAGGGACCCTAGGGCATACCACCCGCAGAGTTATTTCATATATGAAGGCTCGACGCATGGTCGAGAAGGGGTGTTTAGCTTATCTGGCGTATGTTCGAGATTCCAGCGCAGAGGTCCCTTCTATTGATTCTGTTCCTATTGTTCGGGAGTTCCCCGAGGTTTTCCCTTCAGACCTGCTGGGTTGCCGCCCGACAGGGATATTGATTTTTGTATTGATCTGGCTCCGGGCACTCGGCCCATTTCTATTCCGCCGTATCGCATGGCCCCGCCAGAGTTGAAAGAGTTAAAGGATCAGTTGTAGGATTTTCTTGAGAAGGGTTTCATTAGACCCAGTGTTTCTCCTTGGGGTGCGCCGGTGTTATTTGTGAAGAAAAAGGATGGTTCGATGAGGATGTGCATTGATTACCGGCAATTGAACAAGTGACGATAAAGAACAAGTATCCACTGCTGAGGATTGATGATTTGTTCGACCAGCTTCAGGGTGCGAAGGTGTTTTCAAAGATAGACTTGAGATCTGGCTACCATCAGTTGAGGATTAGGGCGTCTGATGTCCCTAAGACAGCATTCCGCACTCGGTACGGGCATTATGAGTTCCTGGTCATGTCGTTTGGGTTGACCAATGCCCCAGCAGCATTCATGGAGTTGATGAACCGAGTGTTCAGGCCATATTTGGACATGTTCGTGATAGTCTTTATTGATGATATTTTGGTGTACTCCCGCAGCCAGGAGGAGCACGAGCAGCACCTTAGGGTGGTTCTTCAGACTCTGAAGGATAGTCAGCTATATGCTAAGTTTTCGAAGTGTGAGTTCTGGATGAGTTCGGTTGCATTTCTGGGTCACGTCGTATCAGCAGAGGGTATTTAGGTGGACCCGAAGAAGATTTAGGCAGTCAAGAACTGGCCTCGACCAGCATCAGCTTTAGAGATTCGGAGTTTCTTGGGGTTAGCAGGCTACTACCGTCGGTTCGTGGAGGGGTTTTCATCTATCGCAGCCCCGATGACCAGGTTGACCCAGAAGGGTGCCCAGTTCAGATGGTCGGATGAGTGTGAGGCGAGCTTTCAGAAGCTCAAGACAGCTCTGACTACGGCACCGGTGTTGGTTTTTGCCCACAGGTTCTGGGCCTTATACAGTCTAGTGTGATGCTTCCCGTATTGGGCTTGGTGCGGTATTGATGCAGGATGGCAGAGTCATTGCCTATGCTTCGAGGCAGTTGATGATCCCCATATGTGTGTCCTGAGAGACACGGTGTAGCGATGGTGTTTTGAAATTGCAGGGGCGAGTTTGTGTGCCCAATGTCGATGGGATTCGAGAGTTGATCTTAGCGGAGGCCCATAGTTCTCGGTATTCTATTCACCCGGGCGCCACGAAGTTGTATCAGGATCTGAGGCAGCATTATTGGTGGCGTAGGATGAAGAAAGATATTGTTGCATATGTGGCTCGATGTTTGAACTGTCAGCAGGTTAAGTATGAGCATCAGAGGCCTGGTGGTTTGTTTCAGAGGATTGAGCTTCCCGAGTGGAAGTGGGAGAGGATTACCATGGATTTCGTTACCGGACTTTCGTTGACTCGGAAGAAGTTCGATGCGATATGGGTTATTGTTGATAGGCTGACCAAGTCAGCACATTTCATTCCTGTGGTAGTCTCCTATTCATCCGAGAGGTTAGCTGAGATTTATATCCGGGAGATTGTTCGCCTTCATGGTGTGCCAGTATCTATCATTTCGGACCGGGGTACGCAGTTTACCTCGCGTTTCTGGAGTGCAGTTCAGCGAGAGTTGGGCACACGGGTTGAGTTGAGCACATCGTTTCATCCTCAGACGGATGGTCCGTCCGAGCGAACTATTCAGATTTTGGAGGATATGCTCCGAGCTTGTATTATCGACTTTGGAGGTTCGTGGGATCAGTTTTTGCCTTTAGCAGAGTTCGCCTACAACAGCAACTACCAGTCCATCATTCAGATGGCTCCGTATGAGGCGTTGTATGGTAGGCGATGTCGGTCTCCAGTTGGATGCTTTGAGCCGGGAGAGGCTTGGTTATTGGGTATAGATTTAGTTCAAGAGGCCTTGGACAAGGTCAAGACCATTCAGGGCAGGCTCCGTTCGGCTTACTCGCGGCAGAAGAGTTATGTAGATCGTAAGGTTCGGGATGTAGCTTTCATGGTTGGTGAGCGGGTATTGCTCCGAGTGTCGCTATGAAGGGCGTGATGAGATTTGGGAAGAAGGGCAAGCTTAGCCCTAGGTTCATTGGTCCATTTGAGATTCTCGACCGTGTAGGAGAGGTGGCTTATAGGCTTCGGGGATCCAGCCCACGTGTTAGATTTCAGCACTGTCCAGATGGACAAGGATCTGTCTTATGAGGAGGAACCGGTGGCAATTCTAGACCGACAGGTTCGACAGTTAAGATCGAAGAGTTTTCCTTCAGTATGAGTTCAGTGGAGAGGTCAGCCTCCTGAGGCATCGACCTGGGAGTCCGAGTCTGATATGCGGAGTCGTTATCCTCATCTATTTCTCGACTCAGGTACTTCTTTCTTTTGTCAGTTCGAGGACGAACGGTTATTTTAGAGGTGGAGAATGTGACGACCCAAAGGGTCATCACCTGTTTTCTCTTTCATTCCGTGCTTCCGAGGCTTTGAAAACCTCACTTTTACTTGCCTCGATTTGCGTGCGCAGTCCGGGCGCGTAGCCGGAAAGCTTAAATATGAATTATGTGTAAAAATTGATGAATTTGGATATCAATATGATTAAAGTTGACTTTGGTCAACATTTTGGGTAAACGGACCCGGACCCGTGATTTGACGGTCCCGGAGGGTCCGTAGAAAAATATGGGACTCGGGCGTATGCCCGGAATCGAAATCCGAGGTCCCGAGCCCGAGAAATGAATTTTTTTGAGAAATTGTTTTTCTGAAATAAATATGGAAATTTGAAATGAAAATGGATTAGGTAGTGTTGGTATCGGGCCCGTATTTTGATTCCGGCGCCCGGTACAGGTCTTATATGTGGTTTAAGCGCTTTCTGTGAAATTTGGTTGAAATCGGACGTCATTTGACGTGTTTCGGACCTAAATATCTAAAAATGAAAGTTTATGAAGTTTAATGAAAAAGTGATGATTTTGAGGTTTGATTCCTCGTTTTTGATGTTATTTTGGCGATTTGATTGCACGGTTAAGTTCGTAGTACGTTGTTGAGTTAGTGTGTGTGATTGGTTAGGAGCCCCGAGGGCTCGGGAGTGATTTCGGAGGTGTTCGGAGTAGTTTTGGAGTTAGGAAAAATTGCAGAAAATCTGATGTTGGTGCACAGTAATTCTCTTCTTCGCGTTCACACTCACCCTATCGCGTTCGCGTAGCTTTGAGCTCTTCCTCCTTCGCGTTCGCGTTCTGGCCAACGCGATCGCGATGCTTTGCTATTTCCTCCATCGCGTTCGTGTCTCCTGATACGCGTTCGCGTAGGCCAACTTTGGACCCCAGAATTTTTCCTCTTTGCGTTCGCACTTCTCCACTCGCGAACGCGATGGTTGTCAATTTCTGCCCTTCGCGAACGCGACCCTACTGTCGCGAACGCGTAGGGCAATTTCACCCAGCGATTTTTAAGTCATAAAAACAGAACAGTGTCGGGTTTTATTCAAAAAATACACGAACCCTTTCCTCTCCAAAGCTTCTAGGCGATTGTTAGGGCATTTCTTCATCAAAGCTTCTTGGGTAAGTATTGTTTAACTTGTCTCCTTCACTTTCCATCATCATTTATCAAATTCCTAAGCTCAAATCATGTAATCTAGGGTTGAAATTGGGAAAAATGGGTAGAGTTAGGGCTTTTCAATTTTCTTTGATTTAGACCTCGTTTCGGGGTCGAATTTGAAAACAAATTGTATATCCGGGCTCGTGGGGGAATGGGTGATACGAATTTGGTCCGAACCTCGTGTTTTGACCAAGCGGGCCCGGGGTCAATTTTGGAATTTTTGGAAGAAAGGTCGGAATCTATATTTAGGCATTGGGTTTGATTTGTTTAGCTATTATTGATATTATAAAGTCGTTATTTCTTAGATTTGATTGAGTTGGAGCCGAATTCGAGAGGGAAAGCGGTCGTTGAGGATTGATTTAGCCGTGGAAGTTGAGGTAAGTGTTTGGTCTAACTTTGGCTTGACGGAATAGGAGTAGAGTCTTATTTGTTAATTGCTATTTGTTGAGTACGGTGTATAGGCATGGTGACGAGTATCTATACACTGGTATCGAGCATGACCGTGAGTCCTGAATTGCTATATTATCGAATTCTTAATTGTTGTTTATGAGGACTTGGTTGGAAATCTTTAACACTGAGCATTGACTTAATTGTGTTAAGTAGAAATTAAGTTTGGTTATAGCTGGATTCTCCCTTGCCGGGATAGTTTATTGCATTATCTTGTTCCCTTGCCGGAATAGTTTATTATATTATCTTGTTCCCTTGCCGGAATAGTTTATTATATTATCTTGTTCCCTTGCCGGGATAGTTTGTTATATTATCTTGTTCCCTTGCTGGGATAGCTTATTATAACATCTTTCTCCCTTGCCGGGATTATTTTGTGTATTGTTTTGAAAGAAATGGGTAACGTGTGGCACGCCGACCACGAGATATATGAAATGGGATCG